>NC_092878.1:91352699-91665199 GCF_028372415.1 Notamacropus eugenii
TAGGTGATTCTTGGTTGTAATTCTCACTCTTGCCTTCTGGTATGTCGTATGCTAAGCTCTCCAGTTCTTTAATGTGGAAACTGCCAAATCCAAGGTGTTTGAATTGTTTGAAATTTGGCTATGATGATCTTGGGCATTTTTCATTTTGGAATCTTTCAGGTAGTGATTGGTGGATACTTTCAACTTCTATTTTGTTCTGTGGTTCTAATATATCAGGGAAGCTTTCTTTGATAATTTCTTGAAAGATGTTCAGATTTTTTTGTTTTATCATAGCTTTCAAGTAGTCCAATAATTCTTATATTATCTCTCTTGGATCTATTTTCTAAGCCAGTTGTTTTTCTAATGAGAAATTTCACATTCTCTTGAATTTTTCAAACTTTTTAAAAAATTTTGTTTTATTGCATCTTGATTCCTCATAGGGTCATTAGTTTACACTTGTTCAATTCTAATTTTTAAGGAATTATTTTATTCAGTGACCTTCTGTGCTTGCTTTTCCATTTAGCCAATTCTATTTTTTAGGGAGTTATTTTCCTTGGTAAGTTTTTAATATATCTTTTCTTATGATATTGATTTTTTTTCATGATTCTCTTCTATTACTTTCATTTCTTTTCTCAATTGTTCTACTTCTTTAGTTTGTTTTTTTTTTAATACATTTTAAGCTCTTCTAGGAATCCATTTTGAGTTTGACACCAAATTACATTTTTCTTTGAAGTTTCACAGGTAGCCATTTTGACACTATTGTCCTATTCTAAATTCATGCCTCCATCCTCCCCATCACCATAGTAACTTTCTATAGGCAAGTTCTCTTTTTTGGTTTTGTTTTTGTTTTTACTTATTTTTCTGCCTTTTTGTGACTTGGTGTTTTTATGTGAAAATTGGGCTCTGGTCCTGCACTGTTCCAAGTCTTTTGTGCTCAGAGTCTTATTATAGACTCTCCCTGGGCTTCAGAGCTTAGCTACTTGCTTTCTCTGGAGTATAGGCTTCCCTTATGACTTGTACTGGGGGGTGGGACTTCCTTGTTGGCCTCCCATTGGTGTGGGTTTTAGCTGCTAGCCTGCTCCAGGGGTGGAGCTCTGTAGCTGTGTTGCTATGGAAACAGGGGCTCTTGACTGGTAGGCCCTAAGGGTGGGGCTCTCACTGTTGGGTAACCCCAGGGAGTAACTTCACCACTGGTCAGCAATGGAGTCATAGCCTGGTTGGTGGTGGGGCCTTGCTGCACTGCACAGACTGCTTAATTGCCAAGGGGGCTGTTGGTTTTCAGGAGTGTGGGTCCTCTCTGGTGGATTGCCCCAGACTTGAGGTTGGCTGCTGCTCCTCTTGGACCTTGCTTCACTCCCAACCCAGTAGGACTGACCTTTCCTGTCTCACTGGTAAGCTGCTTCCTTTCTCCTAGACCAATTCTGAAGCAATTTTCTAGTTTTTTGGAGGGAAATTTGAGAGGGCTTAATAAGGTTTCTTCCTCACTTCACCATTTTGGCACAGGTAATCACCAGTCTAATTTCCAAGTTTTGAGAGCATTACTACACTGATAGATCAAGCAAACTCTGTGTATGTGACATATCTAGATTCTAAGAAAGTATTTGCCAAATTATCTTATATAATATCGATATGGGAATATGTGAGTTAGATGATTAAATGGGACCAAAAGATTTCAGTGCAGAAGAAGGTCTGTAGCAGGACACCTCCTGGATATGTAATGCTGAGAATTTTATCAATGACTCAGATGAATGAATTATTATATAATTATTAAATTTACACTTGCGAGGAAGTTGAGAGAGAAGCTAAAATATTTAATGATAAACATGGAATCAAAAATTCTTAAAAATTTGGAGTGGTATAATAAAATCTAATAAGGTAAAATATAATGAACTTAATTATAAAATCCTACACTCAGATTCAAAGTTTGGCTAGATATCGCTTCATGTGAAGGATATATCAATTAACAGTGTAACAGACAAAAAGAGCTAAGTTAGGTTTTAGTAGCATTAAGAGAGTAATAATTATAGAACATAGAAGGTGAGCATTCCACTACAATATTCGCTGGTCAGACTAATTCTTGAGTATTTTGTTGAGCACTGGGCAACCACATTTTAGGAAAAATATTGACAAGATTTCTCTTGTCCAGAAAGGAGCTACTAAGATTTCAGGAAATTAAAAACAATGTCAACAAGGTTTGGTTGAAGGATCTGGGTACCTGACATGGGGGCATGGTGGTTTTGGAGTGGAAACCAAGCAGAACAGCTGATGGTAAATTAATATTGTAAACAGTGTAATTTTAATAGTTTACTGTTAATGTTAAGAAATATACTTAGCCAAGCCAATTCACACCTTCTATACTGCAGGGCCCCAATATTTTCTCTGTCCTCATGGAGTCTTCAAGCTGTATTGTTCCTCCCTCCCCATCACATCCACACCCAAACACAGACAGACACCCAGCATCTGCTGGGCAAGTAATTCAGATGGGCTGGCTCCCTGGTTCTATAGCTCAACTCTTGATAGCCAAGACTAGATTTTGTTTGCATCAGCAGTTACTTCTATTCATTCTGGGTTCCTGCTTCTTGAAGCTGCTTCCTGCAAATAGTACTGCTCCTTTCTGTGTCTGTGTCTCCATAGAGTAATTGTACTTTATTTATGTAAGTATCCTCTGCTGGATGTATCTCTCAACTGGGCTTTGCATTCACTTGAATTGATAAACTCTCAAAAAGTTGGATAGGGTTTACCTTCTACCAGCTTTGTTACTAGAGGCCATGCCCATAGAAGAGGGTAAAGGAAAGGGTCATGGGGTGGGAGGAAGAAAAAAATCACCTCCCCACCATGGTGCTATCGTATGGAAGCTATCACACTCCACAAAACAGGTTCCCACCAAAGTTAGAATGGAGAGTTAGCAAGCTAACATTTTAAGGATGATGAAGGGTGTGGCCAATATTTAATTTACCAATAGCAATTGCCCTTTCTATTTCAACCAAACAATTTATTCATAATTCAAAAAGGGATGAAAGGAATAACGTATACATCTTTACATTTAGTCTAATATCTTATTTGCCTTTTTGTTTTTGTTTTTTAATAATCATATCTTGATCTAATGAATTAGCCAAGGACTAATTTGCACAGACATATATACACATGCACACATATACATGTAATATATTGTAATATAATATATAGTAGGATGTGTATGTGAATACATACACATATATAATTTTTGATAGTCACTTTCCTGTTTGGTTATTACTGTTACCTTATCCTTGTAACTAGCATTTATATAGCCTCTTAAGATCACCTAAGCACTTTACAAATATGACCTCATTTAATTACCACAACAACCCTAAGAGTTAAGTGCTATTATTATTCCCAACTTTCAGATGAAGAAACTGAGGCAGAAAGGAGTAAAGTGACTTGCCCATGGTCATACCACTAGTAACTGTTTGAGGTTCAATTTTAATTTAAGTATCAGAGCTCTAGGTGTGATTCTTTATCCACTGAACCACCTAGTTGTCTCATTCAATCTTCATAGAAGTGAGTTGGCCTTAAAGTCAATGCAAAAATGCTTTAAACAATCCAGACATAACATTTTGTCATAAGCTTTGTTTAAAGTTCTTTGTCTATCCTTTTCCTGCAGTCTTCACTTATGTCAAATATTCCTTCAAAACTTTCATTATTCCGTTCAGTTACAAGAGATCTCTACATTGCCAAGTTTCATCTAGCCAATCTCAGAATGAAGGAGACCTGGCTTCCAGTTCTGCCTCCTGTAAATAAGGATCTGTTACCCAGGACAAGACCCTTAACTTCTCGATGCTCAGAGGCAATTTTATGAGACTAGAGATTGCAAAGTTGTCTGTCTGCATTGGTAAAGAAAATTTCCTTACCAAGAGCTCCCCATACTCAGGAAATCACAGGTCCACAAGACCAGAAGGTCACAAGAAAAATCCAGTATATACATTTGACTATAAGAATATACTGAGTAGGAGGAGGGGGAGGAGCCAAGATGGCAGAGTACAAAGAAACCCATATGCTAGCTCCTAACCCACAGCCCATAAAATACCTGTAAAGAAGAACTCCCAACAAATTCTGGAGCAGCAGAAGCCATAGAACAACAGAGTGGAGGAGATTTCTGTTCCAGAGAGACCTGAAAAACTGACACGAAAGGTCCACCTCCACCAGACCCAGAGCAGAGCCCAGCCCTGCCTTGGCCACACAGCACTGAGAGGAGCAGATCCAAGCAGGCTTCAGGGACAGAATCTCCAGTGGCAATGCAGGTCCCTCCACTCACAGGCATCAAAGGTCAGTGAGAGGGTCTTTTTGGCTGGCCAAGAGGGGAGTAGGGTGTCCCCATAACTCAGGCCCCTTCAGGAGATAGCAGTGGACACAGCAGCAGACAAGGGCTCCCAAAGTAGGCAGGAGCCTGGATCCATTGTTGAAGGTCTCCACATAAACCCCCTGAGGGAACTGAGTTCCGTGTAGAGGCCCTGCCACCACCTGACCACCTGAACTTAATCTCAAACTGAATAGAAGCCCTGCCTCACTAAAGCTCTAAGGCTGGGAAGCAGCATTTGCATCTCAGACCCCAAACGCTGGCTGGGAGGATCTGGAGGTGAGGTGAGTGTGGAGAGGAAACTCAGAAGTCAAGTCACTGGCTGGGAAAATGCCCAGAAAAGGGGGAAAAAAATAAGACTGTAGAAGGTTACTTTCTTGGTGAAAAGATATTTCCTCCCATGCTTTCTAATGAGGAAGAACAATGCTTACTATCAGGGAAAGACATAAAAGTCAAGGCTTTTGTATCCCAAACATCCAAAATAAATATTCAATGGGCTCAGGCTATGGAAGAGCTCAAAAAGGATTTTGAAAATCAAGTTAGAGAGGTGGAGGAAAAACTGGGAAGAGAAATGAAAGAGATGCAAGAAAAGCACGAAAAGCAGGTCAACAGCTTCCTAAAGGAGACCCCAAAAAATGCTGAAGAAAATAACACCTTGAAAAATAGGCCAAATCAATTGGCAAAAGAGTTCCAAAAAGCCAATGAGGAGAAGAATGCTTTCAAAAGCAGAATTAGTCAAATGGAAAAGGTGGTCCAAAAGTTCACTGAAGAAAATAGTTCTTTCAAAATTAGAATGGAACAGATGGAGGCTAATGACTTTATGAGAAACCAAGAAATCACAAAACAAAACCAAAAGAATGAAAAAATGGAAGATAATGTGAATTATCTCATTGGAAAAACAACTGACCTGGAAAACAGATCAAGGAGAGAAAATTTAAAACTTATGGGACTACCTGAAAGCCATGATCAAAAAAAGAGCCTAGACATCATCTTTCACAAAATTATCAAGGAAAACTGCCCTCTAGAACCAGAGGGCAAAATAAGTATTCAAGGAATCCACCAATCACCATCTGAAAGAGATCCAAAAAGAGAAACTCCTAGGAACATTGTGGCCAAATTCCAGAGTTCCCTGGTCAAGGAGAAAATATTGCAAGCAGCTAGAAAGAAACAATTCAAGTATTATGGAAACACAATCAGGATAACACAAGATCTAGCAGCTTCTACATTAAGTGATCGAAAGGCGTGGAATATGATATTCTAGAAGTCAAAGGAACTAGGACTAAAACCAAGAATCACCTACCCAGCAAAACTGAGTATAATACTTCAGGGGAAAAAATGATCTATCAATGAAATAGAGGACTTTCAAGCATTCTTGATGAAAAGACCAGAGCTGAAAAGAAAATTTGACTTTCAAACACAAGAATGAAGAGAAGCATGAAAAGGTAAACAGTAAAGAGAAATCATAAGGGACTTACTAAAGTTGAACTGTTTACATCCCTACATGGAAAGACAATATTTATAACTCTTGAAACTTTTCAGTATCTGGTAGTTGGTGGGATTACACACACACACACATGCACACACACACGGAGACAGAGAGCACAGAGTGAATTGAATAGGATGGATCATACCTTAAAAAAATGAAGTTAGGCGGTGAGAGAGAAATATATTGGGAGAAGAAAGGGAGAAATGGAATGGGGCTAATTATCTCTCATAAAAGAGGCAAACAAAAGACTTTTTAGTAGAGGGAAGAAGAGGGGAAGTGAGAGAAAAACATGAAGTTTACTCTCATCACATTCCACTAAAGGAAGGAATAAAATGCACACTCATTTTGGTATGAAAACCTATCTTACAATACAGGAAAGTGGGGGAGAACGGGATAAGCAGGGTGGGGGGGGATGATGGAAGGGAGGGCAATGGGAGGAGGGAGCAATTTGAGGTCAACACTCTTGGGGAGGGACAGAATCAAAAGAGAAATAGAAGCAATGGGGGGCAGGATAGTATGGAGGGAAATATAGTTAGTCTTACACAACACGACAATTATATAAGTCATTTGCAAAACTACACAGATATGGCCTATATTGAATTGCTTGCCTTCCCAAAGGGAATGGGTGGGGAGGGAGGGATGAGGAGAAGTTGGAACTCAAAGTTTTAGGAACAACTGTTGAGTACTATTCTTGCTACTAGGAAATAAGAAATACAGGTAATGGGGTATAGACAGTTATCTGGCCCCACAGGACAAAAGAGAACATGGGGACAAGGGAAGGGAGGGATGATAGAAGAGAGAGCAGATTGGTGATGGGGCAATTAGAATGCTCGGCGTTTGGGGGTGGGGGAAGGGACAAATGGGAAGAAAATTTGGAACCCAAAATTTTGTGAAAATGAAAAGAATATACTGAGTATCTTCTAATAACAGGTTCCAAATCTAGTCTGCAGGAAGAAAGGGAGACGGTGGTGGTTTGTGTTTCTTTTTTTTTTTTTTTTTTTTAGTATATTATGAGGTTGCTATGAGACTGCTTGGTGGAGATAAAGCAGGTTACAGATTCTGTTCAAAGCAGCAGAAAATCACATTTTTGTTATTTATATGACTGTTCTTAAGGAAGTTAAGGTGGAAAACTTGCTTTAAAATACAGTAAATGGTGTTTTTTGTTTGTCTCATTCTAAAGGTATCATTCTAAAGATACTTATTAAAGTGTATTCTAAAAAGAAATGCAGTATGAAAGGATAAAGCTGACAAAATGATATTAGTTTAAAATATCTTTAGTTTAATGAGCTTTTTTTTTTAACATGCGGTGAAATTGTGTAATGAGAATAATCTCCCTGGGGGTTTTCTTAGGCCTTTAAGATAAAAAGAGGTAAATCATTGTAACAGAGTCTGTTGTTTCTTACTTTTCACTCCTGACTGTACCAAAAATGATTTTTGTGGGGAGGGGTTCACGTTTTTAAAATAACTATTGAATGTAACATGTTCATCATGCTATTTCTAAAAGAAAGAAACTAGTTTCCTTGAATCTCCTTTGCATTTCCAATGTTTATATGAGAATATCCCATAATGACTCCTGCTTTCTATTCAGTATGTTTTCCCTCATATCAAGGGGAATAACGGTGACTTGCTTTCATGGTAAACTCCTAGAGAAAAAACAAAAGGAAAAGCACCAGTAAGATTTAGAATGTTGCTGCTACAGTTTCAGACTATTTTCAATCTGTCATTTTGTCTAATCATCAAACTAAAGAGTTATGCATTTTAGGTGGAGGGATGGCCAACAATAGAGGAATGGTTGAACAAGTTATGGTAAATGAATGTGATGGAGTACTGTTATGCTGTAGGAAATAAGGAAATGGATAATTTTGAAGATACATGGAAAGACCACTATGAAGTGATCCGGAGTGAAGCAAGCAGATTCAGAAGAGTAATTTATAGTATAAAATCAATATTAGAAAAACAAATTATTTTGAAGTTTATTATAAACTGATGAAAAAGGAAATGAGCAGATTAATAACAATAAATGTTATACAATAACAGCAACAATGTTAGAACAAAGAACTTTGAATGCTATAAGAACCATGAGTAGAACAATAGCCATTCATTCCAGAGGACTGACCATGAAACATACTATTTACTTCCTGATTGGAAGGTGATTAGTTTAGGGTACAGAATGAGTCATACAGACACACACACACACACACACACACACACACACATCTCTAATGTATATAATTTGAGGATTTTTTGCTTCAATAAACATATTTGTTACAAGTAATTTGTCTTACCTCTTTTTTCTATATAATGAAGAATAGGAAGGAGAGAAAATAGATTCCTATAGACTAAGTTTTTTAGAATTTGGGTATACTACAGATGCAGGGTAGCTAGATGACACAGTGGATAGAGCACTGGGCCAGTAGTCAAAAAGACCAGGGTTCAAATATGACCTCAGACACTTAGTACCTTTGTGACTCTAGACAAGCTGCTTAACCCCAGGTTAAAAGTGCAGAAGGAAATGGCATGCCACTCTAGTATCTTTGCAAAGAAAACCCTGTAGACACTTGGTCCACAAAGAGTCAGACAGGATTAAATAAAAAGAACAGTGCTACAGACGCAGTACAGTGCATGCACTTTCAGATAAGGTCACTGTATTGTTAGTTTTATTTTTGTTACAGGAGATCTCTTAGATTAAGGTGATCTGTAAATGTTTGTGATGTAAAAACCAAACACACAACAAGAAAAAAGCAGAAGAGTAGATTCAGGAGCCATGAGTTCAAATTTTACTACCACCACTCACTGTTTCTGTGACAGTGGGAGTCATTGACTTTTCCTGACTGTACTTTCTGATCTGTTGAAGGACCAATACTAACTTAGCTCAGGTTAGATACCCAGGCAAAATGAGTTGTTGACTCACAAGTCAACAACTTAACAACAGAGGCTTATTCGCTCTTACACAACAGAAATATCCAACAAGGATACAGAGGTTTTTAGCTTTTCTGGATTTATATCCTCTGGCCCTTTCTCCATCTCCATATAAAAATGTTCTGGTCATTAGGGCAGGTTATGGTGAAATATATGTTGACTCACATTCATGCTCTTAAGTCTAAGAGACACTGAGTCTGAAAGACCTCAACTCTATGTGGCTGGGTCATTTTATGCTCTTAGATGATCAGAAAGTTTTATCAAAGAAATCTAGAACCAATCAGATTTTGGAGGTAGCTTTCTCTTCTTCTAGGTTAACCCTTCTTGTGTTGTAGATTGGAAGAAAGAAGCTACATCAGGGAAATTCTGCTCTAATCACTTCTATAAAACAGGAACATGTTACCTACTTCGTAAGGTTGTGAGGAAATAGTTTTGCAAATCAGAAAGTTCCACATAAATGTACTACTGTTTTGCCAGCATAAAAAAAGAATCAGTAAACTGGCTACGTCTCATCAAACATTTATTAAGCTCTCACTGTGTGCTTCCCACCTAAGCAAAGGCCCATCTTTTTGATGCTAACATTTTATTGATGTGTGCAATGTGTCAGTAAAACATAAAACAGTGGTGCCTCCAAAGTGTTAAAAAAAAGTGTCATAAAAAGGAAATCTGGGAGACACAAGACAGATTGAACTACAACATTTAACCAACATAGAACTATGAAGAATAAGAGTAAAGGTAATCAAGGAATTGTATGATAGTAAGAGAAAGTAGACCAACGAGAGGGGAGAGAGGTGGATGACTGGTGTTCCAATGGTACCTTTAAGATGTTGGAAGAGAATGAGGAAGCCTCCCTGCCACTCCTCCCACCCAGCACATTTGGAGGACATCCTGTGGTGAAGTTTTTATAGGGTCATGGCACAGTCAGGCATTGAGAGGTTATATATGATATGTATGATGGGAGGGAACTGCTGAATCAGTGAGATGACAAAATCAGTTGGGTACTTAAGGGCAATGTCCAAGACACATTAAGGTTTAGAAAGACAAAATGTAAACAGTCCCTGGACTAAGGGTGCTTACATTCTACCAGGCAGGGAGTCTTAAACTGGGGCCTGGGAACATATTTATTTGTTTGCTTAACATGTTGATAAGTCTTTCAATACAATCCGTTTTCTTTGTGATCTTATGTATTTTATGCATTTAAAAACATCAGTCTAAGAGGAGTTCAAAGACTGCAACCAGACTTCCCAAGGGCTCTGACACACACACACATACACACAACACACACACACACATACAAACACACACACACACATACACACAACACACACACACACATGCCCGCACGATTTAAGAACCACTGACCTGGAGTGTTATAATGTATACACCAGTGAGTAAACACAAAGTAATTTCAGAAAGGATACAGTATCAGTGACTATATCACCAAGTAAGTCTTCTCAGAAGAAGTGGAATTGTGGCAAACAACCCTAAGGGAAAATATGGAATCTGGCTGGTGGTTTAGATAGAGCAAACAAATAATAGGCTGTAAATATTCCTGAAGGTGGAAGATGAAATTAATTTGGGGAACTGCCAGTGATCCAGTTTGGCAGGAAATAAATGAAAGATTATAAATTTGATTGATTGATTTGCAAGTAAAATCTATGAACAATCACAGGGCATAAAGAAGGAAGATACATGTGAATGCAAAAAGTCTATTAAGTTGAGGGAACAACTAGTGGTCCAGTTTCACTGAAAGAAAATAATTGAGGAAGATTATATAAAACAAAGGATGGATTGTAGTGAGTTTGTGAAGGGTCTTCAGTGCCATGCTGAAGAATTTATATCTTTTCTTCCTGTGAAGCAGTTCAGTGATGGAGGTTGAGAAGAATTATTCCAGATACCAGTTTGAATATCTGAGTTGTGGGCAGCTATTCATTCCTTTACAGATGAAGTAAAACTACAATCCTGTTTTTACCTTCCTTGCCTGATGTGAAAATAAAATTTCTCCCTCATTTAACAGCTTTTACTTGACAAGAAAGGAAAAGTAGGCTGGGTCAAGATTGTGAATGGCCTTAAATGTGAGGCTTTTGAATTTGTATCTTCTTGTCTTCATGTGAAGGAGTGCAGGGATGGAGGTCACAAGGAGTTATTTTAGATGTCAAGTTAAGCTAGATGCAATTATGGATAGCTATTTATTCCTTTACAGAGGAAATAAATGGAAAACCTCTATTTACTTTCCTTTCCTTGTGTGAAAACATAATTTCTCCCCCATTTAATAGATTTTTATTGACTTTCTGAGCATCTCATTTTGGGGGGAAATGCCATTATAAAAAAAAATTTTAGGATAAAGCCTCAAGATAAAGCATTTCAAAAACTGCATGCAGTGGGATTATTAAGTAAATATCTGTTTCTGTTTTACAGAATAGGCAGCATAGGGATACTGCCCTCACTGCTATTACTTTCTTGCAGACAGTAGAAGAAACATTCATAAAGATGAGACTTCTTAGGTGAGTCATGATGCATAAATAGTAATGCTGAAAGAGTAGTCAAGGCTGTGTTCTCATATAACTTAAGCCAATGCAAAGCCAACATAACATAAATCCCTTCTGACTCCTCTGCCCACCAGAAGACTCTTCATCAACCACTAGTTCCAACTAGGTACTAGGTACTAGTACCAACCTTTCTGCAACACACATGCAGAAGCAGTATTAAGTTCTGGTATGTTGTATTAGAATCAGATAGTGAATGTTATATGTATTCTATATGGCCAACAAAAGCATTCAGTCATGATTTTAGGACTGGGCCTTCATTGGCCAGTCCCACAATACACATTAAAAAGGTGGAGTCTATCTTCACATCATTGTGAGACTCAAATGTATTAATGTACATGTTAGAAGGGGTTGGATTAGAGTGGGTCTCATGGAGCTGGACACACATGCTTTGGTCTATAGAAGGAAATATGTGCTGCGATTCCTTGCTAGAGGGCTTGGGCAATTGAATGCTCCTGACTGATCCTTTAGTCCCGGTGATGGAACAGCTCTTCCTGGCTCAGTCACTAATCACCTTTGGAACAGTACTCCTGCAACAGGAACCAAGGGACCAACCAGGAGCCTGTTTATCTGTGTCCTTTAGGAAAGGGTCAGAACACATCTCATGGATCCAAATTCCTTGGGAATTTCTGTAAAGCAACCTTCCCCCCATACACACACAAACTGTGGTATAACTGTATCACCTTGAAAACTTTAAAACACTATATAAATTCATAGTTATTATTATTATTACATAATTTTGGACTTCCTTTCCAAGTTTTAGTTTTGTCTCACAAAATTATAAGCTCCTAGGGAACAAGAACCATTTTTAAACAATTCATATTGCTCAATCACTTCAAAGTATACAAAATATTTTCTTCACAACAATCCAATGAGTTAAGCAGTTTGAAGATTTTTCACCATTTTGTAGATGAGGAAACAAAGGCATAGTCCTTTGCTCAAGGTTACATAATGATGTCAAAGTCTTCAACCTTAAACCTTGATATCTCTCATTCTACCTCTGAAAAAATCCCACTCATCATAGATTTGCCAAAAAAAAACCTACTTTCTGGTTAGTTGACTTCTATCTAAAAACTTTTCAGATCCTTTTTTACATCAGTTTACTTTTAATTCAGTCCAAAAGGTCCTCTCCAGATTGTTTCTTCCTGGTAATGGAGAAAAGCAGATGTAAATTGGAACAGACTTTTCTAGAACTAAAAGATTTTAACTTGGAATTCCAATTCTTGTACAATTATCTGTTGTACATAAGGATAAAAATGCATTCTATCAGTACATCTAAAATACCTTTTTATCACATTTAATACACTGCAGGAAGCACAGATAATTAGTTTTAAAATTGCCCGCATTCCACTATATGAAAATAGGAAAGAGGCATCCTTTTTTGTTAGTTGGCAAAAAGTGGTTTTATCTTCTCCACTAGACACATTTTGTACCCACATAAACCACTCAAAATCATGCATTTTGCCTACTTTGGATTATTTTAAAATGTTGGATGAAGAAATAGATCACTGGACACAATAAAAAATAAGGGATTTTCAAGATATCAACATTCCACACTGCCTACAGGATTTTTATTTCTCAGAACTTGCAGAGAGGAAAACAGCAGCTACAGAGATGGGAACTTGGTAAGGAAGGCAGTTCATTCTTTGGACTGCTGAGAACAAAGCTCCTAGACAAGAAAAGAAGAAAGGGTATCATCTTCAAAGGATTTCTGAAAGCAAAAGTCCTTTCACAGTCCCAACATTTGCTCATTTGGCCATTGCTAAAACAATATGGCCACTGTCATTACATTAATTACACTGCTTCATGTTCTCAGAGTCACTATGGTTGCTGACATTCATTATCACAATTATTTATCAGCTAATTAGCATGATTCCCTTCATTAAAGAGAGATAAAATTCAGTGGCCAGATAGAGTCCATGAATGAATCAAGTTGGGGCAGAAATAACATCTAGGCCTGCTGTGTGAGGGCAGGGCATGGCACAGCATGGCTACCCAAGGTTGCCTTCATAAATGCCTTGATCTGTGACTTCAGTGCATAGACAAACATTTATTAAGGTCTTATATGTGCTAGACACTCTGCACAGCACTGGAAACAGAGGGATGAAAAATGACAGACCATACCCTAAAAAAAACTTATACAAGAAATACACAAAAAAGTATGTAGCAAAGTGAACAGTACGACAAGACATGCAAGGAGGGCAGGTTGGCACACACGATTTCATAGTTTTACTTTCTATTTTTAGCTTTATAAGCACTTCTAAATTTTACAGTTTTATTCTGAACTTAACAAAGAAAACAACCATATTTACACACAAAGTAGAACAGAAAAAAAGGATTGCATGTGAACTGTGAATCTCTATTATGCATACCTTGCTTTTCCTGCCTCAGAAATCAACAAATATTATATAAAGACTTTATCATTTTGTTGATTATCTAGATTGAAGAAATCAAGGGGAGATTTTAATGATGCAGATTAAACTTAAAAGGGGGTGCATTATATACATGATTATGTCTATGTGTGTATTTATATGTGTGTATATCTATCTGTATATGTATATATGTGAATGTGTGTATATATATACATCTATACACACAGACACACACACATATATATGTGTGTATGTGTGTGTGTGAGTGTGTGTGTATGAGAGCTAGTTGTTAAACATTTACCAGTGCACTACTGTATTTAAATTTGAGCCTGAGTGACTTGGGGTTTTGGATCAGAGGGTGCAATTTGTGGCATGTCCTCACCACTACCCAGCTTGTGGAACTAGGGTCAATATGAAAAGGGGGAGGGATTCCCTCACTATGCTGTTTTCCACTGTCATATATGCCCCTTTCACTGGATGCAATGCCTGTGTGGCAGTGTTACTCTTTGGGAACAGTTCCCTCCCTTTTTTTCTGTAGAAAACAATGAACCAAAGAGAAAAACTCAGAATTAGATTGCCAGGGCTCAATTCTCAAAAGTGCAACATCTTGGGTACATCTAGACTATGGTTAAGAATGGATGTGGGGGAGGAGCCAAAATGGCACAGTAGAAAGATACACATATGCTAGCTCCAAACCCACAGCCCATAAATTACCTGTAAAGAAGAACTCCCAACAGATTCTGGAGCAGCAGAATCCACAGAACAATGGAGTGGAGGAGATTTCTGTTCCAGAGAGGCCTGAAAAACTGACCCAAAGGATCCGTTGTGCAGCAGACCCAGAGCAAGCCCAGCCCTGGCTTGGCCACATGGCACTGAGATGAGCAGATCCCAACAGGCTATTCAGGGACAGAACCTCCAGAAGCCACACAAGTACCTCCACCCACAGGTGACAAGGGTTAGTGACAGAGTCTTTTTCGGGGGACGAGAGGGGAGTGGGGTGTCCCCATGGCTCAGGCCCCCTTTGAAGGCAACAGCGGGGGCGGCGGCAGATAGGGGCTCCCAAAGCAGGCAGGAGCCTGGATCCATTGTTGAAGGTCTCCACATAAACCCCCTGAGGGAACTGAGTCCCCTGTAGAGGCCCTGCCCCCACCTGAGCACCTAAACTTAATCTCACAATGAATAGCAGCCCTGCCCCAACCCAAAGCCCTGAGGCTGGGAAGCAGTATTTGAATCTCAGACCCCAAGCGCTGGCTGGGCAGATCTGGAGGCCAGGTGGGTGTGAAGAGGAAGCTCAGAAGTCAAGTCACTGGCTGGGAAAATGCCCAGAAAAGGGGAAAAAAAATAAGACCATAGAAGGTTACTTTCTTGGTGAACAGATATCTCCTCCCTTCCTTTCTGATGAGGAACAACAATGCTTACCATAAGGGAAAGACATAGAAATCAAAGCTTCTGTATCCCAAACATTCAAAATAAATATTCAATGGGCTCAGGCCATGGAAGAGCTCAAAAAGGATTTTGAAAATCAAGTTAGAGAGGTGGAGGAAAAACTGGGAAGAGAAATGAGAGAGATGCAGGAAAAGCATGAAAAGCAGGTCAACACCTTGCTAAAGGAGACCCCAAAAAATGCTGAAGAAAATAACCCCTTGAAAAATAGGCCAAATCAATTGGCAAACGAGGTTGAAAAAGCCAATGAGGAGAAGAATGCTTTCAAAAGCAGAATTACCCAAATGGAAAAGGAGGTTCAAAAGCTCACTGAAGAAAATAGTTCTTTCAAAATTAGAATGGAACAGATGGAGGCTAATGATTTTATGAGAAACCAAGAAATCACAAAACAAAACCAAAAGAATGAAAAAATGAAAGATAATGTGAAATATCTCATTGGAAAAACAACTGACCTGGAAAATAGATCAAGGAGAGAAAATTTAAAAATTATGGGACTACTTGAAAGCCATGATCAAAAAAAGAGGTTAGACATCATCTTTCATGAAATTATCAAGGAAAACTGCCCTGAGTTTCTAGAACCAGAGGGCAAAATAAGTCTTCAAGGAATCCACAGAACACCGCCTGAAAGAGATCCAAAAAGAGAAACTCCTAGGAACATTGTGGCCAAATTCCAGAGTTCCCTGGTCAAGGAGAAAACATTGCAAGCAGTTAGAAAGAAACAATTCAAGTATTGTGGAAATACAATCAGGATAACACAAGATCTAGCAGCTTCTACATTAAGGGATCGAAGGGCATGGAATAGGATATTCCAGAAGTCAAAGGAACTAGGACTAAAACCAAGAATCACCTACCCAGCAAAACTGAGTATAATATTTCAGGGGGGAAATGGTCTTTCAATGAAATAGAGGACTTTCAAGCATTCTTGATGAAAAGACCAGAGCTGAAAAGAAAATTTGACTTTCAAACATAAGAATGAAGAGAAGCATGAAAAGGTAAACAGCAAAGAGAAGTCTTAAGGGACTTACTAAAGTTGAACTGTTTACATTCCTACAGGGAAAGACAATATTTATAACTCTTGAAACTTTTCAGTATCTGGGTAGTGAATGGGATTACACACACACACACACACACACACACACACACACACACACAGAGAGAGCACAGAGTGAATTGAATAGGATGGGATCATATCTTAAAAAAATGAAATTAGAGGTGAGAGAGAAATATATTGGGAGGAGAAAGGGAGAAATGGAATGGGGCAAATTATCTCTCATAAAAGAAGCAAGCAAAAGACTTTTTAGTAGAGGGAAGAAGAAGGGAGGTGAGAGAAAATCATGAAGTTTACTCTCATCACATTCGACTAAAGGAAGGAATAAAATGCACACTCATTTTGGTATGAAAACCAATCTTACAATACAGGAAAGGGGAGGAGAAGGGGTTAAGCAGAGTTGGGGGGATAATGGAAGGGAGGGCATGGGGAGGAGGGAGCAATTTGAGGTCAACACTCTTGGGGAGGGACAGGATCAAAAGAGAGAATAGAAGTAATGGGGGACAGGATAGGATGGAGGGAAATAGAGTTAGTCTTACACAACACGACAATTATATAAGTCATTTGCAAAACTACACAGATATGGCCTATATTGAATTGCTTGCCTTCCCAAAGGGAATGGGTGGGGAGGGAGGGATGAGGAGAAGTTGTAACTCAAAGTTTTAGGAACAACTGTTGAGTATTGTTCTTGCACACAACTAGAAAATAAGAAATACAGGCAATGGGGTATAGAAAGTTACCTGGCCCTACAGGACAAAAGAGAAGATGGGGACAAGGGAAGGGAGGGATGATAGAAGAGAGAGCAGATTGGTGATTGGGGCAATTAGAATGCTTAGTGTTCTGGGGTGGGGGGAGGGGACAAATGGGGAGAAAATTTGGAACCCAAAATTTTGTGAAAATGAATGTTAAAAGTTAAATAAATTAATTAAAAACAACAACAACAACAAAGAATGGATGTGGTATTAAATTAGAAAAAAAAATGTTTCAGGTTGACCATGTCTATATGAAATCTCCACAGTCTGGTGCCATCCAACATTTTTGGCCTCATTTCAAGTTATTCCTATACATGCACCAACCAAAGTGTTGTCTGTCCTATAATATGCTCTGTACCTTACTGCCTCTCTGCCTTTCCTCACACTATTCCCTGAATGGAATGGAATTTCTCCCATTAATTCCAATCTATCCTCTAAAGTCCAATTCAAACATCACCCCATCTACTAGACCTTGTTTGATCTACCCCCTTTTCCCTCAACAACTTTACTCTTTGAAATTCATATGTGATTTTATTTAGAAGCATTTTGATGCACTTATATAATATTTTTAATCATCGTAATTTGTGGTTATCTTCTCTTACTAGGATATAAGTAGTACCAGGATAGGAACTAATAGTAAATTAGAAAAGAGTGGTTCACCTTGACCATTTCTATATCAAACTTTCACAGTCTGGAGCCTAGTGTGTCTATACTGTGCCTTATATTGTCTTTGGTAAATGAATGAATAAACAAACACTTCAGTGCTTTCTTCATTCATCTTTAAAACCACTTTATTACCAAATTACCTTGAATTATTGATAGAGATGATTCACTCTTTTTGATGGTAATGTTGGTCTGCATCTGTGATTTCATAGATGTGGCGAACTCTTAATGCAGAAAATAATTCCACTGATCCAGATTCAGACCCTGATCTGTAAATCAGAGTCTTAGAGCATTGTCTGAGGCACTAAAGGATTAAGTGACTTGGCCAAGAACAGTCAGAGGTAGGCCTTAAATTCAGTTCATTTTGCTTCAAGCTCTACTTTATTCAAGAAACACTCATTCACTGTTCAATCTATATTGATTAGAAATCCATATTTTTTTTAATCTCCATAATTATTGCCAAGTAGCAATTTGTCTTCAGTTTGTGTCAATGCTACATTTGAGTTGATACCTATAACCAGAGTAGATTGCCAGGAGATTTTCACCAAGATATTGACAATTACAGTTTGATGACATACCCTAGCAGTAACCAAGCTTAACAAAATATATCATTAGCAAAAAATAATTGTTTTAGAAAAGAAGCTGTGAGATAGAACATTGCCAGCAGCAGCACCCAAGGGCTCATCCTCACTGGTCTAGCTCACCCTTTTCCATGACCCTGTGCATTCCTTGGCAACAGTTTTATGAAGTTCTGACTTCCCTTCCTTCTTACCCAAATTGAATTTGTCTTTAAAAGTTAATTTGTGTGTAGCTCTTTTTTTTTGTTGTTTACCCCAGGAACAAATAGGTAGGAATCTGTTTATCTTTTATAATTCATCTAGAGGAACTCAGAGAAAGGTGTGGTGTAAATATGAAATTACAGATTAAATAGATTTTTTAAAAAAAAGAAAGCACAATGGTTATCTTTTTAAAGCACACATTATAATAATAATAATAATATGTATATGTAGGGCTTATTATGTGCCAAGCACTGTGCTAAGTGCTTTATAATTATTTTTCCTTTTAATGGTATTTTTACCAATTACATGTCATGGCAATTTTTAGCATTCATTTTTACAAGATTTTGAATTTCAAATTTTTATCCCTCTCATCCTCCCTCTTCCAAAAATGGTGGGCAATTTGATATAGATTATATATGTGCTATCATGTAAAACACATTTCCACATTAATCACTGTTGTGAAAGAAGAAATAGATCAAAAGAAAGAAAACATGAAAAAGAATAAAGTAAGTTAAAAAAAAGCATGCTTCAATATGTATTCAGGCTCTGTCAGTTCTTTATCTGGATGTAGATAGCATTTTCCTTCATGAGACCTTTATGCTTGTCTTGGAGCATTATGTTGCTGAGAAGAGCTGATTCATTCAAAGTTGATCATCATGCAATGTTTTTAATAGTGTGTACAGTATTTTCCTGGTTCTGCTCATTTCATTTTGCATCAGTTTGTACAAGTTTTTCTAGGTTTTGCTGAAATCTGTCTGCTCATCATTTCTTATTACACAATAGTATTCCATTACATTCATATACCACAGCTTGTTCAATCATTCCTTAACTGATGGGCATCCCCTCAGTTTCCAATATTTTATCACCATGAAAAGTACTGCTATAAATATTTTGTACAGGTAGATCCTTTTCTCTCTTTTTTTTTTTGATTTCTTTGGGATATAGACCTAGTGGTGGTATTGCTGAATCAAAGTGTATGCACACTTTAATTGCCTTTTGGGCATACTTCCAAATTGCTTTCCAGCATTTTCAAATCAGTTCACAACTCCACCAACAATGCATTATTATCCCAGTTTTCCAACACTCTCCAATATTTATCATTTTCCTTTTTTTTATTAGTCAATCTGATAGGTATGAGGTGATACTTCCAAGTTGCTTTAATGTGCATTTCTCCAAATCAGAAACAATTTACACCACTTCTTTATATGTCTGTAGATAGGTTGATTTCTTTACCTGAAAACTGCCTGTTTATATCCTTTGTCCATTCATCAATTTATCCACTTATCAATATTATAAAGCCATGCTTTATAAAGCACTTCTTTATACATGTATAGATAGTCTTGATTTCTTTGCCTGAAAGCTTCCTGTTCTTATCCTTCGTACATTTATCAATTGAGGAATATCTGTGCTTTATAATTATCATCTCATTTGATCCTCACAAGGATCCTGGGATGCATGTGCTATTATTATCTCATATTATTGTTAGAGATGAAGAAACAGAGGTAAAAAGAGTTCAAATGACTTGCCCAAAATCACACAGCTAGTGTTTTATGAGGCCAAATTTGAACTCCAGTTCTCCTGACTTCAAGCCCAGTGCTCTATCTATTGCCCTGCCTAGCTGCCCTTAAAGCTATTTTATGGGCTAGGAGGGTATTAAGTTAGGGCAGTTAGAGAGTTAGTAACATTTTATTGCCCACTAATCACTCAGTTGATCCTCCTCTGATAATTGGTTAAATCAAACTCCTAATTATCAAAATGCAAACAACAAATAAATCTAGAGCTGGAAAGGACCTCAGTGACCTTTAAGTCTAAACCCTTCATTTAAGAGGAAGAAATTGAGGCCCCCAGAGGTGAATTGACTTGCCAAAAGCATAAAGTTTGAGAGGAAGAATTTGAACCCTGGTCTACGATCAGCATTCCCTGCATTATACTGTGATATGCGAAGTATACGGGATGTTCAGAGAAGACTAAAACCTCTGGTGTGAGGGCTTAAATATATCTAACTGCTCCTGAAACCATGCTTCACATTCCATCCAGTTGTTTAGCAATCAACCAAGGGTATCGGCATTTAGCAATGACTAGTATATGTGGTATGAGGGCTGCTCATCTTTGGTGTCCACCTTCACCCAACTCTCACTTGTGTTTCCAAGAAGCTGCAACATGCCCAGGGACCACACCCTGGTAAAAAACCTTCTCAGCTGATGGGCTAAAACAGTTTGAGAGTAGATCTTGGTCAGACAGTAAAGAGGCCAAGATCATCCTCTGCATCTGGGGCCATTACCAGTTGTCTTGACTTTTGTCTTGGTGTTGGACTTCCATGACTCTAGAAGAGAAAGCAAGTCTGATGCTTTGCATATTTCTGTCTCACTTAAATTCAATTCATATGCAAATCAGGACTTCAACCTGTGATGTCATTGGTCTTTTTTGAAAAGTAAGGATGAAAAACAACAACCGTGATAAATAACAAACATCTAGTATCACATTACCCTTGTTGGTTATCAACACAAGAATCCTGTAACAAATGTCCAACTTCTTCTCTACCACAGAAATGCCAATGAAAACCAAAAGTATTATTGAGGGAGCATTCCTCCTATCTGCATATGGAAAAGTATGAGACTAGTTCTAAGTGAAAATTTTTAATTTTAGTCCATTCATGTCCCCAGTATCTCCTCCATTCACTCCTCGCTTTCCCACCTTTGTAATCTATCTTGTTTAAGGTCTCTAGCAACAACTTCAGATATTCCCAGAACCTATAGAATGAATAATCCTTCAAATATAAAGTCTGTCTTCATATATAAACTAATGTCAAAATAGCTATCAAATCAAATTCTCCAGCCAGTTTCTAACAAGTTACAAAGAGATAGCTGGCTGATTGTTCTCAAAAGGAACAAATGGTTTGTCTATATTCAACTAGCTTGAATTTCTAAAAACTTGCTTGTGTGTGTGTGTGTGTGTGTGTGTGTGTGTATGTGTGTGTGTGTTTAGATCCAGAAGTAAGCAAGAAAGGGGACATTATAAAAATGAGGAGATGTGCCCTAGCATTCTTGCTAAAGACTCTAAGGGAGAATGCTTATCAGAGAGGAAAATGGTATTTGTACTATTTTGTAGTAGCTTCTGTTGAAATTTAGGCAAAAATGTCATTCTCTGTCTTTTCTCATTATGCCTTAGGGGGAAATGTATCTATAGTGGAAAAGATTCTCTTTTTCTCCCCTCATTAGACTAGCAACAGATTTCATTTTCTCCATGGTGACCACAGGAGTGTGACCAAGTAGTTAGTCACTGCTGCTCATTATACTTGGATCTAATAGGAATATGGGTAATTTCAGCCTTGCTGCTAGGTGATTATAAATGTGCTTGTTAATGTCTACTCTTAGTTTGCAGGAGTACAAGATGTATTGTACCTGTTTTGGCTTTTGGTGGGAAACAGACTTTTTTATATGTACTGAAATGAGAATACAGCTCATTAATACATGGATTTGGATACACAATGGGTCAAGTAATATTCTCCCTAACATCCTCCCCACTCCAAGACACATACAAACCAAAGAAATTCGCCCATGCATAGACACATCAGTACATGCATAAGTATCAGTACAGCAACTGTGCTCTCAATTGGTCATTAGTTCTATCCCCAGCACCAGTATTGTCTTTATAAGGGTTAGTTAGATGCCTGGATGATAGTAAATATTTCATTTATGTGATGACTTGTCTGTGTAACAATCATTTGTTTCCTCATTTTTCCAAGTTCTTTTTATTTTGCTTCTACTAAATGACCTGAGCAGGGAAAAGGAGGCTTTGAAGACCTTGAGAGTTCATAGTATCTCCTAACATTATGAGTCAGATTCTCCCAAGGCACTTACTGTACCGAGTGCCCCGAGAAAGCTAATGTGCCTACCCAAAAACTGAGTTTCTCTTAAGGTCACTCAGGGGAAACTCAGATCTCCCAAGATCAGAGTGATATTCAATCCTCTAATGAAATGCTAGGATGTTTTGAACACTGGCAATGCCCTTGACTGAATAAGTTGCCCATGAGTGAATTTCGGATGATATTCAGCTTCAAGATACAACTTTATGTACTCTCTCTTCTGAACTTAATGTCCCTTATCTAAATGGAGCACAAACAGCATAAAACACCAGGGATATATCAGCAGGAAAACTACTATGAAGAGCACATTATGTCACTGGGGCAGGAAGAACAGAAGGAGTGAGGTAAGGCAAAGAAGGAAGTTGAGTCCACATTCTAGTCAGGGAGGCAAAAAGCTTTTGGAAATATGTGGCCAGAATGGATTTGGTCACTCTCTTCTTTAATAACTATGTTTCTGCAAGTAAACCTTCACAGTTTCTAAAGAAAGTCATATTTCCAAGTATTTTACACAAAGAATTTTTTTAAATCCTTGAAGCCCAGACTTTGGGTTTTGTTTTTAATAGTGACCTACCTGCAAGATTACCTTTAGTCAGGAAAGCATGCTATTGCTGTGCTGGGAAAACAAATGCTGTTTTGGCATTGCTTTTCTGTTCAGAGATAGTGGGATGAGATGTTGGTGATGGGGGTTCATGAAAATCAATGCAAGGATGTAAACTACTTCACGTAGAAATATGTGAGTGCGTCTTCTTTTTCCAAAAATCTAGTTCAATCTATTTATTGGCTTCTGCGTCATTCATATGTTGCTCAAGCTAATTTTTGCCTCATTAATTCATGCCTCAGCTCATTTGTCAGTCCTAGTACCTTGTGCTGTGTCTCAAAGGCAGACTCATTTCATTTACATGAATGAATTAAAATTACCAACCCACAGAGCTTGGCCATAGCACCAGAGTTGTTTCAAAAGGTGATTCATCCACTGAGAGGGGCTAGAAGCAGAGGGGGTTGCCTTATTACTTCTTCTTTTCCTAGGTTTTATGCCAAGCAGTAGCCCATCTACAGCACCAGGCTGCATTTCCTAAGGATCCATTCTTGCAAAATCTTATTTAGGATTTCAAGTCTGTAAACTTATCTAATAGTGAAATACTTCACTAAAAATTTCCTTCTGTCTTCCAATTTCCCACTGACCTTTATATTTAAACTGGTAGAATCTTAGTTTTACTCCATTTGCTTTCATGGGTACCAATTAAAGACGCAAGTATGGCCTTCATAAGATTTGAGTTGGGGAAATGGAATATTACTTTATAAAAAACCATATTCTTGAGAAATACTATAGCTTCATGTGTTGAGAAGATTCTTGGAGTTGGGCACATCTGAGTTATAGTACTAGTATTTTTTACCTATGTAACCCTGAGCAAATTACTCAATCTCTCTGATACCTTGTATCATCCTCTATAAAATGGATGTATTCACACTACTTCTCATGTTATTTACCAAAGAGTTGTGAAGAAAGTACTTCATAACCCTTAGAATACAATATAAGTGTGAACTAACATAATCAGGGAAACCTGGGATAGTTCAGTGGAATCAGAAGGGGAGAGGAATCTCAAAATGAAAGAAATATAATGCCGAGCATATAATTTTGCAGAAAAGATATTAGAAAAAAGTAGCTGCAGTAGTAATGACAATAATATTGTATAGTGCTTTAACGTTTGCAAAGTGCTTTGCAAAAATTATGTATAATGTCAAGATTCCTTCATTTCTGTCGAGTTAGAAATAACAGGCTTTGAAGTCAATCAAATGACATAAATCAGAATGATTCAGTGACATGAGGAGCAAAGATGCTGGAGCACACATGACTAACTTGCACCTCGGGGATATAGCACAGCTCACATACCAAAGTGGAAAACTCCCCAAAGAGTCCTGTGTAATAAGTCAGGTTCAGCGAACTGGAGAATGTCACCAGGGATTACAGGAGACTTAGAGAAAAGATTTTTTTTTTTCCAGTTGAAATATCTTAATTAAAGGGGGAAAAAGAACCTGAAAGAAAAGGCATTTTAGGGACGAGTGAACGAATGCAGTACTGAAGGACAGAGTTCTGTCTTGAACACTCACTAAATCAAAAATCAGTTTTGTATTTGGCTTATCAAACTTATTTACTTTTGTGTCTCCTGGTTTGGACAAGAAGACATATTCACTGGGTTAGCCATAAAAAATATGGCTAAACTCACAAGAATCTGAAAGAACCTCAAATGGATCTAGATTTCCTAGGTTACTGGTTAGGCTTATAGCCACCCACACAACATAGCCAACCATGGCCAACCTGGTATAAGAGCCCAGTCTTGTTACCTACTCTGCAAACAGGTATAAGTTTCCTCCTTCTGGTTGAGGATTCATTAAGTGGTGCTTTGGTTCAAGCACCATTTAATGATTATTTAGGGGGCCCTGATGGTTAACAGACCTGCATAACTTGGCAATAGGTAGGGGCTAAAATTAAAATGGGCTAAACTTCTGAAATCCTTTGACAGGTTGCAAGTCAAAGTATGTTATGCAGACCTATCTCAGAGTGAAAGTAAACAGTAACTGTTTCTCTTTTGACCAGAAACCCTGAGAATCTTCCCCTCCCAGTCTGATTTTTTTTTTCCTTTTTTGGATGAAGAGTCATTCCTTGACTCTTCAACAGCCCTAATGACTGATTTGGCTCTGCCTCAGTCACAGTGAGAACTTGGAAAGACCTTAGCCTAAAAAGGCCAAGGTGTCCCACTGAATCCTGCACCATCTCCAGTCATCCTGATCTGTATCTAGCCATTGGACCCAGGTGGCTACAGAGGAGAAAGTAACGCTGGTGACTTTGCACAGCCCTCCCTCCTTTAAATATGGTTCACTTGTAAGTTACAGCATCATCACATACACACACACACACACACACACACACACACACACACACACACATATGGATTCATGCACAGCAGGGGAGAAGAGACCATCATTAACCTGATCACCATGGTAATTTCCTTCCTATAAATGGTCCTAAGAAGGTGTCATCCTCACTTGCCTTGTGCATTCCAACCTATTAATAACAAACAGCTCAACGAACACACACACAAAATGAGCAATCTCTCCAAATTAACAATTTTCTTCCACTTTCAATTTGTGTTCTTGTTCCTTTGTAATCATACACATGAGCTGAGCAATCACACTAATTATAGTCATCATCATGTGTCAAATTAAAAAAAAGATGCAGATGCCATTTCTTCAAAAACACATGATTTGTGAAACATAAGGAGGGAAGTACTTTGAGCTCAGTTACTTCTAGAACGACTGTGATGGGTCATCATAAAACTATTTCAAAGAATAATAATAATAGACAGCATTTATATATAACTTTAAGCTCCACAAATTATTTCACATATTTTATTTGATCTCACAACAATCCTTTGAGGTAGTTGCTATTATTATCTCAATTTTACAGATAAATGTGACCTCTCCCAAGCAATTATATCTGTCTATCTATCTACATATGGACAGATATGAATGCATGTAAATATATATATGTGCATGTGTATATAGATTTGAGTAATATATATGCATGTATATATAGATATATACAGACACACATATAGAGATAGATGATTAGATAGATAGATAGATAGATAGATAGATAGATAGATAGATAGATAGATAGATAGATAGATAGAGAGACAGATAGCCTTCATTTTTCTTTTGTAGTTTTTGGAATTTCCTCTTCCCTTAACTCAATGAATCTATGAGCAAACCAAAGTAGAGGCCTTAGAAAAATAAAATGACCTGCAAACTCTTCTCATTCCGCTCCACCTATATTACATTTTGGAAGGAGACAGTTATTCTAAATGAACAGAGGATCCCAAACTCTCCTACCACCAGCCTATCTTGGTAGAAGGTTCTTCTTTAATGAAATCACAGGTCCAGTTCCTATATTTATGGGTTTTTTTCTTTCTCACCTAACATTTTAAAAGTAATAGATAACTGTTTTAGATGAGTGTTCACCAGTTAACATCTGCAGTTTATAGTTGGTATTTATACATGGCTCTAAGTTTTGCCAAGTGCTTGACAAATATAATCTCATTTTAATCTCACATCAGCACTGAGAGCGGTGTGTTATTTTTAACCCTATTTAACAGATGAAACAATGAAGATACAAAGAGGTTAAGTGACTTGCCCACTGTCACATACTTGATAAGGTTTTGAGGTTGGGTTTGAACTCAGGTTTTTCTGACTCCAAATCCGTTGTTCTATCCATTATATCACCTAGTTACCTGGTACCTTAGCACATGGTGATAAAAATCCTAAAACTGAAGTGCATTGATCTTAACCTGAGATATCTAGCATTTGATTTCAGTTGCCAAAGGAAACCACTTCAGCCACTGTCAGAAATGCTAAATATAGACTCTATCAGTGACAGACTCCATTGTCCTGCAGAAATGGGATTTCTTAACTAGATCTGTGTAATAGGATAGAATTCTGCTCAGGCTGTAGCTGGCTCTGAAGAAAAGATAGCCATCTTTAGCATAGCAGAACTCCAAGGTTTCTAAAGCTTGGTTAACACTTGTTTCATTTCAACATCAGCCACAATATTGATCTTTTCCATTCTAGGTTGTCTTCGAAGGAGCTTGGTTTCACAATTATATTCAATTAAGTTTCTCTTTAAAAAAATAAATTTTAATGCTATATTTTGCAATTTTTCCATTACAAAGATTTCTCCTAGTATGCCCCCATTCCCTTCCCAGAGAGTCATCATATGAGACTATATTTATATGTATATATATTTTTTTAAGAAAAAAATTAGGAAAAAATTGATCAATACATTGAAAAAGCCTAAAAATTTATGTAATGGACCACATTGAAGGACACCCCACTCCTATAAAAGAGTGGAGTGGAAGTGTCTTCTCCCATCTGTTCTCTGGAGTCATGATTCTTCTTTGAAATTTTGCAACTTTCACTTTCTATTGTTTCTATAGTGGTTCTTTCTGTTTTCATCGTAGTCATTGTGTATGTTGTTTTCTTCTATCTGTTTGATTCACTTTGCATCAGATCTTTCCAGGTTTCTCTGTTTTCATCACAGTTAATTTTCATGTTTTTCAGTAATGATGCCAGATCAAAGTTCTCAGTCAAATGTTTTTGAGCAAAGAATTCTGAGTTTGAAGTGAATGCATAACATAATGGGACCTTTACTAGAATGATCCATTAATACACTGGTAAAACACAGAAATGTCATAGACATATTGTATTCAGATTTCAACAAGGTCAAGTCTCTCATAATATCTTGGTAGGAAAAACAAAGAGATGGTGGCTGAGGTAGCTGGATACATAAGTAGCCAAATAAATGTACTCAAATCAATGGATCCATTTCAACCTAGAATAATGTCTCTAATATCATGCCATATTGCACCCTGTTCAATATTTTTATTAGTTACTTAAACAATCTAAATGACATTTTAATTCAAATAGAAACCTAGGAAAGTTAGTCAATAGGTTAAATGACTGAATGAACATTCAAAAATATTTGAGCACCCTGGAACAATTAGCCAATAGAACAAACTCTGTAGCTCAAAGCCTGAGGGGTTTACTGCCAACCACTATGAACCAAGTCAGGGGACAATTGTCCTACCTCCTTTGTCTGCTTAGCTTTTGTTCTAGCTCAAATTGGCATGCTAAGCCAGAAAGGGTCTCCGAAGTTCCTAACCCTAAGTCAGATTGCTGACTGGACAAAGAATTTCAATTCAGTCGCTGGAATACAAAGTTCAGAAGAGAGACAATCTTAGCCTAGAGACATTCTATTGCCAGTTAGTTCTTAGGTAGGTATGACAATTTGGAGCCTTAGATGCCAGTCAATATACATTTAAGTGTCTACTATGTCCTAAGCATTGTGCAAAGTGCTGGTGATATGACACTTAAATTCAGTCCCTGATCTCAAAAAGTTCAATCTAATGGGGAAAATAACATACAAAGAACTATGTACAAACTCTACATAGCATAAATTGGAAATAATAAACAGAAGGAAAGTACATAAATTAAGAAGAACTGGAAAAAATTTCCTGTGGAAGTTGAGATTTACCTGAAACTCAAAGGAATCCAGGAAAGCCAACAAGTGGAGATGAGAAGGAGATAATTCCATGCATAGTAAACAGTTATTAACAATTATATTTTCCTACATAACTATTCCCTAAGTTTATTTATTCTTCTCATTGATGAAATATATATTCATGACAAATTGTGTTACAGGTTTATAGAAAAGTGTTCTAGTGCTACTTTTCTTACTGTACTATTTTAGGGAATGCTTTTGTTTTGTACTGAATACTCTGGCTGACAAATAACTACATGTTATCAACAAGCAGCTACAAGCTAGCTTATAAGTTATGGATTTTACTAAATGTGGACCCAGAAAGTACTGAACCTGAGGTATCTTTTCTCAAGGCTCCATATGTGCAGAGGGCTGCCCCATGTACTACATGAAATAAGTATAATGTCAACAATGCACTTGACTTCAAAGAATTACATGCTGACATAGAACTCAGGCAAGAAAGCTAGACATATGAAAAACCTTGAATATTTTTTAGTTAGCAACTAAAAATAAATCAATAGCTTGACATAATGGAAAATTTTTGTTAATATTGATAACATAAATAATATTTTAGTATTATCAAAAATAAATTAATATTTTAAATGATAAAATATTATGATACTAATAATATTGTATCTAGAAAAGAAGAGATGATAATTTTGTTCCCACTGGACTTTATAAAGGTGAGATTACATCTAAAATACATTTTTATTCTGAGAAGCATGTTTTAGGAGAGACATTGACAAACTGGAATATGTCCAAAGGTGATGACCAAAAAAATGAGGGAACTTGAAATAGATACATGAGGATCTGTTAAAGAAACAAAAGATGTTTATCCCGGAGAAGAAATTTGGAGTAACATGATAGATGTTTTCAATTATTTCAACAGCTGGGTGTAGGAGATAGATTAGACATTTTTTTTGAGTGACTCCAGACATTAGAAAGGCCAATAAATAGAATTTACAAACAAATATTTTTAGCTTGTTATAGGATAGCAAGGTTATGATTTAGAGCTGAAAGTAGTCTTCAGAAATCAACTCCTTCATTTCACAAATGTGCAAACTAAAGCCCCGAATGACATAATCCAAGTCATACAGAAGAAGTTCTAACACACAAAGTTGCCCCAAAATGGAATGGGCTCTTTAATAAAATAAGATCCCTGCTAGTAACATTGCTTGAGCAATGCCTAACTAGACAATAATCACTTGGCAATGTTGAAGAGACACTCGCAACAGGCATAGTATAAACTAAATACCCTTTCAATTCTGGATGGGTATGATTCTATAATTCTATAATACATAAAGAAATCCTCTTATTCTAGCCATATTTTAGACTTTTTGAAACGTTTTCAAGTTTCTAGTCTTTACTCATCTCTCTCTGAATCCCTCCTGAAAAAGGACAACAGTAGGTCTGTGACTACTTCTCACATACCCAGCACAAAGGGCTTTCTCTGACCCACAATAGTCAGTCTATTTATCTGCAGTCATTGAGATTTAACCATTCCTTCTCAATATAAAATAGATCCATAAATACTCTAACCTAAAATATATTCTCCATTGTTTCACTGAAGCACCAATAGGCAAGTTCATATACTTCCCATGAAGATGCAAATTCCCAACTATGTCTCTCCTCCCAAGCTCACCAAGCTGATCAGAAGACAGGTAGTATAGTGGAGTGGCTTAAGTGCTCGAACTGGGTTCAAATCCTCCCTTTGACATTTACTATGTGACAGTGGGTTAACCACAATGTCCCTGAATCCTAATTTTCTCATCTGTAAGATGAGAGAGAGTTGAACTACACGGCCTCTGAGATCCCCCCCCAGCTTTTGTCCCATGATCCTATGACTCCCTATATAGCTGGGAACAATATCCAAGGCACTACTAAATTGAGAATAAGATGAATTTTTTTGTTAGAGAAAAAGCAATAGTTTCTTATTGAAAAATGTAACTTTTGTTTTAGATTTATTGCCTGAAACCAATATCACATTCAGAACATATCCTCACCTTAGATCAGAATAAAAGAAATGAAAGAATTGTAGGAAATAAAAGTGCAAATGGACCTCCAGCTTTTAGCAGCCAGATGTTTCTTGATAGAGTGATGTTCAGTGATCCGGAAAGCACTTTGCTAGAAGCTAATCCCCAATGCCACACTAGTCAGTCCTCATCCTACTAAGCAGCAGTTCTTTGGGGAAATTATGTCAGGAGAGAGGATGGGAAGAGAGTTGTGTATGAAGCTGTGAGTCAGAATCCTTTTTTTGGAGGTGTGGCTGATGAGGATTCTCATCCTATACCTCTTCTTTGGGGCTTAGGGTAGAGTGAGGCAAGGGAAAGAAAAGAATATTTCTAGGGTTGTTACAGACACCAGGCAGCTGGCAGCTGGTTAGTGAGTAATTCAGGGAGACAGACATGGCCTACATGGCTCAGTTGATGCGAAAAATGCTGACAACAATAATCTTTCCTTCACTTCCTCACTACCATCATGCATTGTCACTGAGTCAAAGGGATGGAACTATTCCTCTCCATTTCTACACTGTTTTCTCAAACTGCCCTTTATGCTTATTTTCAAATCAATTCAATGGGCATTTATCAAATACACTTCATTTAAGTTACTGAATGAAGCATTCATTCACTCATTTGGCAATGGATTCCTCTCCTCTTTCCTTTCAAGTTTACACTTATTAATTTTAACACAATTTCACCTAGTAAAAATGTTGGTACAAGTATGATTTTTCCTTGACTGTGTTGTACGGAATGGACTAGATTTTTTCTTTTTGGTTGAAGAAGGCAGGAGAATTGGGTGGAAGCTACCAAGAAACAAATTTAGAATTGATATAAAGAAAAACATTCTAACAATTAGAGGCATCGAAGAATAGAATTGAGTTTTTGGGAGAAGTAGTGGATTCTCCCTCACTGGAGGTCTTCAAGCAAAGGATGGTTCAGTTTTTTGATGGGTATAGATAGTGTTGCAGGTTTGATTGTTTTCAAGCATTGCTTGGATGAGATGGTCTATATGGTTTCTTCTAACTCCAATATTATGTGATTCTAATTCAATATAGGGGATAAGGGTGGAGAAAGAGTAAAAAATATCTTCAAGGTTGTAAAGCTGGGTGACTGAAAAGATAGTGGTACTCTCAAAAACAATGGAAAAAGTTGGATCTAGAGGGAAGATAATGAATTCCATTTTGAATATTTGAGCTTGAAATGCCTATGGGACATTCAGTTAAAGACATTCAACAGTTTGGTGATTATAGATTATTGTGGGACAGTGACTAACACTAGATAGGAACTCCCTGCCTGGGACTATCCCTCAAATCACTTTCTCTTTTACTTGTATTGCTGTGACACAGAACTACCCCTGTGAAATCCCAGACTTGAGCTTGAATATAACTCCTATGTAAGTTATGTTATATAACTAATGGGAAGGTGTGACTGATGAAGATTCTCACCCCATACCTCTTCTTTGGAGCCTAAGGTAACTAGTACCCAAAGTAGCAATGTAGGTACTATCTATGAAAATAATCTTTGCTTTACTCTACAAAAAAAATTCAGAAAACATGGATTACCCAGAAAAACCAAAACTTAGCTTGATACTGCTAACAAACACTCAGACATTCCCATGAGTCTGTCTTTTATCCCAAATAGCTGTATAAACATCCTTTCATATGTTAAATAAAATGAAATGATATTTGTAGGGTACTTTGCAAATCTTAAAGTGCTACATAACTGCTATCCATTATTATTACTACTCTGAGGTTTGGGCTTCCCTGGATAGGGAATCACCCTTGGAGAGGCAATCAGACAACAGGCTTCCCTCACACTATAGTACCATTTTGACTTCCAGGAATCTATGCTTTCAGGTACTTCCTTAAGGGTTTGAACTCCTGGATTCTCAAAACTTTTAAATCTGCCCTGTGTTGGTACCTACTTTCCTACCTCTCCTCTCTCCTCCCCTCCCCAACCTTAACCTCTTTAGCTTCTTTTATGTGTTATTTTTGCCCAGCAGAATCAGACCTTCCTGATAGTAGGGATTGTCCATCTTTGTTTGTCTGCGTAGTCCCAGTCACTTCCTCCCCCTCCCCAACCTGGCAACTCATAGTAGTCTTCCTCACTGGGAAGACTACTGTGAAGAAAATCTGGGAAGAGAAGTAAAGGAACATTTTTTATATAGCTTCAGTGCCGGCGCTTCTGCCATCTTTGCTATCATAATACCGACTCCTCAGACCTTTTGACTAGAAGCCTCTAGATGTTGAACAGAGCAGGATGTATAATGCACATTCTGGGGCCAGGGGCCTCACCGGACCATTTCTTCATTTTCAATCTTCCTTCTCTAAAACTATGATCCCATTTATTACCATAAGTTTTATCTCTGTAACTTACTATCTTATCATTGGCAAGTCATTTAACCTCTGTGATTCTTATTCTTCTCATTTGCTAAATGAGGGAGTTGGAATGAACATTAAGGTCACTTCCATCTCTCAAAGCTGTAATCTCCAAAGTTTTACAGCACATGAGACATCAGTGTGGCTGCAGAGTTACTAGGGGTAAAATTGAGAGAAAAACATAATTAAAAGACCTGAACATCTGAGAAAGCTGCTCTTTGTAGGCCAAGAAAACATGCAATTTTAACCACTTTTTTAGTCCTAGGAAAATTGTACTTTGCTAAGATTGAACCCATTTCTTATAGGACCAAGCACTAGTTCAGCAAAGTTACTTGAGTAGGCAGAAGTAAAAACCAGGCATAGCTCAAGATCATTAAGTGTTGCCTTAACACATATCATACTTAATCTAAAGGTAGAGGAGCTATCAGTGTCCATGGAGAAAAACAGATGAAATCACAATGACTGGTGAATGGTAGTACCAGTGGCAAGAGAGAACTAAGGCTCTAGTGACCAGTCCACACTTAGGAGGACTGTTCTGCCAACATCATAGCCTGCTGGCTGTACTGGAGGACATAATGGTGCCCCTTCTCTTCCTTCTCCATTATCTCCTGATGAGTTACAGCTGCTGCCTGGGCTGATTCCTCTGGCTGCCTAATGTTCATGAAACATGGAATGTTGGCATCTCTTGATATAAGGTAAGCTAACAGACATTTTGATCATGACCCTGATCTCTGCTAACTGAATACTTCTCTGAATCCTGACCTGGTTAGATATGTAAACATTTTCCCCAGAATTTCCTCTAACTAAAATTAGTCTACTTGTAAAAAGAAATAATTTCAGTGTCTTTTACTAGGAGCTAATGGTTAAGAGGGACAGCTAGTTCGTGCAGTGGATAAAGCACCAGTGCAGGAGTCAGGAAGACCTGAGTTCAAATCTCACCTCAGACACTTAACACTCACTAGCTGTGTGACCTTGGGCAAGTCACTTAACCCCAATTGCCTCATCTTGGGTCATCTCCAGTCATGCTGATGGATATCTGGTCACTGGATTCAGATGGCTCTAGAGGAGAAGTGAAGCTGGTGACCTGCACAGCCCTTTCTCACTCAAAACAAAGTCAAGTGCAAGTCATGTCATTATTTCTCTGATGTCATGGGCTTCTTCAGCAACAAAGGACAAACACACACACACACACACACACACACACACACACACACAATGGCTAAAACAGGATGTGGTATAGATGATGAAGATCTGGTCTCAGAGTCAGAAAGATCAGCATTCAAGTACATCCTTAAGCACCTTTACCTTTCTCTCAGGCAAATCTTAGAGGACCTTAAAGAATTTTCTGATCTGAACTTGGAGAGGAAGTTCCTCACCTCAAGAGCCTTGATATCAAAGAAAGTACAGGTTTAATGCCTATTCCCTATGCCTGTCTCAATGACTTTGTGAACCAGTGGCATAAAGTACCCCCAGATAGTGTGTCAATGAAAAGAGAATTTATTTTCAAGATTAGGGTACCCAGAGTACCTTGCAACCTGATTATCAGGTAGGTATGCATCTCATTCAGAGAGAATATTTGACTAATTTGACTTCAGAGTCACTGTTATGCAGCTCTATAGCAACTACTTTTGCAAGACACATTATTTTTCTCAGAACTTGAAGGGATCTTAGAAAGTGTCTTGTCCATTGTGTACCTGAACAAGCATCTTCTCCTTAGCATACATGACAACAAAGTTAACTATTCACTTTTTGCTTGAAGACCTCCAATGGAGGATTGAGGATGGAATTATTCTATTATACCCTGAGACATCCCTTTCCATTTTGGCAAGCACTAATTGTTAGGAAGTTTTCTTAATGTCAAGCCTAAAGTTGCCTCATTGCAATTAGTTCTGCCCTCTGGGGGAAGGAGAATAAACCTAATGCTACTTCATTGACAATCCTTCAAATACTTGTAGGAAGTTATTAGCTTGAACCCCATTTCCTCCATCCAAGTCTTCTCTCCTGTAGATTAAATAGGTTATTCTTTCAACCAACCTTCCCAACGCAAGATTTTGAGGCACTTAGTGCCCTGGTGGTCTCCTTTGTGCTAGGATATCTACCTATCTAATCTATTATCTAGGTTATTGGTGCCTTTCCTAAATATAGTGCACCGAATCAAAGAGAATATTCTAGATGTGTCATGATCAGAACAGAGAACAGCAAGACTTGATATAATATCTCCAAAGCAGTATCAAGACCATATTTGTTTCCTTGGCTGCTGTATCAAATATTTGACTAATAATAAGCCTACAGTCCATGAAAATCCCCACTTATGGAGGTGATTTTAATAGTTTGAACTCATGGACACAACTTGGAAATTGAAGTGAGTTACAATTCAATACTGAAACTATCAAGCAAGACTTCCAACTGTGTGCTAATATTCAAATGTTAATGTTTGGAAACTCATGAGCCTTCAGTGTTTGTTGTTGATGTCAAAGGCTTTGATGGACCCAGATGTTTCCATGGTACTCCTTTCACTCTCTGCAGTTGGAGGAAGAAGATGTAGAAACTGACTAAGAAGTTCTTGGACTGTTACACTATGTTACATCATAGAGTAAATAGGTCAGAATAGAGCAAAGGGAGCTAAACGTGCCCAAAATGGGAAGAAATGTTTAAACTACAAGCCCTATAAATACTAGGAATCACAACAAATTGTGGTGATATTAGCTAACATTTAATGTTTGCAAAGCATTTACATATATTATTGGATCCTTACATCAACCCTGGGAAGTACCTGCTATTTTTGTTCTCATTTAACAGATGAGAAATCTGAGGTTGGTAGAGGTTAGGTGGCTTTATCAGTGTCAGACAATAAGTATCTGGGGCAGGATTTGAATTAACATCTTTTTGACATCATTTCCAGCACTTTATTTATTACAACAAGAGACAAAATCCAAAGTTGAGGCTATTAGCATTTGATCCTAGACAAATAACAGAGTGTTGAGTTAAACAAGTTAACCATAGTTACAATACTCAGTTTACCTGGGTACATATACATGTTCAGATGCCAAGACTCATGGCAAAAATGAGTAGTACTTAATAGAATAAGTAGTACTTAATAACAAAGAGACAAATGCATAATAATCAATGATGGACTGAGTGGTGCAGACCCAGTGATCTTCCATACCCTGGAGGTGTCCTAGGCATAGGATTGATCTGGGTGCAAGAGTTTCAAGATTTATACAGTTTGAACTCTCCCTTGATCAGGCAAAGGATTATAATAGCACAGTTCCTTCAAGCTGCTTAATTCTTGACTCATATTTTCCTTAGCCCTGGTCATTAGGTACAGATGCATAAGCTGCACAGTTGGGAGTCTTAGTTCACTTACAGAAGGGAACACTGGACATGGGAGCTGGTGTGAACTGGAATTTGAGTTTTGATGTTTTATTTGGTTCTTGGCATATATCTCTGCCCTTTTTGGTCAAAATTAACTGTCATCAATCAGGCTTAATAGAATGAGCATCCAGTTTGGGAAAGAAGAAAGACTAACCTTGTCCTTTTATCCCTTTCTCCTTGAGTATGGTACACAAGAGTCTTCTCTACTCCTTCATTTCTCATTTCAAATTGATGATGTTCCAGTGACAGAGTAAAGGAGAATGATATACATGCTTTTATACCTGGCTGAGTCATGTCAAACCCACCTTTGAGTTTCATATTAAGTCCCTTCAGTAGGAAATATCTGGCTATTTCCTCCCTTATGGTAATAACTAAACTGAAACCCAAACAGACTAAGAACAAAGTAACATCTTCAATAATTTGTTGTTTTAAAACCTTAATCTAGAAATTGTATTGCTTATTTATAAGAGTACTTCCTTTGATAATTTAGATATGTATTCAGTTATGTTATTAACTGCAACTTTCATTACAATTGCTTGCAACTCTTATAAATATAAAGACAGAAATTATTAGACCAAAATAATTTGCATGAGTATAACAATGGCATTCCAAAAACCTAGAGCCAGTAAAGCAAAACACCAAAAATGAAATTCCTGCTAGTGTATTCCTGCCAGCTTATCAAGTTATAGGAGAAACAGAATGAAAATAGATTAATTAATTTTAGTTAGAACTAAAGATCTAAAAGGTTAATAGTGACAGTTGAGACAAGGAAGAAAAAATGTGTCTGATCAACTCAACAATAAGCCACACTTGGGGAGCTGTTCAACAGGAGCACCCCCAAAGTCTCCAGCCAGTTGAATCAGATGAAATGGCAATGAAGTCTTGAAGTCAGAAGTACTTAAGTGCCCAAAGGCATGAAGAAACTGAGGCAAGAAAAGATAGGGAAACCAGAAGTGAATTTGAACAAAGTGGCTGCCAGATGTCTTAGTGGGAAGGATGCAATGGATCATGTACTTGCTTCCCCTAAGATAGATGAAAAGAAAAAATGCCTCCAGCAGCACATGCCTGAAGGAACAAAGGCCAGCAGTTGCAGGAAGCCCCTGAAATATGTGGATCAGATACACTCATCCTCACCAACTTGATTTAAAGTTTTAAAAGGGGTCCCCAGCAACACTGAAAAGAATCTATTCCCACAACTTGGGATTTGGTCAAAAAAACAAATATACTGTTCTAAGTAATATAACAATGCCAAAGAAAAATGAAATATGATTGGCTCAATCAGTTCAGAAAAAGAAAAACATCAACTGTTGCAGATTAAACCTGTCAGATCCAAATGCTGTTGAGTTATAGTTAGCATCTTATGTTCCTATCAAACAATGCCACACACCCCATGGGGATACAGTCATGATTTCAATGAGGAATTTTGGCCCTGAAGAAGCTATTTGATAATCATATATTCAATACTACTGTTTTGCTTGTCCAGGATTTGTATGTTATTCTTCAAAAATCAAAGAGAAGGGAAATAAAATACAGAAGCAGAAAAAATATTTCAAAAATCTGCTTAGAAAATATTATCAACCACATAGAACACAAACCTCTTATCTCCACCAAATTTACACGGCAGATTAATGTGCCTGACAACCATGATCAGCCTTAACTTTAAGAAAAATATACTGGTGTTACCCATTATGTCCTGAAGAGTGCAAAGAGTCTCTCTAGTTTAAAAATGACTCACCCTGAACTAGGCTTGCAGGAAATTCCCTCACTCAACTTTTTGGATTATGACTCCTTTTAAATTGGAAATGTGAGCATTCCCCAAGGAGAATATAAATTTGAGGACAGGGACTGCTTCAGATTTGGTTTTGTCCATTTTTCGTCACTCACAGTGCCACCTCCCTAGTTCAGGTCCCTATTATCTCCCACTTGGGCTCTATTGCAATAGCCTTCCATCAATGAGATCATGGATACATTGAAGTATACGTAGTTCATGAGTAGCCTCAATGTATTCAGTATTCAGTTCACTCAGTTCACTCAAAAATTATTCAACTACTTGATAGCCCTACCAGCTGTGCTTCAAACCTTTCTCTGAGTTTTGTAACATCCCCTGGTGGTGGGATACTAATCTTCTTCCTTCTCCTCTAGCCCTCCTCCATGCAAGTTAGGTTGGTTTTTCTTTTTCTTCTTTTTTTCATCTTGTTTTTGATGTTTATTTTATTTTTTCTCATTATAATTTGAGGGACTGTCTTCCTCTCTTGCTCCCAGTCCCATACTAGAGAAGGTCAACATTGGACACAGATATATATGTGAAATCGTACAATATATACTTAGTTCTTACTCTGGAGGTGGATATCATCTTCCTTCCTAAGTGGTTGTAGTTGATTTGAAAATTCATATTACTCAGAATAGCTTAGTCACAGTTTTTCTTTAAAAGGTATTGAAACCCTTCAGACAAATGACTCAAGCTGCAGACATCACTTCCTGGTCTCCTGAATACAAAACAACCATGAGGAACTTCAGGTGGGCTATGATGTTTAGCTCATGGACTATGATGGACAACTCAGGCAGTGAAGCTTTGCTCAGCCAAGTCAGCTAGAGGAATCCTCCATATCCTTGATGAATATCCTTTTGCTTTAGCTAAATAAATGGCCTTTTGTTAAATGTTGGATGACTTATGAGTACCCTATTTCACTCCAAGATCAAACATAAACTACCATTTTTTAAGAGCCTACTATGTGCCAGGCACTGTGATAAATCCTAGAGATACTAAGGCCAAAACCAAAACCAAAAACACTCTCTGCTCTCAAGGAGCCATGGTGTAATGGGGAAGAAAATTCACAAACAATGGCGTATAAAAAAAGGCAAAGGATGAGCCTCAGAGGCAAAACACTAAGATTAAGGAGGACTGGGGAGCACTTCTTGTAGAAGGTGAAACTGTACCTGGGACTTAAAGGAAGTCAAGGAATCCAGGAGGAAGACATGAGGAAGGAACATTTTGCTAGTCAAGCCAGCTCTGAGATGAGAGAAGAAGTGATGCATGTAACTGCAAATGGGCAAGTGTCACTGGATTGAAGAGTGTGTGGGAAAGAGTAAGTTATGGAGGCTAAAATATGAGGACTATGGAAATCAGAGGATGTTATATTTGATCTTGGAGGTGAAGTTTACTGAATTGGTGGGGATGTTGTGGTTTAGGGTGCTGGGAATCCCAGGAGGTTACAGGGGGTCTGCCTCAAAACAATCAACCACTCAGTCAGAGTAATGAGTTTTTATTATAACACTAGTTAGGCAGGCAATATTTCTAGTAAATCTGGGCTATTGTATTGCCAACAGGAGTTGACAGAGCTCCTTGTAAGTCTACACAATTTAATGGGATAAGATTAGTATTTATTTACAAGAAAACCTGATGAGAAGATCAGGATGGGATTAAGGAGTGGTAAATGGCCTGGGGTGGGACAGGTGCAGACAATGAGTTAAGTGATCTGGGCTGGGTCAGAGAGCAACAGCTAAAGTACACTTAAAAGGATTATTAAGTATCTAGATGGCTGAGATGGACCAGATGCCTCAGGCATACCCCACACACTAGGTTGCTTTCAAAGACATGATCTTTTCCTTTTAGGGATGCAGGTCTTATGACTCCATCAATGAGGGGTTTAGGTGTGACATGGTCAGACCTATGCTTTAGGACGATCACTTTGACAACTGAGTGAAGGTTGGATTGAAGTGGGGAAAGACCAATTAGCAGGCTCTTGAAATAGTCCAGACATGAGGTGATAAGAGTCTATATTAATGTTGTTTTCTTCTCCAAGTCAAACATTCCCAGCTCGCTCCTTAAAGTCATCTTCATACCTGATTTTTTTTATTCCATCTTCATCCTGATCCTATAAATGAGCTCCTCTCATTGTACATAAGGTGCCTAAGTTCACACTTTATTTCAGTAATTGGATTCTGATGTTATTCATCAAAATAAAACAAATGATAACCAACCATATGAACTTTCAGGTATTTTTAAAAAATCAAAGCACATTGATGTCATAAAAATAAAGTTCACTAATAGTTGCAATTAAGCTGTCAAATTTTGAATTTAAAGGAATCTGATCTTGCATAGCAACCAACTGTATATATTGTGGATTATTTTAAAATGTATACCCCACCCACAACCCACCTTACTCCTTCTTGGACTAAATTATAAGGGCTCAGGGAGTTCCTAGGGGTAAAGAAACTGAGAGCATCAAGCCACTGTATAGCAATTTAATCTCTAACAGAAAAAATGGCCAAAAATGTAAGAATGTAAGAAAACAGGGTGTTGCTCCAATGTCATATATGTATATACACATATGCATACATATATATGTATGTTATTAGTGCCATCATCAGTATTATTATAAAAGGGAATGTTTTCCTGTTCTGTAACTTTTTTTTTTTTTAATGAATATATTCTTTATAAGGCACAAATGCAGATGTAATCAGGAGCCTGGTCAAGGTTGGCAAGGTTAAAGAACTTCATTCTAGCACTAAGGACCACACTGATGCTGCATTTGAAGTTTCATTCTGGCATTGTTAAGATACATTTCTTTGGTGGGACCCCACATTAATGATAACTAACTGAATCACTGAGTGCTAGTCACAGGCCTGAGTCAGATCCTTGGAGTTAGCATTTAAAGAGTAACTCAGACACAGGAGAGGAAGGGGATGTGGGGGTGGGGCACTGTCAAAGCCTGTACAGAAAGCCTAAATGACCCTGGAGTCCAAGCAAGAGACTGTGTGGCTCCAGGAGAGGAAGAGCTATGGAGAAGTGGGTAGAAATAGCAGTAGTATTACTGAGGAGCTACTGAACAAGCAGAAGAATTCTAAGAAAAAGATCACTGTGGGGGAAAAGATAAGAAAGCCTGGAAAATCCTGTGCTAAATCATATTCATGAGGGCTAGAAGGGGGATAGTGGCGAGATCCCCACAAAGACTAGGGTACCAAGGGTAGGCCACCTGGAAGGAATTCCCAGACTCAAGCATTGTTGAGTCCAAGGTAAAGATTTATTACGCAAAATAATAAGAGTTCTTAGAGAACCTACAATTTAAAGGAGTTATGGATAAACATTATACAGATTATTCTATAGTAATATGTGTGCAAAGTATGCTAACTAGGTGTTTGGGGGTGGGATTAAGGAGTGGTTAAGGAGTGGTCAGTTCTTAAAGTAACATGTACTTGTGGTATCTACTACACAGATATTTTACCCAAAATTCATCGGGAAATAGCCCAATGGGGGCTACATGGAGGTGTGGTTTTAGATCTGAAATGCCACTAAGTCAATCAATGGTCAGGGCTGACCAGGGAAAATCAGGCTTCTCTCATCAATGTCTTGTTAGACAAGATTAATGGAAAGGGAGTACACATACATTTAAATATAGGATACAATTGATTGGTCAGAGAGTAGTAAATGTCTTTATGACCCAGCGCACAGCCAGTTCAGTCACTATGCAACTGCCTCTAAGTGATAAATTCTGTAGGTGCAGCTGGCTAGTGTTGCAGAAAGGGAAATAATGCTTCCTGCTGGGGCAGGCTCTCCTTGAACTGGAGGGAGACTGCTTGAAGTAATGTTCTGAGGCTAGAGAGAAATGTGATTTTTAAAGAGAAATGTGATTTTAGAATTGGGGCCCAAACACATGCATCCAAGCACCCCATCAACATGGGCAAAAAAGGAAGAGTTCCTGCATGATACCAAGCTCTTAGAACAAACTATGGAGTGGTAGCAAGGCTTATTCCAAGTTGGTACATAGTTTTCTGGGAAGGCCATGAGGCCAAAAGAGCCCCTATTCCTTATGGAGAACCAGAGACTATGTCCCTCATTTCCTCTCTGTGTCTCTTAGCTCACATTCTCTTTCATGCCTCTCTCACTATCTCTTCTCTGCATCTTTTCATTCTTTCCATTCTCCAGAGCTGCATCTGTTCCATTGCCAAGGAAGTGGCACAGGTAAGTGATTAGCCATGACTGAATCAATCATACTCAAATATGTTATCCATGGGTCAAAGAAATCTACCAGGTGTTCATTGTCAAAGAGACATTATCAATGCCAGATCAAAATCTCAACTGTACTTTCAACTGTGTTGCTCATACCTATGATTATTTTTAATGTCAGAACAGAGGTCTGTTTATTTAACCTCCTTATTCTAAGGCTTTTCCTGCTTACACCTTTTACACAATTATATAAAATAATTTTTTATTTTGTAACAATAATTTAACCATTCATGAATTTAACTTTTTCCCCCTTCCTGAGAGTCAGCATTGAATAGTGCATAAAGAACCAGTCTCATCATTAAGAAGATTCTTTCCCCCACAATGATTCTCCGCATGACCCTGGAGAAATCTTTAGACATCCAGAGGATGAGGTCTTCACTTCCAAATGAATTGGATTTAAGTGAGGCAGCCTCACTCTCTTCCAGAGTCTTCAGAGCCCAGAGGCAAGACATAGGTCAGGACTACTGGTGATGGCGCAGGGTACAGGGTGAGACCTTGGCCTTTTTAAGCTAAGGTCTTTCCCAGGTCTCAGTTTGTCTGATGTTACACCCATTCAGTAATAAAATGCTAGATAAGAATGGAGGCAAAAGATGGCCTAGTTCTGAAAAAAGGGGGAAGACCCTCAGAGTTTCTGGCCAGCTATTTACCCTAGTTCTGAACCATCAAAACCCAAACAATGAGCAAGTGAAATTTAGGCTGAAATCTATTATTGGCAGACCTCTAAGGGTATAGAGAAGATCTTTATCAGTACTGGAGGAAGTTAGCTATACCAATAAAATCAAAGGTCTGGTAAAAAGAATTCTTATCATTCAAAATGCTCCTCCCAAACCAAGGATGAGCAACCTAAAAATCATAGATTGCTAGAGATAGAAAAGACCGGAGACTGCCCCTAAAGCATCACTCATTTCATAAATGAGAAAACTGAAGTCAAGGGACTTGTCCAAGATCACAGCATCATAGCCAAGATTAGAACTCAGGTCTCCTGACTGCCTATCAAATTCTCTTGTCACTAGGTCTAAATTTCCTGTGTTCTCTTTCTACAGCTTCTAAATATTTCTTCCTAACTATGTCAAGAGGCAATCTGGGATAAAGAATTAAGTGTTGGTTTGAAAGTCAAAAGAGACCATGGGCAAATTTCTTACCCTTTCTGTGCCATGATGAATTCTAAGTTACAAAAAAGTTGCCCTTCTGCACTAATGGATTGAATTTTGATACCAGAAGTTCCTTATGCTGACGATCATAGATCTAAAGCAGATTTCTTTGCTCTGAAAACGCTTTGAACAATAGAAATACAAGAAAAAAAAATTTTTAAAGCAGCATAGCAACCAAGATATGGATAAGAAAATAAATTATTCTGGCAGGAGAGGAGGGAGAAAAAATAAGTAAAAGATGCCTGTGGGGTGAAGAACAACAAAATAACAATGGAAGAACCATTAAGAAATTTCTTCATTAAATTACGTGGAAGATGAAAGTAAAAAAATAATCAAATAGAAGTGATGATGGAGGCATTATGTACTACAACTCCCAATACTCCACTTTCAGGGAAGTTGATGTTTGCTGTGGGACTACAATGCAGCATGGGAGAGTGCATAAAAACAGGAGGAGGGCAGAGAAAGGGGAATGTATGAAATATCCTAATCAAGAAAATCCTAATCCCCTCCCAAAAAGATGCTATCACTATTTTCTACTCTCTATTTTATTGGTGTGTTTGAGTTATTTCAAACACTTTTGGGGATCTTGTGAGTTTTCCCTCTGTGAGTAAGAGGTAAAAGAATGAGAAATACTTAACCTGAAAGGGAAGAGATTTAAAAGGCACATAATAGCTGCCTTCAAACATTTGTCCCCCTTCACAGAGCTAAGACATTTGTCCTATTTGACAGAGGGCCAAAGAAAGTTCAATGAGCAGAAGTTGCAGGGAGACCAATTTAGTCTCAATATCTGGAAAAACTTCCTAACAATTAGAGCCATCTAAAAGTTGAATGGGCTATCTGAGGGAGTAATGGTTTCTCCTTCAATCCTGGAGTAGGAAGTGAAGGCAAGAGTGTTCAGGGAGAATATGGATGACCATTTGTTAATGATGTTCAAAAGGGGTTTCTTTTACAGACATGATTGGGTTAGAATGCTAGATGGTATGAAGCTAGTTTCCTTCTGTTGATAGGAAAGTTTGGTTAAAAGAGGCAAACAGGCTAAATTCATATTGTTTATTTCCTTAAAGCTAGCAAATACATGAGCATGGAGCCAGAAGGAAACTTCTTCTAACTGTCCAATACAAGAATGACCAGGCTTAAATCTGTTTTAGGACAATCTGAGGATGTCTGTGTCCCTCAGATTTAGGGTCTCTATGTGTTTAACTAAACCATGAGAAAGGAATTTTCTTAATTGAATAAGTTGTAAACACAATAAAACAAGAGCATTGACAAAGTTTCAACTGAAATTACGATCCAGGATATCTGTGTTTTCTTTACCATTAACATGCCATAATATAGTATACATCCACAAAATATTGATATGGGAAAAAAAATCCCATTATTTAAGATAGTGTCTTGAGTTAAGGGTCTCATAAAGAATGCGAAGTCAGCCCCATCTGGCATTGTTGACATAGGAAGAGGTATTCTCTAAGTTTACTTCAGAGAACAAAGAGGCTGTTAGATCCAGGCTCTTCTTCTGATCGATTAATTCAAACTCTGGCCCTTATAAAAGTCCAAAAATGATATTAAATGATTAACACTTCTAACTCTGAGATTCAGGGAGAATCTCACCATGAAAATGTTTTCCCCCAAAGACAGACCTATACACTTCCATTTTGAGCAAAATACTAAAAATCACATCCTTGTAACATGCTTTTCTAACAATAATTAATCTGAATTGAGTGGTTGCCTTCCCTGGTATTTGTTGTGTCACTCACCATCATGAACTGTGTTATTACTATCTGAAAATATTTCTGTTATTTATTTTACATCATTCCATTGCCTTTGGATTGCCATGGACCCACTGTCTTTCATTTAATATTTAACATTTACATTACCTTCTCAAGCCAATGGAAATACAATTTTGTTTAAAATTTAAAAACAAATGATAAAGAAAATGTATTTAAATAAATTACTAGATTTTCATTATAATTTAATGTATTTTTTTCTTGGGAATACAACTTTTTAAAAATCTATTTAACCAACTGCATATATACAAAGCAACATCTATGTACACAACAGTAATTGAACTACTTATCAGTAGAATACTAAATTTTTAGTCTGAGTATTTTTTGATTACTTGAGTGTTTTAATACATATTTAACATTATTGTTGCATATTTGTCATTATTATTACTAATATAGTTTCTCTGGTCTTGAACTACACTGCTATCATACTTATGGAGTTCCCTTCCAAACATAATCTTTGTTGGGGAAGTGTCTAATTCACAAGGCTATTTGGAAATATTCCTAGGAGAAAGGAATAGGCTCTCTCAATGCCCTTTGTAGCTCCACAATTTCATCATTATTTTTAGTCTAAGAGGGGATAAGATAGAGCTCTAGATCAATTTAATCGTGATATTATAAAACATTAAGATATTACTTGTCTAATGAACAATGTCTAATGAGTCTGTATCCTTGTGCTCAGTGACATAGTTATGTGATAAAAACAAAACACTAATATTTTTTCATTTAAATGATGTCTCATGGTTCAATTTGAAGTCAGAAGACAGTTAAAATTTTGGTTCTCTCACTTGTCACATGTTTAATTTTAGGTAAGTTTCTTATGCTCTGTGGGCCTCAGTTTCCTTCCTTAAAATGAGGTGGTTGGACTTGATGACCTATAATTTTTACCCCATTTTAAATTTACATATGTTTGATTCTGTCAGATATATGGATACAAAGATTCATACATACAAAAAGAGCTGATAGGCAGATATAGCAGATGGAGTCAATAGTGAAAAAAAATTGTGGGACAATATTGAAGATGCACAGCATTAGAGAATCCTACCATCTGAGATAGAAGGAACCTTCATTTCTGAATCTGAAAAGAAACTTGTTCTATAATCAAGTGATTGATCATATATCTTAAACCTTATAATCTCCTGTAATAGGAAACATTATACCTTAAGACAATCCTTTCTCCTTTGGGACAGCTCTATCAGGATATTTTTACCACCATTCATTGCACCTAGTTCTGACTTTCTTGTACCACAAAGAACAAATTCAGTCCCTCTTCCATATGACAGTCTTTTAAATACTTGATATTATCTGTCAGGATCCCACACCCCAAGACTTCTAATATCTGGAAGAAATAGTCCTCGTAAAGCCTATTTTTCAGTCTTTGCACTCTCCTGATCCACCTTCCCCTGCACTTCAGCTTGTCATTTTCCTTTATAAAATATGGTACATCAAAATTGGAATCTAAAAGACCACCCTCCTTTGAGGAATAAGCAAACTATGGCATGTGAATGTAATGGAATATTATGTGCCATAAGAAATGATGAAATGATCAGTTTCAGAGGAAAGTGATGAACTGATGTAAAATGAAGTGAGAAGAACCAAGAGAACAATTTATATGATAACAACTTTATATAAAAAAATAGCTCTCAAAGATTTTAGACATCAAAGGTAAACTGTGACTCCAGAAGATAGACAGTGAAACTTGACATTCACTTCCGGACAAAGAGATCATAAACTTAAAATGAAGAGAGAGACAGATAGATGGACAGACAGACATTTTCAGATGCAGTCAATATGAGAATTTGTTTTGTTGGACTAGGCATATTTACGATGATGATTTTTTTTGGCTCAGGGATGGGAGAGGGGAGATAATAGGAGGAAAGTCCATAAATGCATGTAAAATAAATTAATACATTTATTTTTTTTAAATGTGACACCCAGAACTGAGCACTGTACTTTAGAAGTGATCTGACCAGAGCAAAACATAGTGCTATTATCACCACCATTGTTTTGGATACTGTCACTCTTAATTCAACCCCACATCACTCTTCTTTTCGGCTGTCAGGTCATATTGTTTGCTTCTACTGAGACTGCAGACTGCTAAAAACCACATATTTTTTGATGTTAAAAAAAGAATAAATTTATTGATATGTTTTATTTCAATATTACAGGTACTTATCAATAAGCACCAGAATTAATTCCTTGCCATACCCCTGAGAGAGTAGTTTCAGCAGAGACTATTAACAGAAAAGAAGGTTATATCCTTTAGCTTTGATAGTATGGTATTAGCATTGGCCATTGTATTGGACTTGTTTTGTTGCCTTTTCATTTGGGGTATTTATCTACATGTCATCTGTGTGTGGAATACTCTTGTATAGCATTATAGATGAGCTAAGTATCACAACAAGTTTGGCCTGTAGTCTCATAAGGGCAGTTTTGAAGGCCCAAGATTATAGTAATTCTTACTTTTGGAAGTGTAGTTACAAAACATGTGAATGACTCATGATCATGCTCTAATCAAAGAAAACTCTCCAATGGGATTGATCACTCTATGTTGTATGGCTCCCAGAGCTGTCCTGTCCTATTACACAACCAAAAAAAGTCACAAATAATCAGAACAGAGTAAACTTCAGGTGTTTTTCAGAAAGAAATTATTAGGTTAGCCAAATTCAGTCTTTAACAGACTAAAAGATTATGCAAAGAAGTGGGTTCCAGATATATATTGTAAAAGTAAGATAGGAGAAGGAAAAAAAGTTCCTACATATTCCTTTCAATATATCTCTCATAGTCCTTAGTGTAACAGATGGATTATCTCCCTTATTAGAAAACTTTGAGTAAATCATGAAACAAGTTACTTTCATACTCTTACCCACTAATATCTCCACCATGCTTCCATCTGTAAACAGTGATATCAGATAACATCTTGCTCTCCACCAATCATTGTTCAAGAATCTCTGGAAAATCCAACCCAGACAAGGCCATATCAGAGTGGGAATGGCCCCAGGTGGGCTAAATTACCAGCAGCAGTTCAAATTCCCAAGCACAAGACAGGAGTCCAGCTGAACTGGGTAAGAGAAAAGAGCAGGGCCCACCACAGCTATAACAGCTACTCCTGGGGCTATCAGCAAACAGATTAAATATTTGAAAGTCACCTACTTGAACTTCTGGAAGCCAAGATAGTGGAGTAAAACTGAAAGTGCTCTCACCCTCCCTGGTTAACCTTGAAAAACCCAGAGAATATTGCCACAGGAAAAATCCTGGAATAGTGGAGCCAGAAGAAGGGTAAACAGTCTCTTTAGCTCTGGAGGCTAGGGAGATCACTGGGAGGGTCCCTCTTGCTGTGGCTGAAGGGGACCAGTGAAGTACTGGAGATGTTCCAACAAGCCCCACCTGAGAAGATCAGCAAGAGATTCAGAGCCCAAGGGGTATGAAGCCAGTAAGTACCACCATCAGAACCCCACACAAGCCTTAGCACAGCCAGGAGAATTAGACAGACACCTACACAGATGGTGATAGTGCAGTCCTAGGGAAGGAGGAGACCTCCAGTGGCCATACCACCCCTTCACCACACCTCATGCCATCAGCTTAAATGTAACCCCAGGGAAACTCAGACTTCACCTGGCCTTGACCTGGGCATATATCAGCCAGCTCAGAACCTGATAAGCTGAAGTATTATATGGCTTCTAGATGAATTAGAGACCACAGAACACCAAGCCAGTAACCAAGACCCTAGTTCTCAACACAAGAAATGTGGGACAGAGCCTCCTGTGTCCCAGAAGCAGAGATCCACTTTAAAAGCCAGGAAAAAGGCAATTACCATGAGTAAGAAGCAAATTAGAAAGCCAAAGAACACAGAATCTTATTACAGGAAGAAGGAAGAACAAAATATGAATTCAGCACAGCATTGATAACTGTACTCACATCTGAAAGCTCAAAAGAGAGTATGAACTGGTCTCACGTCCAAAGAGCATTTTTGGAAGAGCTCAAGAAGGATTTTAAAAGTCAAATTAAAGAGGTAGAAGAAAAACTGACCAATGTTTTTAAAAATACAATCAACTCCTTAAAAAATAAAATTGGTCAAATAGATAAGGAGATACAAAACTGAAATGAAGAAAATAACTTTAAAAAAAGAGGTGCAAAAGCTAACTGAAGAAAACAATTTGTTAGAAATTAGGTTTGGGCAAATAGAAACTAATGACTCTATGAGTCATAAGGAGTCATTCAAACAAAATATAAAGTATAAAAAAATAGAAGAAAATGTAAAATATCTCACTGGAAAAATAACCAACCTGGAAAATAGAAACAGGAGAGGATATCTAAGAATTATTGCCCTTCCAGGAAGCCATGATGAAAAAAAAAGATCCTAGACAATATCTTCCAAGAAATCATCCAGGAAAACTGTCCTGAAGTCCTAGATCCAGAGGGCAAAATAATCCTCCAAAGAATCAAGAGATCACCCCTTGAAAGAGATCCCAAATTGAAAACACCAAGGAATATTGTTTGCCAAATTCCAGGACTATCAGGTCAAGGAGAAAATACTGCAATCACTAGAAAGAAAAATAAAAAATATTAAGGAACTACAGTCAGAATCACACAGGACCTAGCAGCTTCTACATTAAAAGATTGGGCCAAAACAGAGAAAGAAAATTATAGACCAGTTTCCCTAATGAATATGATGCAAAAATTTTAAATCAAATATTAGCAAAAAGATTATAGCAACTTATTATGAGAATAATACCTTATGATCAAGTAGGATTTATACCAGGAATGTAGAATTGATTCAATATTAGGAAAACTATCAGCATTATTGATCATATCAACAATAAAACTAACAGAAACCATATGGTATTCTTAATAGATACAGAAAAAGCTTTTGACAAAATACAGCACCCATTCCCATTGAAAACAATGGAGAATATAGGAATAAATGGAGTCTTCCTAAATATAATAACTAGTATCTACCTAAAACTATTAGCAACTACTGGGAACAATGTAATGGGGACAAGCTAGATGCATTTCCAATAAGATTGGGGGAAAAAAGATGTTCATTATCACCACTGTTATTAAATACTATACTAGACATGTTAGTTTTAGCAACAAGAAGAAAAAGAAATTGAAGGAACTAGAATAGGCAAAGAATAAACTGTTATCTCTCTTTGCAGATGATATACTTACAGAATCCTAGAGAATCAAGTACAAAACTACTTGAAATAACAAACAACTTTGTCAAGGTTGAAGGATACAAAATAAACCCACATAAATCATCTGTATTTCTATATATTACTAACAAAACCCAACAGCAAGAGATGTAAAGAGAAATCCTATTTAAAGTTAGGGTAGACACTATAAAATATTTGAGAGTCTACCTGTCAAAACAAACCCAGAGACTATATGAACACAATTAGAAGACATTTTTCACACAAATAGAGTCAGATCTAAATAATTGGAAAAGCATCCATTGCTCATGGGTTGACTGAGCTAATATAATAACAATGACTATTCTACCTAAATTAATTTGTTTATTCAGTGCTGCACCAATCAAACTACCAGAAAATTATTTTCTAGAGGTAGAAAAAATAATTTCAAAATTCATCTGGAAGAACAAAAAGTCCAGAATATCAGGGGAATTAATGAAAAGAAATGCTAAGGAAGGTGGCCTAGCCATACCAGATCTCAAATTGTATTATAAAGCAGCATTCATCAAAACCACTTGAAACTGGCTAAGAAATAGAGGGGTAAATCAGTGGATTAGGTTAGGTAGACAAGACACAGTAGTCAATGATTATAGCAGCCCACTGTTTGAAAAACCCAACGACCTCAACTTCTGGGACAAGAACTCACTGTTTGACAAAAACTGCTGGGAAAACTGGATAATAGTGTGACAGAAATTGTTATATACCAATGCCTGACACTGTATACCAGAATGAAGTCCAAATGGGTACACAATCTAGGTAAAAAAGTTTATACCATAAACAAATTAGGGGATTAAGGGATAGCTTATTTGTCAGATTTATGAAGAATGGAGAAATTTATGACCAAACAAAAGATAGAGAACATTATGAAATGCAAAATAGATGATTTTGATTACATTAAATTGAAAAGGTTTTGCACAAACAAAGCCAATGCAACCAAGATAAGGAGGGAAGCAGAAAACTGGGAAAGAATGTTTATAACTAGTGTCAATGATAAAGGCCAATTTTCTAAAATATGTATAGTACTGAGTCAAATTTACAACAATGTGAGTTATTCTCCAATTGATAAATGGTCAAAGGATATGAACAAGCAGTTTTCAGGGGGGAAAATTAAGGCTATCTATAGCCATGAAAAAATGCACTAAATCACTATTGATTAGAGGTACAGATCAAAACTCTGAGATAACACATCACACCTCTCAGATTGGCTAAAATGATAAAACAGGAAAATTGTAAATGTTTGAGAAGATGTGGGAAAGTTGGAACACTAATTCATTGTTGATGGAGCTGTTAGCTGATCCAACCATTCTGGAAAGCAATTTGGAACTATGCCCAAAGGGCTATAAAAATTTGTATGCCCTTTGACCCAGCAATACATCTTTTAGAGCTATATCCCAAAGAGATCATAAAAATGGGAAGAGTACCTACACGTACAAAAACATTTAAAGTAGCTCTTTTTGTGGTGGCCAAGAACTAGAAATTGAGGGAATGCCCATCAATTAGGGAATAGATGAACAAGTTATGGTACATGAATGTAATGGAATACCATTGTTCTAAAAGAAATGATGAACAGGAGGACTTCAGAAATACCTGGAAAGATATATATGAACTGATGCTGAGTGAAGTGAGCAGAGCCAGCAGAAAATTATACACAGTAACAACCATAGTGTGCAAGGACTATTTTTCATAGTCTTAGTCCTTCAGAGCATTGCAAGGACCTAAAACATTTCCAAAGGACTCGTGATGCAAAATGACATCCACATTCAGAAAAAAATCTATGGAATTGGAACATAGAATGAAGCAGACTATTTTCTCTTTTGTTATGTCTGGATTTGTTTAGTTTTACTCATGCCTTCTCCAATTTGTTTTAATTCTTCTATGCAACATGACTAATGTAAAGTTTGTTTAATAAGAATGTATGTGTAGAATTCACATAAGACTGCATGCCCTCTATGGGAGGGAGAAGGAAGGGAGGGGGAGAAATTTAAAACTTATGGAAGTGATTGTTTAAAACTGAAAATAAATAAATTTGGAGAGAAAAAAAGAATATAGAGTGGAGTCAAGATGGCAGAGTAGAAGGATGGACCTGCTTGAGTTCTCCCCGCTCGTCCATAAAATATCTGTAAAAATGACTCTAAACAAATTCTAAAGCAGCAGAAGCTGCAAAATGACAAACTGAAACAGATTTCCTCCCCAAGACAGCCTGGAAAGCTGACAGGAAAAATCTATTGCAGTGGGTTTAGAGCTGAGTGCAGCTCAGCCTGTGCCACACGGCATGGACAGGACTAGATCAGGCTTCAGGGCATGGAATCACAGGGAGCTGCTGTGGTTCCCAGATCTCTCAACCCAAAGACAGCTTCAAGGGTCAATAAGAAAGTTCTTTCACCTGGGTGAGAGGAGAGCAAGGTCTAGCCCCAGCCCCAGTCCTAGAGCAGCAGCAGCCATTGAGGCAGCAGCATCCACTTTTGGAGCCCTGGCCTAAAGACCCTTGGGGAATCAAGTAGCTGATCTGGATCTCAGCCTTCAGTGGTTGTCCTGGGGTGAGGAGGAGGTGTGGTAGAACTAGGGGTACCTGTGGAGAGGGAAGCCTACCACAGTTCCAGGGCAGAAAAGGGTGTTTGTGACTGCACACAGACCAGTGTGCAGGCCAGGAGAGGAGAAAACTCCTCTTCCTTGATTGTCCCACCTTGGAAGAACTGAGAACTTAGAGGTCCCTAGAGATATCACAGAGAGCAGCTGCACAAAACCTCTGAAGTCTAGGGTAGTATACCCTCCACTTGACAAAGGACTCAAAAATAAAGTAACTGGATGGGAAAATGCCCAAAAAGGGGTAGAAATAAGACTATAAAAAGTTACTTTTTGGTTTAAAGGCATTTTCTTCCATCTTTTCAGATGAGGAAGAACAAAGCATACCATCAGAGGAAGACATCAAGTCAAGGCTTCTGCATCCAAAACTTTCAAAACAAATATGTAATGGTCTCAGGCCATGGAAGAGCTCAAAAAGGACTTTGAAAATCAAGTAAGAGAGGTGGAGGAAAAGTTGGGAAGAGAAGTGAGAGAGACGCAAGAAAATCATGAAAAGCGAGTAAACATCTTGCTAAAGAAGACTCAAAAAAATGCTGAAGAAAATAACATCTTTAAAAACAGGCTAATTCACTTGGCAAAAGAGGTCCAAAAAGCCAATGAGGAGAAGAAGGCTTTAAAAAGCAGAATTAGCCAAATGGAAAAGGAGGTCCAAAAGCTCACTGAAGAAAATAGTTCTTTATAAATTAGAATGGAGCAGATGGAAGCTAATGATTTTATGAAAAACAAAGAAATTACACAACAAAACCAGAAGAATGAAAAAATAGAAGATAATGTGAAATATCTCATTGAAAAACAACTGACCTGGAAAACAGATCCAGGAGAGATAATTTAAAAATTATTGGTCTGTATATACAGATAGAGGGCACAGGGGATAGGAATAGGAAGGAATAATATCTAAAAAAAATAAAATTAAGGGATGAGAGGGGAATATATTGGGAGGAGAAAGGGAGAGATGTAATGGGACAAATTATCTCTCATAAAAGAGGAAAGAAAAAGCTTTTTCAATGTGAGAGTGAAAAAATGAAGCTTACTCTCATCACATTTGGCTTAAGGAGGGAATAACATGCACACTCAATTTGGTATGAAAATCTATCTTACACTTCAGGAAAGTAGGGGAGAAGGAGATAAGTGAGGTATTGGGGGAATTATAGAAGGGAGGGCAAATGAGAGGAGGGAGTAATTAGAAGTAAACAATTTTTAGGAGGGACAAGGTCAAAAGAGAGAATAGAATAAATAGGATGCAGGATAGTATGGAGGGAAATACAGTTAGTCTTTCATAACATGACTATTAATGGAATCTTTTGCATAACTACATATGTATAGCCTATATTGAATTGCTTGCCTTCTCAGTGGTGTTGGCTGTGGAGGGAGGAAGCGAGAGAAGTTGGAACTCAAAGCTTTCGGAACAAATGTTGAAAATTCCTTTTGTATGCAACTGGGAAATAAGAAATACAGGAAATGGGGTATAGAAATCTATCTTGCCCTACAAGAAAAGAGAGAAGATGGGGATAAGGGAAAGGAGAGGTGATAAAAGTGAGGGCAGATTGGGGGAAAGGGTAGTCAGAAAGCATAATGGGAGTAGGGGACAGATGGGGAATAAATTTGGAACTTAAAATCTTGTGGAAATGAATGCTGAAAAATAAAAATAAATAAATAAGTTTTAATAAAAAATATTTTAAAAAAGAAAAATTATCTACCTGAAAATCATGATAAAAAAGAGTCTAGACTAGAACTAGAGGGTAAAGTAGAAATGGAAAGAATTCACCCATCACCTCCTGAAAGAGATCCTAAAAGGAAAACTCCTAGGAATATTGTAGCGAAATTCCAGAGTTCTCAGGTCAAGGAGAAAATATTACAAGCAGCCACAAAGAAACAATTCAACTATGGTGGAAAAACAATCAGGATAACATAGAATTTAGCAGTTTCTACACTAAGGGATTAAAGGGCTTGGAATATGATATTCCAGAGGTCAAAGGAGCCAGAATTACAACCCAGAATCACCTACCTAGCACACCTGAGTGTAATACTTCAGGGTAAAAAATGAAATTTCAATGAAATAGAGAATTTCCAAGCATTCTTGTTGAAAAGACCAGAGCTGAATAGAAAATTTGACTTTCAAATACAAGAATCAAGAGAGACATGAAAAGGTAAACAGGAAAGCTTTAAGGAACTCATTAAAGTTGAATTGTTTATTCCTACATGGAAAGATGTTGTTTGTAACTCATGAGATCTTCTTCAATATTAGGGTAGTTAGAGGGAATATATATGTAGGTGTGTATGGGTACATATATATGTGTATATTATATATGTGTAGGTATGTATATGTACATGGGTGTATGTGCACACACACATAAAGGGCACAGAGCAAGCTGAATATGAAGGGAAAATACTAAAAATAATAAAATTTACTTTTGAATGGAATGTACTAGGAATAAGAGAAAGGAAGAGGTAGTATGTAGCAAAACATCTCACATAAAAGAGGGAAGAAAGAGCTTTCACAATGGAGGGGAAGAGGGGGTAGGTGAAAGGAAATACATGAGCCTTACTCTCATGGGATTTGGTTTAAGGAGGGTATAACACACCTTCAATTGGATACGGAAGTCTATTTTACCCTGCAGAAAGGTAAAGGGAAGACAATAAAAGGGACAGCAAATTGGAGGAAGGGATAATCAGAAACAAACACTACTGTGGGAAGACAGATGAAAGGAGAGGATGGAATAAATAGAGGGCAGGATAGGACAGAAGGAAATGTGATTAGTTTTTTACAATATAATTATTATGAAAGTGCTTTGCATTGTTACATATGTATGATATATTGAATTGCTTGTTTTCTCAATAAGGGTGGGTGGGGAGGGAGGAAGGGAGAGAATGTGGAACTCAAATCTTTAATAATGAAAGTTAAAAATTGTTTTAGCATGCAACTGGAAATTAAACTATATGGGCAATGGAATATAGAAATCTGTTTTGCTCTACAGGAAAATAGAGGGGAAGGGGGATGGAAGAAGGGTGGGTAATAGAAGGGAGGACAGACTGGAGGAAGGTGTGAATAGGGTGCATACTACCCTGGGGTGGGGGGGTAGTGAGAGATGGAGAGAAAATTTTGAATTCAAATTCTTGTGGAAGTGAATGTTGAGAACTGAAAAATAAATAAATTATATATTTAAAAGAAAAAAGAAGCTCAGGAAAGGTAGCCTCTGGTCTAACATACTTCACAGATGGAATTTCTGTATTAAAAAAGGAAGTCTGGGAAGCTATCTTTGGAGCTGTCTCACCACTATCCTAATTTGAACTCAGATTTGGAGGATGGAAACATCCTACTCCCATCTCCATCCCTGATGAGATGTCGCATGACCACTCAAGATATCATTTAGTAAACTTTTGTTGGACATATAAGCCTTGTGTGTGAGCCCTTTCCTCTTCTTCCTTGTTTGGGGTGCTGAGTTGCCCCCAAAATTATTCATTTGCACATAGTCCTTAATGCCAAGTAGAGGAATGCACACAGAGATTTCTCAGCTGCAGGGACTGGCCTCTAATTTCGTTAGGGTGAGAGTTACTGTCCTGTGGAACAAAAGAGTCTAATACAAGGCCTGCAGGCCCCATGTGACCTGATACATTCCCAAATGGGTCCCAAAACAGTTTAAATGAAATTGGGAAATATTTAACAAAATAAATATAATCACAAAAAAAAAAAAAACATAGATAACATTACCTTGAAAAAGTAAGTCAGTATTCAGCTTGCAAGGATTCGTATCTAGGCATTCACAGCCAGCCCCCTTTTCTATTTGAATTTTACTCCACTGTTAGGGAGGTAATGTAAAGTAGTCAAATTATTCTATATTAATTGCCCTGTATCACCTTATTTAAAAGAAAATTCCTTTTCCTGTTGTGCTGGTGGGAATAAGAACTATTAATCAGACCTCAGGGTATATTCTCTCAGAATGCATTGGCTACCTTCTATGCTCCAGAGTAGGAGAAATAGGCTTCTCTCCAACATTTGTTGCATAGGTATCTTAAATGAGGATAGCAATGATTCCCTCAATGAACTTGGCTGAAGAATTCCTTGTTTAATTCTTGGTAAAATTCAAATTCCTCTGCCTTAGCATCGAAGACCTTTGGAAGATAAAGACAAGCTACCTCATCAACTATCTCTCATATCATCCTAGACAGACCCCTTGGGCTTAAGGACCCCTGGGGCCACAGGCAACATTCTACTTTATATTATTTATGCACACAGTCTGTTACCAAGGCCAAAGTCTCGCAGAAGCCTATACTTTGATATTTCTATGATTCTTTGAGATTCTATGTCTGTAAGGTATGTCTTGACTACCAGACAATCCATCTTCACTCTCAATGCCTTTGCCCAGGCTGTCCTCCATATCCAGAATGTTCCTCCTTCTCATCTTCACCTGTTGGAATCGTTATCTTCCATCAAGCCACATGTGGTTCAGGTGACACTTTTTACAAGAAGTCATTCCTCATATTCTAATTGTTAGTGATTTCTATCTTACGGAATTACTTTATATTAATTTGCATATATTTTGTTTTTGTCTATTTTTGTAATTTTACATCCACCAAATGGAATATAAGTTTCTTGTATGTAGGAACTATTTTGTTTTGGTTTTGCTCTGCTTAGAATCTACCACAAAGTCAATGATAATAAATATTTTTGAATTAAATTGAACTTTTTATCTCCTCTGTTACCTAGCTCAGTGTTCAGGGCTTAATTGGATTGAATTGAAAATAGTTACGGTTGAAAAACCTTATTACAGATTCACTGTACATTAGCAGGGTTGAATAAAGTTAAGATGGAGTTGTTATAAATCATCTTAACTCTATAACATACATTAAACTGACACCACTTAGAGGGAGTTAAATGCCTCATTTTAGCTGATTTTTGCATTGGCAATCTGGGAGAGGCAGAGAGAGAAAAAGCCAATTCTAAGTGAATATTAAGAACATAATAAAGCTATAGATTGAGAGCAAGAGACCAGATGATACTTTTCTGATAAGCAGATGTAAGCAGAATCTTGTTATCCTGATGTGGGCATATGGTGGAGAATCAGACATTACAGCTGGAGATTCACTGAAGCAGGTCTATTATTTATTTTTTTTGCATGGAATAATTTCTGGCATCTTTGGGTCTCATTTGTGATTTGATCAGCATAAATAAACACAGCTCTCCTTCCTAAAAGTGCATAAATTGATGCTGAAAAAGCAAATAATTGAAGGGGTTTTATTTTTTTATTAGGAATGTGAAAGCAACAAAAGTCTCAAACTTACCCCTGTTCAGGTAGAAGATCAGAAAATAACAATACATGCTCATTATATTTTAAATCTAGAAGAGAAACATGGAAGGGTAAACTTGATAGATTTAAAAAATATGAGTCATAGACAGTGCTAATCAACTCTTCTCCATCTCTTGTGGGAATAGAATAGGAGGCCATGCACTTCAGGTCTACGACTGCTATCTGGAAAGCATTTCTGACAACAGTATAACTGGAAGATTTTAAGAAGCAGAACTGCAGTGTTTTACTAATCAACATATCAGCTAACATTTAAATGCTTTCTATGTACTTAGCAGAGGCCAAGCACTGGGGATACAGAAAAGAAAGGCAGAAACTCAGTTCTGCCCTCAAGGAGCTCTCTAATTGGGAGAGATGGCACACAAATAGCTATGCCTATACAATTAAATATAGATAGATAGATAGATAGATAGATAGATAGATAGATAGATAGATAGATAGATAGATAGATAGACAGACAGACAGACAGACAGACAGACAGACAGACAGACAGACAGACAGATAGATAGATAGATAGATAGATAGATAGATAGATAGATAGATAGATTGATTGATTGATAGATTGATAGATTGATAGATAGATTGATAGATATCTCTGTCTCTCTTGTAAATAGAAAGTAATCTCAGGGTGATGGCACCAACACTGGGCCAGGGGAGTAGAGGGGGAGCAGCAAAGGGGAGGTAAGTAGAGAAGTTCTCTTGTAGAAAGTGATATTTGATCTGACACTTTAAGGAAGTCATCAAAGTCAGGAGGTAAAGGTGTGGAAAGAAGCATTTCAGGCATGGGGGACAACCAATGAAAAGAAAAGGAGTCAGAAGATGGAGTATCACCTATGAGGAAAAGCCCAAGAAAACTGGTGTTGAGGAATCATAGAGAACACAAAGAGGAGTGAAAGTATAAGAAGCCTGGAATGGTAGGAAGGAGTCAAGTGGTGAAGGGACTTTAAAAGCTAAATAGAAAATTTTATATTCTATGTTGGACATAATAGGGAATGATTTGAGTTTATCAAGTAGACTATCTCTTCAGCCTAGAATGATGAAGATGGAATTGATTTGACAGGAGGGGATAAGCTGTTTCATGCATAGGATTTACTATGGCATGGCCTAGTTGAAAAACATTGGATTTGCAGCCAGAAAACTTGAATTTAAGCTTCCCTACTTCCAACATTTATTGTATGAACTTAGGAAAGTTACCTAGCCTGTCACTTACAGAGAAGATACTTTGCAGAATTCAAAGTTATATAAATATGAGTTATTTTAAAACTTCAACATCTTAAAAACTTTTTTCTAGAATATAATTTATGTCTCTGGAGTAAAAAGAATCAGTTAAACAAAACCAATTACATGTTGACCTGGTTGGATATCATATGCAGTTTTTCATACCCGTAGTCTTTCACATCTCTAGCATAAGGAGAGAAGTAAATTTCCTCATTTCTTCTGCAGGTCAAAGGCTGGTTTTTCTAATCACATAGTATTTAGTTTCAATTGATTGTTCTTTCCATTTATGTTGTTGTAATCACTGTGCATATTGTTTTCTTGGTTCTGCATAATTCACTCTATATCATTTCTTACAAGTTTTCCCATATTTCTCTGAATTGTTCCTATGTGTTATAATTTGGACAGTAATATTGAATTACATTTATATACCACAGTTTGCTTAGCCAGTGGGCACCCAATTTGTTTCCAGTTCTTGGCTACCAACCACAAAACGAAAACACTGATATGAATGCTATGGTACATATATAACTGGATGGAAAGGCTGAGCTTTCTAGCTGTGCCTAGAAGCAACAAAACTCTGCTGGCTGCTTTGATTTCTGAATGCCTGAAGGAGATGTAAGGAGGAAAGAAGAGAGAAGGGAAACAACCCCAGGGAAATATACAAGGTAGCAAGGGTCACAGAACAGAACAGAGCAGAAAAGAGAGGGAGGATTGTAGCTGCTAGAATTCCTTCCATGGGCAAATTCCAAAGAATCTTTTCTTTAAACAGGGAGCTTGAAAGAGTAAAAGCATTCCTTATCCCAACCCTCTTTATGATCCCCAGATATTCTTGGTTTGGGTGCACTTTGCAAGTAGGCATTATAGCATTTTTTGTATGTGTAGCCACAGTACCCAGCAGAGTGCCTCAGTACATAGCGAGTATTTAATAACTGCTTATTGATTTATTGATTGATCTTATCTAAGTAGAAAATCCAGAAACAAGGCAAAAACAATATGAATATTTCTTTACACTTAATTCCATTGATCAATCATTTAATATTTATTAAGCTCCTCCTAGGTACCAAACACCAGACTAAACACTGAGGATACAAAAAGAGATTAAAAAAACCCACTCCCTGCCTTATTAAAACCATGGGATGCTTAAATGAATGTCTGAATTTGTGAAAATAGGAGGAAGTGACTTAAGAGTAGAATATTAAGTCACAAATAGATAAAAGATCTTAAAAAGAAATAATTCATTTCATTTCCTGGGATGGAATGGAATCTACCCAAGACGAGGTTAACAAAAACTGCTTATGAGCCAAGTACCAACTGGTATCATTCATGTCGTGGAGAAGCTGTCTAGGCAGTTTTAGGTTTGTGCACCCCTTATGACCATAGCAGATGCTATAGCCAATAAGGTATCTATCCTCTGAGTCTAGTCCATGGCCAAGAGAGCAAATAAGTAGGTCTGGGTCCATAGCTTATGTAGGGAAGCTAATTAAACCCCTGGTCTGAGAATTAACACAGTAATATATGGTTCCCCTATATATTTAAGGAAAGTAGCATTGAGATCCAACAAGGCAACGATTTTTTTTACAACTGTTTCCTTTCTTATCCTATCCACAGAGGCTTTGTTCATGCAAAAATATTTCATTTCACCTAATTGGAATTGCTTATTTTATCTTTTGTGTTCTCCTCTATTCTGGCCTGATGAAGAATTCTCCCCAGTTGTTTTTTGTACATTTTTTTTTTTTATAGAAGACCAGACATCACAGGGTGAACTGGACTTAAGTGAGGCAGAGTTGCACAATGTTGTCAGCTTCAATCTTTCTTCCAGTGTCATCAAAGTCCAGTGGCAAGACAAAAGTCAGATGGCCCAGGATGCTGTGGATGATCTTGGCATCTTTGGTGTCTGATGGAGCTCTAAGTATTCCAAGGTACCTGCTTCAGTCTCCTTTGTAGCCTTTGGGGGAAAAAATATTGTTGTCCTTCAACCCTTCAACCAGGGGGAAATCTTCAGCTGCCTAGTCCCTAATTCATCGATAGATTTGATGCCTGTTGGTTATCCTCAACCCAGTTTAGCCTACCTTCTGAGACAACTTTTCTGGGTTCTGGATGATGCTCATAATGCAGTTTTTTGGAGCCACAGGTGAAACCTAGGTGACTGGTTGGACAACAAATATGGATGATTAGCCCTGAAAAGGATTCCACATGTCCTCACACTAGAAGTGCTAGTCCTCCCTTAACACCCCATGCACCCCTGTCTCTAAATACAGTTCTGATAGGTACCTCAAGTGAATTTTCCTCCAGATTGAAAAAAATCTCAATTTTAAAAATTCATATGATTTTTGTACTTATGTCATATGTCCATTTGAAAGTTATTGCCATATATGGTGTAAAATGATGATCAAATCCTATTTTCTGCCAAATTGTTTTACATTTTTGCCAGTAGTGTTTGTTGAAAAGAGAGTCCTTCTCCAAAAACCATATATTTTCTTGGGTTTCTCAACCACTGGGCTACTGAGGTTGATTGTTTCTGATTCTTCCCCAGTCCATTTAGCTAATGCATTTTAAAAATGTTTTGATCAGTGCCAATAGCTTTTATAACTACTTTTAAAAAAATTAACATGATGCTTTCTGTTTATTGGGTGCATCCATTGTGGAGAATTTATACAAAGACAAAATCAAACGTTATGTAGTATAGGTATAGACACATTGTGGTTTGCATTGGTGGACAGTTAGGTGATGCAGAGAATATATTGCCAGGCCTGCAATCAGGAAGACTCAACTCAGACTCTTGCTAACTGTATGACCCTGGGCAAGTCACGTAAATCTGTTTGCCTCTGTTTCCTTATCTGTAAATTGAGCTGGAGAAGGACATGGTAAATTGATCTAAAATCTTTGCCAAGAAAACCCTAAATGGGGTCACCAAGACTTGGACAGGACTGGAAAACAAATGCAATTTTTAAAAATCCATGGAGGAAATAGCCATGCCAGTGAAATCTTGGCTTTATCCATGCAAGTATCAATAGAAGTATGATTGTTGCTGCAATTGTACAGGTTTTTAGGCCTAACTTGTTTCACAGTAGGCTGGCTATTTTCTAGGCACACCTGTTTCTCTTGCTTGGGATCCTGTCTTGTCCCTTCTTTGAAGTACCACCTATCTGAAATCTTCCTTGCTGCAAAGCTCCATCAGGGAGGTAACACTATGCTCATGAAAGAATGACGGAAATGAAAGCAGAAGGTCTGAATTTTAATCCCAGTTCTGTTGTTTGCTTCCTGAATGATCTTGGACTAGTCCCTTAACTCTTCTAGGCCTGTTTCCTTAGCTATAAAATGAGAGGTTTGGCATAGCTAATCTCTAAGATACCTTTCATCTTTAAGGCTATGATCCTATGATCCCCCATGTAAACTCAGTAATTGGAACTCCACTATCTCTGACAGTGATGGAAAATCAACTAGATAGGCCTAATCTTGATTCCCAAGCTTCCCTATAAAACAAATGGCACTTTTAAAAATGGTTGAGTGACAGTTCAGATGTCTTGTACTAAAGAAGTGAAGGAGTAACAAAGGTCCTGGCATGACCTGGGTGTCAGGACAGGGTTTCTTACCTACCCTTTCCTTTTTTGGGGAGGAGAGTGAACGAGTAGGGAATCAAGGTTAGGTGATTTGCCCAGAGTCATATAGCTAGGAAGTATCTGAGGTTAGACTTGAACTCATGTCCTCCTGACTCCAGGGTCAGTGCTCTATCCACTGTACCACATAACTGCCTCATTGTCTGTCCTTTCTTCCTTCTCTAGGTCAGAATATTATGATACCCAAAGTCTGGAATCTAGGTATCATGATAGATATGTCTGCAGAGATGTGATTGTACCATTTTTTCCCCTGGTGACTGTGATCCTAAATATATAGCCTTAGACTATCTTTTGACCACTAGTCACTATGTTCCATCTACCCATTTATTTAAAGTTAAGTTCACTCCTTTAGTTGAGGAAAAATGTACCCATGATAAAAAAAGTCTATTGCCTTTACCATTTTTGTTTTGAGAAGGCTCATCGAGAAGCATGAAAAGGGAAATCTAGTATCTAATCTATCTCTGTCCAAATGGGTCTTTGATTCCTACTTGGAGGAGAGCAAGAGAAGGGGCCATAAGGGTATTTTCTTGTGAGAAATTGGGATCCTAGATTAAAATTGTCTGTCTCCCTAAACAAAGCAACTCTAGGAAAATGATTTTCTTCTTAGGTTTAAGCTATTTCCTTGGTCTCAATCCGTCAAAAGAGGAAAGGGTTTGCCAAGCTTAGGTACACAAGCTTGGTTCCATCCTACCAAATTCTAGTTAAATAAATGACCATCACAGATAGCTGCTCAGTTGACCATTTATCACAGCAGATAGCAAACAGAAATAAGAAAAAGTTATACAGATTAAGTATAATGCTCCTACTGGGAGCAAGCTATCTCTGTTCAACTAAGAGAAAGAGACCTTGATCTCATCAGAGAAGAAATTATCCAGTGTCTGTAGGGAGGCAATCTGAAAATTAAGGATGGTGTTGAGGAATTGTCTTTGCATGTATACCTTCAAATGTTTTCTTTCTTTCTTCTCAGTCACTCCAGAAGAGAGCCTTGAACTATGTGTGTCAACAGTTCTCTCCCTCAAGAGTATCCAAAACATGCATGACCTCTCTTCAAGTAGGAAAGAAAAAGAATCTCTGCTCTGAAGTTCTTACACCAACTCCAGTCCTCACACAAGCATATGACATTGAGTCACTATTCTCTCCACCAATGAGAAGAGTCTTATTCAAATGTTCCAGTTTTGCTTGAAACCCAAATTGTATTAATCTTTTACACTTTATTTTCTTTTCGTTTTTTGCTCTGCTCTATGGAAATTCATCTCTGGGTTCCCAAAGCCAATACCAGCAGATCACAATAAATGACCATTAGCCACAAACCAGAAAGATTTTGAGGAAGAACCAAGTGGTGAATTGTGTGTCTTCCAAGGATGAGCCTAGCTTAGGTCATGGAGACTTAGTAAAAAAGGACCCCCATCAGTGATGAATATTTTTTGAACACAACACATAAGGAGGGCTATCTCTTAAGGTATATGAACATGTGAGGAGTACTCTGGTGGGATTAATACTGACACTAAATTTTAGCTCTTTGAAATATTAAAGTAACAGTGTATTATACCATAGTCTCTAAAGTTCATTATTTTTCTAGGCACTTTCCTACAAGTAATACGCTGCATCTGTCAGGTCCTGGAATTTCCCCTGGCTGTCCCCCATAAAAGAATGCTTTTGCTCCTCTGCTCCAACTGCCTTCCTTTCTGGCTTCCTTTAAATCCAGCTAAACCCCACCTTTTACCGGAAGCCTTCTTCAACACCTCTGAATTTTAGTGCCCTCCCTCTGTTAATTATCTCCTATTTATCCTGCTTATAGCTAGCTTGGTATATATTTGTTTGCATGCTGTCTTTAAGCTCTTTAAGGACAGAGACAGTTTTTGTCTCTTTTTTGCATCCCCCAGGCTTAGTACAATGCCTGGCACATAGTAGGTACTTAATAAGTGTTCATTAATTGATTGATTGAAGATAGGACAAGTACAAGAAGACAGATTTTTTTTTTCTTCCCTTCATTACTCTGTGGACCATATATCGAAAAGAAGGGATGAGATCATTTAGTTAGTTTGAAGCTCTATGAGCAAAATTTGGTTTCCTAGCAACTGGAATTGCCTGAAAGCTTTCTTCCTTTGTTTCAAGATTCTTCCCTGTCTGCTAATATTTTAACTCCTCATGTAGGCTCTTCTGCATCTGTCTTCCCAGAAGAGATCTGTTTAGAAAAATCAGGTATAAGTTAGAATGTCTGAAATTTTTGTAACCCAGTGGTTATTATTTCCACATAAGCTACAAAGATAAGAAGGGTAAAAGCAAATCAAGAATTCACATTGTAAAAAGAAAATCATAATTAATTAAATGATAATTAATTGCTTGTTTCCTTTTCTCTTGAGCTCCAAAGTGTGAATTATGTTGGAATAGTCCAAATGGCTACCCTTTGGATGCAGAAATTGTTTTTGTACATAGACAAGTCCTAGGGAATGGTTCTTTTAGTTCCACTAATGGTAATAAGAAAAATCAGTAGAGTCAATTAAGCAGTCAGATACCAAGAATATAATAGAAATAGGTAATCTTGAAATCTAGGAGAAGTATAGGGATGAGCTGCTATTAAATTAACTATTAAAAGACAATAGTAGAAAGAAGTGGTAATTAACTCCTGAAATATAAGCATAACATTCATTCCCACCTAATTAAAGTGGATAGTTTTTCTCAAGGGAAAGGTCTATAACTATATGTTATTTGCCAAGTCAGAATACTTCTGATTACTTCTCTGGAAGAGGGTTTGAAGGGAGAAAGTTTCTAGGCAAGATGTGAACTTTTGAATAGCATACTGGAAAGATCTACTTGGAACAGCAGACATGCAGGGGACAGTGGTCCTCCATCTTTTCCCTTAACTTCCAGTGCCTATAACTCTAAAGAGAGTTGAGAGTAGATTTCCCTTCTTAAAATTATTGTCTCTCTACTTGATTGAGCTAGAGTGTTTTATCCAACCACCAGCCAAAGAACTCCTTTACTACTATATTCTTTGAGTAATTCTAACATATATAACTTCACCAACTCTTGCTTGCTATTTTGTTTAGATAAATGAGTTTACATGGTATTCAATATTTGTGGTGATTTCTTGTGTATCCTGCGTTTAATAGGAGGGAACTCAACTTTTGACATGAAGCTATTACCCTACCTTTGAGGGACCTGGAAATAGGGCATTGATTCTGTGGGGGAGAAATACTTCATTATTTATCATTTATTAATATTGTTTGAACCTAGCTTTATATGGCTAGAAATTGTCTAACAGCAAATTACAGAAGACATGCTAACCTCAATTGTACTCCTGTGAAGCAGGAAATGTTTGAATTCCACTCAGTTCTTGGGTTCACCCAATGCTTATGTTTTGGGTTCCTGAAATTTGAATGGTTATGCTTACTGATAAACATCTCAACGACCCTTGTCTGGGAACTGTCCCCTCTGTAATCTTGCCTAATTGCTTATACATGCAGTTCCTTCAGGTATTATTGTCTGAATCTTATATAAGGTAAACTTTTCAGAGACTGTAGAGGAAGCCACATTTTCCTTCTCACTTTCTCCTTACCAAACAACCTTATTTTTTTTCCTAAAGTTATTTGGGGTTTGTTATCACAAGTATTTGGGGTTTGTTATCACAACTATCAATCCTAAAGACCAAAGTACATTCTTTAGATTTCAAATTTTGCAAGTATGGAAGAGAGATATAATTGTAGTCCCAAACCCTTCTTGGCAAACACCCAACCAACCTCCTTCCCCCTGCTCACATAAAGTGGTTCCCTTTAGAGACAGGTGGGCCAGAGCCCAGATCAGAAGTTGATTAATTCTATATATGAGCAAAATCATATCTTTATATTTGGGCATCACCAATCCTACACCTACCTTATAGAAGGTGCAAGATGTTTACCTCTTAAGGCTTCTCCAAAGGGATGCAAAGAGATGTAATACGTGCCTATTGCTCACAGACCACGTTGTACCATGGAAGTCCAGAGTACTTAAGCCAAACAGATATAATTCAGCAGATACATGCATGAGCAAGATAGCAGAAATGAGCAGAGAGCCAATCAAGATGACCAGAGGATGAACAGAGGCCCTGATTACTAATCCACTACCTTTTGCAATCTTGGGGAACTTCATTAGGTAAAAGTAACTGCAATCCAGGAACTCTGAGTACCAACTCAATGACATTAGGAATATTAGTACCAACTCAATAACAATGGGAGTACAAAGTCTGAGAGAAGCCTCTCTGAAGAGATATCATTGAACCTCCACTTCCCCTCCCATCTTGCTCTTCCTGCCTTGGCAGGATCAGCTTGCCCAGGGTTCTAGCAGTTGACCTAGTTAACATACTGTCCTTCCCAACACACACACACACACACACACACACACACACACACACACACACACACTGCCAATCTCAAATAAATTAATATCATTTGGAATGGTGGGTAAGTGTCATTGTGAAAAGGGCACTGAAATTTGTGTTCTTCCTCTAGGTCTATAGCTCAATAATTGTGTGACTGGGCAATTCACGATGCCTCAGAGCCTTAATCTCATCTATAAAACTGAAGTGATAGATTAGATAAACTCTGACAGTTTTGACAACTTTTTAAAGTTTCTTTAGAAATATCTGGTACAAAACCAGAGTGGTTAAAACTTTCCACCCTTTCATGCTCATTTTAAATGTGTGTTATTCTATTTTTTAAAGTTCAATTTCATTTTATTTTCAGTTATGAATTCCCTTCCCCTATTCCTTGTCAAGAAAGCATGAGAAATAAAACATGTCATAAATATGTATAATACAGCAAAACAAATTCTCACATTAGCCATATCTAAACACACACACATACACACACACACACACACATGCTCCTCAATCTGTACTGAGTTCTTCACCCTTCTGAAGGTAGGGAGCATGTTTCATCATGAATCCTCTGGAATTGTCATTGGTCATTGTGTTGATCAGAGTTTGTTGTTATTGTACAAATTTTTCTCCTGGCTCTGCTCACTTCACTTTGTGTCAGTTCATACAAATCTTCTCAGGTTTCTCTGAAACCATCCCCTTCAATGTTTCATACAACCCAGGAATGAATGTGTAATTATTCTAAAGTAGCATGGCCACCTCAGTTCTCAAAATATGATAAATGGATCAAAGTAGAGAAGAGATATTGGAGTAGAGAAGATGTTTTAGAGTAGGGATATGCTAAAAATATGCAAGTCCACAGTTACTCATGCAGGAAATGTTTCCATGGTTTATTCTGATCAGCTTCCTGAAAAGAACAGAAGTTCTACCCACTCAAATCTCAGCCTTGTGGCTTTCCCAGGTAACCCTAGACACAGGTTTGGTTCTTTTTTCTGTCTGCTCTGTCTTCCCTTTCTGTAACCATTTTCTCCTCTTTCAGTGTTTTTTTTTTCTCTTTTCTTATCATTTACTGAGAGTTTCTTAGGTATTGCTCCTTTCCTAAAGAAAAGAATATGATGAATTAATTTATACTAAGATAACTCACATTGGTTACTTTGTTTCCTTCTCTTTTCCCTTCCAAGAGTCTGTAGGGACAATAATTTTTATAGGAAAGGTAGAAATGATGAAATTTGAAGGACATAGGTATGGGAGATAGTTTGGGTCAGAAGTACCTCCTCAGAAAACTCTTGCGTCACATTTGACCACCAATTTTGACTATTCATAATTCTAGCGTGAAATTATGAAAACCTTTCAGCTTACTCCAAGAAGTACTTTCCAGTCATTGAGATGTTTTCATACTAATATTGGTTCAAGTTCTACTGAAGAGGCATGAAATTCTTGACTTAAGAATAACTCAAGTAAAGTCCAATACTTAATGAAACTGTGTAATACAAGGATCAGAGGTGGCAGTTTATTTTATGTGACAACATTCAAATGCAGTAAAATGATAGTTATTAAGCAAGTTTTTTCACTCCCCCAACAATCCTAAGTAATTTCACATCACATGTAAAATCACAGACATATTCTTGACTTAGACAAAACTAATACCTTCTGTAACCACCAAAACAACCTTTCACAAAATCCTTCAAAATGGTAACTTCTTCAAATATGTATATTAATCAGAATATACGTTCCTATGAATTTTTTAAAACTGATAAACAAAGAAAAAATGAAGCAAAACCAAGTTACTAATTCTCATGTATGTTCCACAGTTTCATACTTTCACAAAAAAAAATCTAAACCATCTCTTTTAAGGAAATTATCTTATGGCTGTAGAAAAATATATCATATTGATTTGAATATAGGTCACACATTCCCCACTCCTCCCACAAAAAATGAACTTATATAAAACCTGAGTACAGCTGATAACCAATAATTTTGTTTTTAGTGTGTATATTTCCTTTTAACGAGATAGACTTCAGAGGTATGGTTGTAGATGGACCAATAAACTGATTACTAAAACAATTTTTAAATGCCTTTACAAGGGTCTCCATGTCATGGGAGCATTTTTCAATGCTGCATTTTATCTGTATAAAACTTGGATTTTCCCTGTATCGAGTAGTTATTATTAGCTAGGGAAATATAATGGACATCCTAGTCTCCCAGTTCAGTATCCCTTTTGAGTCTATCAGCTACCCTTAATTAGCCCTTAGGCTCTGGAATCGGTCATGGCCTTAGGAAGGAAACATAAAAACAGCCACATGCCATTTACCTGGTCAGCATCCTATCAGTCTTGCTAATAGGTAACCTTTCCTGATCTCTGTCTTACTAGTTGGCACACACAGGATCCCTCTTTCTGATTATCTATCTATCTATCTATCTATCTATCTATCTATCTATCTATATATATATATATATATCTTGATTTGGGTGCCTCCCCCCTCCCTTTTTATCCTCTCCTGGCCCCTGCTTTGTCTCTTCCTTCCCCTCCTTGGCTCCCTCTTTCTCACTGTCTCTCTTCTCCCTCTTTTCCCTCCCCCATCTCAAATTATTTCATGTTTACTTATCTTTGTCAGTATTTTAAAATATAAATTTTTTGAGTGAAGGGATTTTGTCTGTTTCTCTCCATACCCAATACGGGTATCTCACCCATAGAATCCACTGTAATGGATATTGTTGAACTGAACTGAATCTCCTAGCTTTTCTTTCTAATTTGTTTTATGCAGCATTCAGAATATGCTACTCCATCTGTCTCAAGGAACATGCTGGGATTCATTCTGTAGCCAATTTAACTCAACAAACATTTATTAGGTGAACAGGGCAATAATCTCCTCTTTTCAATCTCTTAGACAATTTAGATTTTTTTTTCTCTCCTTACTTCTCTCCTCTTTCCACCCTCAAATCACATCTCCCTCTGCAATTTTCTTCCTAGGAATTAGGACTGTGATGGGCTATAGAATAGAAAGCAGAGAACTCCTGGGACAAGGAATGTCTAATCTTGCCCAACAGAAATATTCTGGAATTATTCAGGAACTTAGGTAATAGGAACTTCTGGTCATGTCCTCTGCCTTCTGCTCCTCAGCTAACTTTCAGAATTAGAGTTTGTTTCTGTTAAACAAAAACAAAAAAAAATATTGCCTCAGGAAAGTAGGCTAGAATTCTGGTGAGAACTGTAACTTCTGTTTAAAGATTTAAAAAAAAAAACTTCTTTTATTGCTGCTTTCGGCCTCTATGTCCAAAGTAAATAATTCCCTTAGTTCCCTACTACTGGCCTATTATATATCTACATGTGCTTTAGAGAATAAATGGACTCCAGACACCTTCTGGTCTCATCTGCCTTGTATTGTACTTCTCCAGGAACAACAAATGACAAAATAGAAGGGCCAAGAACCACATAACACCTTATTTAGTGCCTTTTCCCTCCTAATAGAATATGCTTTAATCTTTCCTTTTCCCTTCTTCAATTCTACATTACATTTACACTGTACCTGGCATATATTAGGAAGAAATTTGGATCTAGAACTACTAACCTTTGGAATCCATTTCTGTTTACTCAAATCCAATCTCTTATTCTAATCCACATTTATCTTTTCCTTCTGAAGTGTCAGCTGATTAGCCTCCTGTCCATTACTGATAGCCAACTTTTAAAGTCCCACCTGTCTTTGACAAATTTTCTATTATGGCAATACATGAGTAATTAGGTTCATTTTCATTTTATATTCATGTGACAAAGAAGGCTGCTAGCCAAGTACTTGATCCGTTGATAAGGTTCAAATGTTAACAATCCTACTTTTATCTAGGCATTGCACATCCTACTCAACAACAGAGGACTCTCTGAGGAGACAAGTTCTCTATGGTTCTGCTTACCTCTGTTCCCTTACTTGGATTCTTTTGTGAACAGTACTTCTTGATTATTGATCTAGACATGTGGTGTGTATGGATTTGAGTTAATAGTGTGGTACAATGGAAAAGACTCTGGCTTGAGAATCAAAGGGTCTGCGTTTAAATCCCACTTCTGATACCATATTGTGATCTTGAGCAAGACATTTAAACTTCCTAGAGTGAGTTTTCCAGGTAGTAGAGTGAAAAATAAATTTGGGAGAACTCTTTCCTTTTAGGGTCTGTATTACTTGGAAACTTATGATGCGAAAGCACCAAGCACTGGTTACTGTCTTGGCTGAGAAGAACTGTGGTTGGATCCTCTGATCTTTTGGCTCTGAACCCCCATTCTTGCTCTTGTCACTTCCAACTTTCTGTCCTCTTGAAGTGAAAAATCAACTTCATCTGACTGACTGAAGAAGCTAAAATTGCCACCCTGAAGGGAGTTTTTCTTTATTGCATAAAATATAATATATTAAAATCTTATCAAAATATTGATTAGTTTTTATCTTTGTATATTACTGTGATGAATGTATAAAAAAATAGACATGTCTAAGCATAATTTAAGTAGCTTTTTCTACCAACTTTCAGCTGCTAACTCTGTTGTACTTATATTGTATAGCAGAAGAAAAATAAGATTGTGGGTAATGTCACTGGAATAGGATTAGAGGATCATAGATCTAGATTTTAAAGGGATCTTAGAAACCAGCTGGTTCACTCTTCCCCATTTCCCATTTTAAAGATTGTGGAAAACAGAGGCCTAGAGGGAACAGAGGTTAGCAGAACCATAGAGAACTTGTCTCCTCAGAGAGTCCTCTATTGTTGAGTAGGATGTGCAATGCCTAGATAAATGTAGGATTGTTAACATTTGAACCTTATCAACTGATCAAGTACTTGGCTAGCAGCCTTCTTTGTTACTTGAATATAAAATGAAGATGAACCTAAAGGACTTACCTGAGCTCACACAGGAAATATCACATAGTAAATATCAGAGGTAGGATTTGAATTCAGGTCTTCTGACTCCAGAGCCAGCACCCTTCTCTCTGTACTTCACTAGAAGGAAGAGATATTCATGTTACCAGAAGTCAGGATCAGATTGAAGAACTGTAAATCTAAGTAATCAGGCTGGGTTTAGAGGAGCTACAATAAGGAATAAGGAATTAACCAAGAATTAATCAAGAAGGCATTTTTATAATAATAGTCCTTGGAGGTCTAAAAGTGTAAATAAATCTCAGAAGGCAAGCACAAGCAAAAAGACAGGGATAAAAGTAGTCAGGTAAAACACTAAAGGAGATACAGGTCTAAGAGACCAGGAACCAACAAGAGGGCAAGCATCCTCAGATGCCCTCAAAGTCAAAGACAATCGACTATCAACTGAGGATGCACAGCTGATATAGGGAACAAGTTTATCAGGTCTATGAGCTCCTTGTCTGATTGTAGGAAGAGTCTATCACCAGCTGGGGAAAGACTGAGAAAGATGTAAATCAGATAAGTTCTGAAAAGTCACTGCTTTCCCAAGATTTCCTTACTGAGTCTAACTAAAAACTCACCTGGTAAGTTCTGTATGTCAGTGTAATGTGATGAAAAAAACCACCATGTGGAGTGTCAGGAGGCATGTCCCAGAGGTAGCATTTACTCAGTAAGAAACAGTTCAACTTCTCCAACTCCATTTTTACTTTCTCTCTCTCTCTCTCTCTCTCTCTCTCTCTCTCTCTCTCTCTCTCTCTCTCTCTGTCTCGCACACACACACACACACACAGACATATATGTATGTGTATGTATATGTATCTTCCCTTCCCTTTCCTTTCCTTTTCCCTGTCCTGTTCTCTCCCAAAACCCTAAACCTACTGCACTCTGAAACTGGGACCCCAATGGGCCCCTGCCAAGGGCTTATCAACAGTAAATGTTGCTGTTTCCCACCCAGCCTGATGTCTTTGCTTTTCTAGATCTCATTAAAGGGGCCACGCCCTGGTGAGGTTACTATGTAATGCATAGCCACATAAGGCCTGTAGTCCCTGTTCATGGAGAGACTAAGATGAGTGGATCCCTTGAACTAGGGAGTTCTGGGCTGCAGTGATCTATGTCAGTAGGATGTCTGCAATAAGTCTAGCACTAAGATGATGAACCCTTGATTTGGGGGGTGGGGGACATCAGGCCATCTACAAAGCAGGATACTAGCCCAGGTAAAAATTGGACAGGTCAAAGCTCCTATGTCCATGATCAGGCCTAGGAGAGGCCATAGAACTACTAGCCTGAGGGACATAGGGAGACCAGTCTTAAAAAAAAAAAAAAAAAAAAAAAAAGACTGCTTAAACAGGCCTGTTCATGAATGGGCATTGCCTCACCCTAAGTGAGTACCTGTAAAGACCTTGGCCTAAAGGGCCCAGGGTCTCCCAGTGCATCTTGGGCCATTTCCAGTCATCCTGATGAATATCTGGTCATTGGATTCAGATGGCTCTGGAGGAGAAGTGAGACTGGTGACCTGCACAGCCCTCTCTCACTCAAAACAAAGTCAAGTGCAAGTCATGTCATCATTTCTCTGATGGCATGGTCTTCTTTGGCAACACAGGACGAACACGATGATATGTGTGTATATTTATTTATTTGCACATTTACTTGTAGCACATATATAAGCTTAAGGGTTCCCTCTCCCAATCCCAGTAACACTTACCCTGGTTCCCTGAGTTTGACTATATCCCCACTAACCTTAGTGAATTATTCTTCTAATGTGAGGTTTGAGCACCATTCTAGCATGTTCCCTCCAATATCAAGAGCCAATGATTATTGCCCTGACATAATTTGCCAGTGCCAGTTAATGTCACTCCATTATCATCTAACTAATTGATAACTCCTTGATATCACTGATTAGCAATTAACATCAATTAGATTTTACAAAGTGAAATTTATTAAGAAGATATATCAAGAACAAAAGTACAAACACAGCCCCACTTCAATTTAAGAAGGGGGTGGGAGGTAGGAAACATGCTTCCTCATGTGAGTTGGTAGCAGGAAGAGCACACTGTGCATATGCAAAGGACTGGGACAATATTGGCCAGTTCTCTGTTACATGTAAAACAAAGAGAGTTCCACTAGACGGCCCCCAAATCCCCTTCGGGTTCTAAAAGTCTAATTGCATGGTCAGAAATCTGAATTATATTTGTTTAGGTCATTCTTTGGTGCTTAGAAATAGATCTGTTTAAAAAAAAATCCCTAATGACAGCTCAACTCATATTGTTTAGGAGTCAGTATACAGAGTACTTAAAAGCTGGGATCTGATATGTCCCACAAATTTAAGTCCAGGGACTGTGCATCTAATCTCTGTGATGGGTGTTAGGAGATAAGTAATTCTGAGGCTGAAAGAGTAGGATATATCATAACCACTCAGATGCCTTCTTGGATATACCTAGGGGCTAGCTTTTAAGCAGTGCAGGATCTCCAACCCCTGTGAAAGAGAAACACCATATAAGAGTGTGAAAGATTGTTCTTCCTTGAAGGCAATGAGAGAACCCTATAACCAAGACACCCCTTGGTTTAGGCATAATTGGTAAGCTAGTTCCCCATTCTCACAGGCCACACTTCAGTTGGTCTGCTCATGATAAATCAATGCTACAGATAGTGCTAAGAGGACAGAATGACTAAGTGGAAGTTAGGTGGTAAAATAATTAAAGCACTGGGCCTGTGTATTGATAATGCATTTTTGCTTATTGTTAATATAATTTTACTTCTTAATGGGAAGATATTTCCCATCCATTAATTCTGTTTAAGTCACATGGAAGCCTAACTCACATGAGTCAAGTCACATGGAACAGGACGGGGTAGAGAAGGAGAGGTGGAGCAGGAAAAGCAAAACTAGAGCTGAGCTGAGAAGAAATTGATCAGAGTAGTTGGAACTGAGGGGAAGAGATAATGCAGGCAGCTGGCTGGCATGAGTGGGAGAGTTTGTGATTTGTTTAAGTGAGCTGGTTGGTGGGAAGCCTAATAGAGGGAAGACTTGGGGAATGTGTTGCCCTTTGCATTGTTACTATGTATAGATTTTTTTTTTTGTTACTATGATGGATTTGGCTTTCTAGAGTCTGAATAAATGCTTTGGTTCTGTCTTCCACGTGAAGTCTGTTGTATTTCGCAATTCTGAACTGTGCTGGCATATTCATGGCTGCCATAGGTGCTAGCATTGGCCCTACAACCTGGAAGATCAAAATTCAGAAGTAGCCTCAGACACATCTAGTTGTGTGACCCCTGGGCAAGTCACTATTTACCTCAATTTCTTCAGCTATGAAATTGGAATAATATTAGCACCTACCTCACAGAGTTGTTGTGAAGATCAAATGAGACATTTGTAAAGTGCTTAGCACAGTGCCTGGTACATAATTGGCGTTTAATATATGCTTGTCCCCTTTTCCCTTCCCCTTTTGCTGTCCTATTGTATGTACAGAGGCCCTGATATTACCTTCCTATGAATAGACATCAGTGAGCTCCTCCACTCCCATGCTCATTGCTAACATAGTTTCTTGTTTGTTGTGGGACAATAGAAGAGTTGCTTCTCTGAGCATCAGTTTTAACATCTATAAAATGGATGGTATTTGGGGACAATGTGATCATAGTAGACAGAGAGACTAGAAAACCTGGGTTCAAATCCTGCCTCTGATATGCACTAGGAATATGACCCTGGGCAAGTGACCACATCTCAGTAATACACACAGGCAGCTCTCAGTTACAGCAAGGAGTGCTTCCATACTGAGAGTTGTCTACGTTAGAATATCAGAAGTCTAGGACAAAACCTACCTCCATCTGAAACCTTCCTACCTCAAGAGGTTGCCAGGACGAAAGCTCCTTATAAAGTATAATGGAAAAGGGAGCTTACTTTCAAAAATGAGAAATGGCTTTCGGCTGTCATTGATTCATTCCATTACACACTACAGCAGGAAAATTATGAAGACAAAGTGAGTGAGTCTGCAACTGTGTGAATTCCCTATGCCCATTTTTTTTTTCTTCAATCAGCAAAAGGTAATTCTGGCAAACATTTCTAGCAAGTTATTTCTCTCTGAGGGGAGTTTTTCACTGTTAAGTACAGGCAGGTGAGGTGGGTTATAAGGAAGAAATTTTGCTTTGGACAAGCTATATCTAGACAGAAATTTTGGAGATTATTGTTACAGATTGCACTCCCTCCTGATGTTCCTAAGAGTGTTGACTTCAATGAGTCTAATAACTATCTTTCTTTCATGTTTAAAAGCTACAAAAAGGCATGTCCACAATTCAAGAGTTATGGGATCACAGAATCTCAGAGCTAGAGAGGATTTCATAGGACTCCATATAGAACAACCTTAAAATAAACAACAATCCCTTTTATAGCATACCTAGCAAATAGTCATCCATTATTTGTCTGAAGTCTTCCATTGAGGGTGGCATAAAGGTGGCAAAATGGATAAAGTCCTAGCCATGAAGTCACAAAGTCTCAAGCTCAAGTCCTACTTGTCTCTTACTTAGCTATGTGATCCTAAGCAAGTTATTTAAGCTCATTCAGTCATAGTTTCCTTTTCTGTAAAATAGGGATAACAATACCTCCGTTAAAGAATTGTTGTGAGGGGGCGGAGCCAAGATGGCGAAGTAGAAAGATGCACATACACATAGCTCCGAACCCACAACCCATAGAACGGCTACAGGGAAGTAACTCACGGCGAATTCTGCACCCAGAGGGAGCAGGAGCGAGGGAGGTTTCTGTTCCAGAGAGACCTGCAAACCTCTCGCGGGGGGTCCATCGCGCTGCGGACTGGCTGCCGGGACTGGGAGCTGAGTGCAGCCCTGCCGCGGCCACGGCACTGAGAGGAAAAGATCTGAGCGGGCTTCAGGGACGGGATCTCCAGCGGCCACGCGGGTCCCTCCACCCACAGAGGGACCTGCAAACCTCTCTCAAAAGGTCCATCGCGCTGCAGACGCGGAGCCCAGCCCAGACCTGCCGCGGCCGTGTCACCGAGAGGTACAAATCCGAGCAGGCTTCAGGGATGGGATTTCCAGCGGCAGCACAAGTCCCTCCACCCACAGGTGATGGGGATTGGTGAGAGAGTCTCTTTGGCAGGTTGAGAGGGGAGTGGGGTGCCCCCATAACTCAGGCCCCCCCGGCAGGTAGAAGCTGAGAGGCGGCTGCAGACAGGGGCTCCCCAAGAGGGCGGGAGCCTGAATCCATTGTGGAAGGTCTGTGCATAAACCCCCTGAGGGAACTGAGCCTGAGAGGCAGCCCTGCCCTGACCTGACCACCTGAACTTAATCTCATACTGAATAGCAGCCCTGCCCCCACCAAAAGCCCTAAGGCTGGAAGCAGCATTTGAATCTCAGACCCCAAATGCTGGCTGGGAGGATCAGGAGGTGAGGTGGGTGTGAGGAGAATATTCAGAGGTCAAGTCACTGGCTGGGAAAATGCCCAGAAAAGGGAAAAGAAATAAGACTATAGAAGGTTACTTTCTTGGTGAACAGGCATTTCCTCCCTTCCTTTCTGATGAGGAAGAACAATGCTTACCATCAGGCAAAGACACAGAAATTAAGGCTTCTGTGTCCCAGCCCACCCAATGGGCTCAGGCCATGGAAGAGCTCAAAAAGAATTTTGAAAATCAAGTTAGAGAGGTGGAGGAAAAGCTGGGAAGAGAAATGAGAGACATGAAGTCAAAGCATGAACAGCAGATCAGCTCCCTGCTAAAGGAGACCCAAAAAAATGTTGAAGAAAATAACACCTTGAAAACTAGCCTAACTCAATTGGCAAAAGAGGTTCAAAAAGCCAGTGAGGAGAAGAATGCTTTCAAAAGCAGAATTAGCCAAATTGAAAAGGAGATTCAAAAGCTCACTGAAGAAAATAGTTCTTTCAAAATTAGAATGGCACAGATGGAGGCTAAGGACTTCATGGGAAAGCAAGAAATCACAGAACAAAGCCAGAAGAATGGAAAAATGGAAGATAACGTGAAATATCTCATTGGAAAAACAACTGACCTGGAAAATAGATCCAGGAGAGACAATTTAAAAATTATGGGACTCCCTGAAAGCCATGATCAAAAGAAGAGCCTAGACATCATCTTTCATGAAATTATCAAGGAAAACGGCCCTGAGATTCTAGAACCAGAGGGCAAAATAAATATTCAGGGAATCCACAGAACACCACCTGAAAGAGATCCAAAAAGAGAAACTCCTAGGAACATTGTGGCCAAATTCCAGAGTTCCCAGGTCAAGGAGAAAATATTGCAAGCAGCTAGAAAGAAACAATTCAAGTATTGTGGAAATACAATCAGGATAACACAAGATCTAGCAGCCTCTACATTAAGGGATCGAAGGGCATGGAATAGGATATTCCAGAAGTCAAAGGAACTAGGACTAAAACCAAGAATCACCTACCCAGAAAAACTGAGTATAATACTTCAGAGGAAAAATTGGTCTTTCAATGAAATAGAGAATTTTCAAGCATTCTTGATGAAAAGACCAGAGCTGAAAAGAAAATTTGACTTTCAAACGCAAGAATGAAGAGAAGCATGAAAAGGTGAACAGCAAAGAGAAGTCATAAGGGACTTTACTAAAGTTGAACTGTTTACATTCCTACATGGAAAGACAATATTTGTAACTCTTGAAACTTTTCAGTATCTGGGTACTGGGTGGGATTACACACACACACACACATGCACACACGCACACACACATAGAGACAGAGTGCACAGAGTGAATTGAAGAGGATGGGATCATATCTCAAAAAAATGAAATCAAGCAGTGAGAGAGAAATATATTGGGAGAAGAAAGGGAGAAATTGAATGGGGCAAATTATCTCTCATAAAAGAGGCAAGCAAAAGACTCATTAGTGGAGGGATAAAGAGGGGAGGTGAGAGAAAAACATGAAGTCTACTCTCATCACATTCCACTAAAGGAAAGAATAAAATGCACACTCATTTTGGTAGGAAAACCTATCTCACAATACAGGAAAGTGGGGGATAAGGGGACAAGCAGGGTGGGGGGGATGATAGAAGGGAGGGCATGGGGAGGAGAGTGCAATTCGAGGTCAACACTCATGGGGAGGGATAGGATCAAAAGAGAATAGAAGTAATGGGGGACAGGATAGGATGAAGGGAAATATAGTTAGTCCTATACAACACAACTATTATGGAAGTCATTTGCAAAACGACACAGATTTGGCCTATATTGAATTGCTTGCCTTCCAAAGGGAAGGGGTGGAGAGGGAGGGAGGTAAAGAAGTTGGAACTCAAAGTGTTAGGATCAACTGTCGAGTAATGTTCTTGCCACTAGGAAATAAGAAATACAGGTAAAGGGGTATAGAAAGTTATCTGGCCCTACAGGACAAAAGAGAAGATGGAGACAAGGGCAGAGAGGGATGATAGAAGAGAGAGCAGATTGGTCATAGGGGCAATTAGAATGCTTGGTGTTTGGGGGGGAGGGGAAAAAAGGGGAGAAAATTTGTAACCCAAAATTTTGTGAAAATGAATGTTAAAAGTTAAAGAAATAAATTTAATTATAAAAAAGAAAAGAATTGTTGTGAGGTGTAAATTAGATAAATATGCATATATACAAGGACTTTGCTAACTTAATATACCATGTAAATGCTAGCCATTCTACCTGTTAAGGAGTTTTTCTATATACAGAATCTCAACATGCTCTTTTGCAACTTCTACCCAGTTCTCCCAGGTTTATCCACTCAGAGTAAGCAGAATAAATCCAAATGTTTCTTCCACATGGCAGCCCTTATCATATTTTAAAAGAGCTTTCTTGTCCCATTAAGCCTTTATCCCATGATAAGCATCATTTCCACTTCCTTCTACTGGTCCTCTAATGACATCTCAAGGTTCTTTGCTATCCTGATTACTTTCTTTGGATATTCTGAAGCTCATGTGCTAAACATAGTACTAAATGGTGAGGATACATATACAAAAGCAAAATGGTCATTGTCCTCAAGAATGTACATCCTAATAGAGGAAAAGAAATGAATAATTGTGAGTTTATAAAACTTAAACGCTTTTGCATGAATAAAATCAATGCAGCCAAAAGAAGATGAAAAGAAACAGATTAGGAGAAAATCTTTGCATCAAGCATTTCTGATAAAAAAACCTGACATCAAAAATACACAGAAAATTGATACATAACTAACAAACATTTCCAAAGGACCATTTCTTTCTGAATATGTTGTCCAGAATTCACCAAGATTTTATATGTGATCTGACCTGAGAATTCTAGAATGGGATGATCACCTCCAGATTCTGGACAGAGTCTCTCTTAAAGAAGCATAAAAATAGCAACCAAAAAAGTAGCATTTAAAATGAACTTCGTTAGCTACTATATAATGCAATTGCTTCATTTGAGCTTTGTCAGTTTGCTAAAACTCCAAAGTATTTTTTTCAAACTGCTCTTCAGCCATACCTCCCCAGTATTGTAAAGATGATTTTTTTAACCCTAGATCAAGAATGTTTATTCCTCTGAGATTTCTACTTACTTGATTTGGTCCAGTGGTCTAGCCTGTTGTGATCTTTGGGCATCCTGACTCTGCGATCAAATATGTTAGGGATCCTTACCAGTTTCCTGTCATCAGCACACAAGTTATCAGTAGCAGCTGTGTGCATGAATTTAGATGTTAGCTGACTGGTTGTGATGGATAATGTGATCTCCAAACCTTTTCTCCTATCTTAGGGGGTCGTGATTTCAAAACATTTTAGAAAGAAAAACACATTTGGCAATGAAAAGTACAGCGATTTTAACCTTAAAATGCTTATTTTGACCAAAATAACAATCCCATGGACCACTGCACATGTATGAAAGAGATCATGTTATACCTTTTCCCCTTCAGTTCTGTAAAATAACTTGTGTTGTTCAAAAGCATCAGTTTTAAGCTATCTCAATTTGATTGCTTTTTTATAGCAGAGAATTATATAGGACTGCAAAATCCATTATTTTTCATAATACTATTAGCAAGGAGTTCATTTTAGAGTTTCTCCAGTATAGGAAATAAAAATGTGTCTCCGCTGAAGACAAATATTCCCAGTGGCTTCTATTGTGGAATGAAAATGTAATGTCGATATCTTGGCTTATTAAATTGTTTTAGCAAGTACTGTATGTCACTGTGTTTTGCCTTTAGATCCTCACTAGCAATTCCCACTGAAATCCCAAGAGCATTCTGAGAGTTTGAGGTAAATTTCTAAGAGCAAAATTTAACCTATTTTACTAAAAATGAAAATGATTATTATGCTTTTTGAACTAAAGTTCTTTAACTTTTTCTCGATATATGCCCTGTCTCTTCTGATAGAACTTTTCCAATGAAGGTGTTTTTCTTTTTAAAAAAAAAATCAGTTATACAACACAGCCACAAATTAAAGAAGCGATTGATGGTGATTGCTGGGCTGAATAGGTTGAAATTTCTATTCAATTGATATTCTATTTCTGGAATACCTGATTCAAAAAACTTCACAGTGATAAGGAAATAATCATACTATTATGCAAAATCAGAAGATTAGAAAAATAAAGGCTAACTATAGCCATTTCTCAGTTTTATGACAAAGCAAGACAACATCCCAGAGCAATAAACTGATGTTTGTGAAAGCAGAATGTGTTTGTTGGGTGAAAAATAACATATTTCTTGGGATTGATGGATGTCACTGTTGAGATTTCAGCAGTGAGAAGAAACTGATGATTCTTTCAACCTCTTATTATACAAAACTTCATATAGGCAGTCCATGTGATGACAGAGTTGAAGAAAGCATTACAATCATTCCCTCTATAAAGAAATAGGATCCCAAAGCATACTTCTATAAAAAAAGTTAATATTCCTAACAGCATTAAGTAGTACAATAAAAATTTAAACCATGTATGAAGATAATCAGCTGTTCATTTGTCCAAGAATCAAAAAAAAAAAAATTCAAACTACAGCAAATGAATAAAGTCTACCAAGATCTAATGTCAGTTTTTTAATTATTTTCCTCCTTTTTCTTCCACTTCACTTTAGTCTTTATAGTGGGAAATATATGAACTGTAGTCAGATATGTATTTTCTAAACTTGTCCCTAATGGTGGGGAAAAGAGCAAAAAGTGTAGGTGACTAAGGCAGAGTAGGTCAGGTCAAATTTTGAAGACCAGATATCATCGCTGGTCTATATTGCTTTGGTAATACTTGCTAGACTATTTCTAACACATATTTTGAAGTGTGGAGATGATGACATGACCTGGCCCTTATTCTTGGCTAAATGTCAGTTCTATTTTCCCTTCTGAAGTGTTACTACATGATCATTTGTGATTCCAAACCTTACTGAGAAACAAAAGAAATGTATCATTTGCCTTGTTCACTCCTGACATTAGATGTCTCCCAAATATTGCAAATGTAATTTATGAAAAGATTTCCTTTAAGTTAGTGAGTATGAATATTAAATATGTAGAGATGTTAATTTTCTTAAAAAATGGAATGACAGAACAAAAGAAACCACTAAATAAAAATGTCATTGGTAGTCAATAATAGTTTATAAAAGATTGAATATGAGATGAGATCACTCACTAAATACACAATGTCCTTGCAGATGGATTGAAAAAAATTTTAACTCACTAGAAATTTTACAAGTCCATAGATTTCTTAACTTCTTTCCCACATTTACCAATGTCATAAAATGTGGCATATAGTGACAACAGACTTGGAGGGAGAAAAATACTAGTGATGTTGAACTCATCTTTACTTTGTATTTGCTCAGCTTTAGGGTTAGTCTAAACAAACACAAGTAATGGGTCTTTGAACTTCAGGATGAAAATTAACTATTTTCTGGACCATTATTAATTTTCATGGCTAAGAAAATGTTGGCTCTGGAGAAACCTATTTTGATAAAATAGTGTTTCTGAAGATTTTCCACACACACAAAAAAAAATTCAAGCATAGAAAATGCAAAAATTACAATGCATAAAATGCTAATTTTCCACAAAAGATAAATTCCCTCTTCCAATCACTTTTTATGAAATCATGAAATGAGTATTGACTGTGAACTATTCTTCAAAAAATAAGAAAGTACAGATACTTCAGGAAAAGATAAAAGTGTGTTAAACTTTGAATCAGAATGATCTAGGCAAGTCCCTTAACTTCTCTTTACCTTAGTTTCCAATAATGTAAAATGGAAATAAGAGCACCTTATTTCCCAGAGTTGTTATAAATTGTTGTAAGGATCAAATAAGATAACATATGGATAATACTTTGTAAATTTTTAACAGTTATATAAATATTAGCTATCCTTATGAAATATTTGCTTTCATATTACATTTCCTATTTATTTTAAAAGCTTTTGTTATTGAATCAGCATGTGTCCTCTCAGTCTCTCTTCCCAATTCTTCCTTTATCTCCTTCAATTTTTTCTACCCCAGAACCATCAAATTGGCTCTTAAGTAGTGGAATTATTGTGTAGCTAAGATAATTCTGGGACCTCCTCTTGAATGACTCTACAAAGGTACATGGGAGTTTGTGCCTGAATGAACTTTAGAGAAGATCTAGTCCAACCCTTTCATTCTAGAGGGAAATAGGGGGGCCCAAAGTTGTCAGGTGCCATGTCCAAGGAAATAGCTAGAAAGTAACTAAGGCTAGATGTGATTCCCAGGATTTCAGACTCCAAATCCAATGCTCTTTCTTCTATAAAGTATTTTATGCAGGTCAAGGTGCCTGAAATAGACTGAACCAAAATTATTGATGGGGTACCTTTGATTTCACTGGGATTGGCTTTAAGCCAAACAAGATTCACTTTAATCAAATATCCTTGGTACATCATTGACCTACTAGGACAATTTCAGAGCTTGAGAGTACCAGCTAAAGCAATTTGTAAATCAGACAGTTTTATTATACATTTCCTACACATTTCATATGTGTGTTTATACCCCTCCTACACACATATGCACATATGCATACACATATGCACACATGTGTTATACATATACAGAACAAAAGTGTAGCCAAACTGACCTTCTTGTTTCTCTTTTACAACACTTTATCTGCTACCTCGATACCTTGACATAAGCTGTTCCCCTTGCCTGTCATGCACTCCCTGCTTGTCTACCCTTCTTAGACTTCCTAGATTCTATTAAAGCTCAACTCTACCTCCAGCTCCTACCTGAGCATTTTCCTGATGGCCCTGTCTTCTCATTCCTCCCACTCTATTACTTTGTATATATTTAAATGTATGTATGTTCTCTTGTCCCACTCTCCCCATTGCAAAAGTCAGCGAAGGCCAAGGACTCTTTCTTTTCTGTCTTTGTATTCCTAGCACCAAAAATAGTATTTGGGAGACAGTAGGTGCTTAATAAATGCTTGATTAAACCATGTATATGTATGTGTGCATTTATACACAATACGTGCATGTGTATTGCACATGTATACAAACACTTCTATATATACAAACACATATATATATATCTGTACATACATATATGCACATATATATTTTACAATCAGTATGTTCAGTAGGAATTTAGAGCCCCCAGAAAAGCTAAATTTTTAATAACACAAGAAGACAAAACAATAAATCTTTAATTTTTCAACTATCGGGTAATTATTCACTGTCTTCTTTCACCTCTCTTCAACAACTCTTAGAGGCTTAAATTCTTTACTTTGCACTCAATTAACCAAACAGACATGAGTAATTACAGCAAGGCATATTTCTGGCCTTATTTCAATGTTTTTAGGAAGTACATTTTAATAACCCACTACACAGAAAAGTCAACCAACCATGAATTAAAGAATGAAAGTCAAAAAATGGAGAAGCAAGAAACTAAACTGTTTGATGGAATTGGATGAATGGCCTTATAAGAATTACCACAAAAACTGGGAAGAAATAAAAACAGAAAAGGATTGATTTCAGAAACTATGGCTGGTTATACTCCATATTACCATTATAGAAGTTGTATTGTTCTGCTACCCTACCACAGTGACCCAGACTATTAATTTTCAAACCATTCTCTAACCTTTGGTAACAAATGCCTTTCACTGTCATCAAACTTTTTATCATATCACAGACTTATCTTGAAACTCAACTATATAATTTTAAACAAACAGTATCACCCATAGACATTTAGTGAACCTTCCAGCATTCCCCTAGTTTGTCTTCCTGGGGAAAGGGGTTGTCAGAAAAGTCCAACTATTTACTGTCCACCTTGCTCTTACTGCCCAGTACAACTCAAGCAAGGAGCCAAGCACAGATTGGCTGACAAGGGATCGGTGGGATATTACCTGTTGTTCCTCATCCCCAAACTGACTACTTCTCATACAATTATAATCCTAAGACCAAATTAGCAAGTCTGCAGGGATATTTAGCATTGAGAAGACATAGCTGAGGTACTAAGAGAGCTTTTATATGGAAGACAGCAAATTTTCAGAATTGAATGGAATTTTAGAGATCATCTGGTCCAATTCATACCTGAAACATACCCAAGGAGTAATTCAACTTTTGTTATTGTTGTTAGCTGGAATGCCATTTCCTTCTCCAGCTCATTTTACAGATGAGGAAACTGAGGTAAAAAAAATTAAGTGACTTGCCCAGGGTTATACAGCTAGGAAGTATGTAAGGCTAGATTTGAACACAGGGCTTCCTGATTCTAGACCTGGAGATATATCCACAGCATTTGGATATACTAGTCACCTTTGTAAAGGGATTGGTCTGTTTCAAGAAGACAGAAAGTAAATTTAGAAAGGAGACCAAAAGACCAAGAAAAAATATGCAGACATAAACAGATCTAATATTTAGGTAAGTGTGGATGAGAAAAATGCCTAGACCAGTCATCTGTGTCTTCATTCCTCTCTAAGCTGCATTCCTGACTAGATTTTCTTAACTGTGCCCTAGAAATCTTTTCACTCTGGATGTTTGCTCCAACTGGAGGTACCCCCTGTTTCTGTAATCCCTTTTGCTGATTTGTTGATTTGTTCCAGAACCTCCATTTTAAGGAATACTGAAGCTGAACTCCTGACTTTCTGGACTTTCTCTACCACTATGACCCATTTGGGTATGCCCTCCTTGCACCAACCTCAAGTTTCCCAGTAGATTTTGTCTTCCCCCATTAGAATGTAAGTTGTTTGAAGGCAAGAACTATTTTTTCAGTCAAAAGTCAATAATAGTCATTAAAAATTTATCAAGCACTTACTACCTGCCAGGCACGATGGTATGGGAGATATAAATAAGAAAAAAGGCAGTCCTGGATTTGAGGAGCTTACAACTGAATGGGGCAAGACCTCACACAAAAGGAAGCTGTAAAGTGGGTGTGATATGTCAAAATCTACAAGAGTAGCTGATGGGAAATGAGTTAGTTGCAAAATTATGCAGCCTTTATATAATGAGTCTTTGGGAGGAAATTTATCTTTCCATCCTCTATCCTTCTATTCAAAGGGGAGAGGCAACTCAGAGCATCCAGGAAAGGCATTGAGTATCCAAGCTGAATCAATCTCCATGATGATAAAATTTCAAGTGATGAGTTTATTTTGGGGTATCAAGCAGATCAGCAGATGGGAAATGGAAAATTCTATTTATTTGTATTCCCAACACTTAGTATAGCCTCTAACAGAGTAAGAGCTTAATAAATGCTTCTTGACAACTTGGTTGTTTTTTTTTTTTTTTATTGTTGCCACCTGCTGCAGTATTTGTTGTCTCTTCCTTTAGAATGTAAGCTCATTGCAAGTAGGGATTGTTGTCATTCTCTATAATTGTATTTAATCAATCCTTGATGTAATTTTCAAAAGGAAAAATTCAAAACATCAGTAACCACATGGAAAAATGCTCCAAATAACTAATTATTAGAGAAATATAATTAAAGCCTCTCTAAGGCTTAGAAAGATGACAACAAAGAAAAATGAAATTATTGGATGAGCCACAGGAAAACAGTCATAGTGATATATTGTTGACGAAGCTGTAAATTTTCTACATTTTCTGAAAAGAAGGTTAGAATTATGCCCCCAAAAGTCACTTAATTATGTATACACTTATACATAGTGAAGACACTTCTGAGAGTCTACCCCTAAGTAAGGAAAATGATCTACATGTACAAAAATATTTCCAGAAGTTCTTCTTATAGTAGCAAAAATCTAGGAACTTACTGTGGAATTTGCACACATATGCATGTGTGTGTGTGGGTGTGTGGGTGTGTGTGTGTATAATGATAGTCACCCATATGTTGAGGTCAGGAGACCATAATGTTGAGGTTTAGAGTGTTTGGGACCCCAAAATACCAACACACCTGGTCCTGCCAAATGAACTCAACCCAAGCCTTCTTTCAGCCAAAGTAAAACAAAGTTTATAAAAGATTCACCACATTGGATTGATTCTTAAGTCTCACCATTTGTGATGCTTGTATTGATATATGTTATCCTTTACTCAACACTCTGACACCCCATATCCAAAGTCCTACTGTTTGTATTTTTATAATATCTCTTGTATATATCCCCTTCTCTCCTCTGACATGGTGTAGTCCTCATCATCTCATGCCTGGATTATTACATGATTAGTTTCACTACTTCAAGTTTCTCATCACTCCATTCCATCTTCCACTCAACTCTCGGACTGATCTTTCTAAAACACAAGAAGCACATGTCAACTCCCCCTTCCAAGGCTGTTACAGATAAATAGAGGGGAAAAAATCCTAATTTTAAAAGAACAAAACATTGGAGATAAAGGAAGAAAATGTAAAGGAAGCTCATACTTTTAAATATGAATGGATTAAACAATGAAGTAAAACAAAAAAGTGACAGACTGGGTTAAAAAAACATACAACATGTTACTTACAAGAATCACACAGAAAAACAAATACATACACAGAATAAAAAGTGAGGGGATGAGGAAAAAAATTGTATGTATCAAGTGAATCAAAAAAACCCAGGATTTATAGTCAAGCTATCAAACAGTACAAAAGTAGTCATTCAAAAAAAAAGAAGTGAGAAGGGCACAAACAAAGAAACTAAAATATACTGAAAAGAACCGGAGACAACAGACCAATATCAATATTAAAGCTATATGCTCCAAATGTCTTGGCATCTAAATTCGAAAAGGAAAAATTAACTACAAGACAAATAGACAATAGCTACAGGAGAGTTCTATGGCTGGCTCTCAGTTTTGGTTAAATCCAACAGAAAGTTGTTCTTTTTTAAATAGAGAACTGAGCAAATTGTTGGAAAAACTAGAGCTAAAAGACTGACAACATCTTCTAAATGGGAATGCGCAAGAATACATGTATTTCTCAGCCACACATGAAACTTTTAGGAAAACTATACAGAAAATTAGTGCTCAGAAATGTTACAAACAAATGCAAAAAGGCAGAAAGAGCACATATGCTTTATATACCAAAATACAATAAAAATAGTAAGTTCAGGAGCCACAAACAAAAGACATAGACCCAAATTGGGAATTCATGAAATATTTAAGAATACACAGATCAAAGAGAAAATCATAGAAGTAATTTAAACTTTTGTTTGTGAAAATTACAATGGTGAAACAACCTAACAGAATTTCTGGGAGACAGCTAAAGCAGTCCTCAGGAGAAAAATCATATTACCACAAACATATTACTAAAATTTAAAAAGTAAGAATTGATAAACTTGAATTCATTTTAAAAATTAGAAATACAACAAATACGAAAACTTAAAATAAATACAAAAGAAGAAATATTTAAAATTGGAGTAGAAATAAATTAGAAGTCAAAACAAACTGTGGAAATGATTAATAAAACTAAAACCTAGTTCTTTGAGAAACCTCATAAAATCAATACACCTTTTTGTAACCTGAATTTTTAAAACAGATCTAAAAATAAAATCAACAAAGCAGTTTATTGGAAAGCAATTTCAGGTCATACAATTAAAGTTCTAAAATGTTCATATCCTTTGATTACTACACTTATAGTAGAAAGGAGGACATTGATTAGAAGAAAGTCTCCACAGATAGCAAAATATCTATAACTACACTTTTGTGATAGCAAAAATTAGAAGCAGAGTACCTGCCACCTATTAAGAAATAGATAAACAACTTGTGGTATCAGAATATAGTGGAATATTACTCTACTTCAAGAAATGATGAAAGTGATAAGCAGAGAAGCAGAGAAATATCTATATGAATTGATGCAAAGTGAACAGAATGAAGAAATGACCTCAACAATGCAAATGGGAAAAAAAGAAACAAACACATACCAATTTCAAGTGAATGTTGCAAAATTATTTTTAACATATTTTTTATTTAATTAAATTATTTTTATCTATTATTGCTTTTATTATTCTTTATATATTATTGTATTTTACTTATAATTAATAATTTATTATTTTATATTATTATTTAATTTATTTTTTTAAATGTTTTAAACAAGCATGGGCCAAAAGAAGAGACAGGAAAAAACACTTCACCTTACATTTTTTGTAGAGAGGAGGTCCATAAGTGTTGCACTTTGCACGTATTTTCATATGTTTACTATGTCTTGATCAATTATATTAATTTTTTTCTCTTTAAAAAATACTACATTTTTATATGGGATGGCTCTCTGATACATAGCAAGAAATATCATGGGGGGGGAACTATTGTGATGTTAAAAAGAAAAACAAAACAAAACATCAGTAAAAACTTACTTTAAAAAAAGTCAGAGAATTTTTATTTTATCCCATTTCTTTCATCTATCAATCTTTTAAAGTTTTTATTGATGTCTATTGTTTTTTTCACTTTTTAAAACTTTTTATCGCTGCCTTTTGCTTGTTTTTCTTTATATCATGTTTTCCCAAGTAGCCATCCCCCTCCCAGAAAGCCATTGCATACAACAAATTGTATTGTTTCAAAGATAAAAAAAGAGGAAGAAATCAGCATAATATACTTTTTTAAAGTCTAAAAATATGTGTAGCTGGAAACATTTGTGGACCTTCCATTTCTGCAAGAGCCAGAACCACCTTGTCAAAGATTTAACTAACATATGATGTTTTAAGGGTCATGGAGAAAGAAATTATTCATGCCACAAAAAACATCCCCAGTTGAGTGTGTGAAAGAAATGTGTGTGTGTGTGTGTGTGTGTGTGTATATATACACACATACACATATATACACATATATATACATATATACATGTATATGTATCTATATTTACATATATATACACACACATATATATGTAACCTCAACATGTAATGTTATCTATTACATTTGACCTATGTATTTGATATGTCACGCACAACCCTTATGTGGTGTTTTGTGCTCTGTTCCTCCATGTGACCTATATATCTGATCAAAGGCATGTAACTGATTTGTGTTTATATGTTATATCTTATGTATCTGGAATGATTGCCTATGAATATGTCATATAAAAATAATGGATATTTTATGATTTGTGTCTCCAGTACAACTATAGTGCTACCATAGCTTTCAAGAACTGCAAAATTTTTTTAATTTGAGAAAGGATATATTGGGACATATGAGGTATTGCTCATAATTATTTTCTTTATGACTTCATTGTCCTTATTGACTTAGGCAAAGAGGATAAGAATGTCATAATTCTATAAGATTAATAGCTGGGTACTATAACAAAAGAAAAGACTGTACCATTGAGAGTAAAGAGGAATTGAATGCAAGGATGCTATAACATCTCAGAAGCCAAGAATCTTGACAGAATCCTTGACACAGCAAGACAAGTTACTACACAGGAGATGCACAACTCTATACTGGTTGCTGAGAACAAATTATGTAGAGAAGAGGGTCAACTGTCTCTTTACTTATCCTACCTGCTCCTGTACTGGGCAGAGAGGTTTTCCACTCCTTCATGAGTTACCCCCAGTAGTTTTTACTTCCCATTAGTGCCTGTAGGGGATCTTACTTCTTATTCTGTATAATTGTGGGGGAAGGAAGATGAAGGATAATTCTGTTGCCTGCTTATTTTTCCTATAAGTTACTTCAGTAGCGTATCTTAATTAAATAATTTCTTATTTGATAAATACATCCTGAATGGTCTGTAAATAGAAATCATATACTAGAATAAGAGTTCAAGCCATACTTAAATAAATAATCAGGATTGACCTATATTACCATTTAACCTGAGGATGAAAGATTAAAGGTGAGGTCTCTAGTTAGATGATGAAAATGCTTTGTGTAAAGTGTAAGCCACCATGAAAATGAGTCATTACTATAATTACGGGTTGACTAAGTAGTCAACATGTAATGTAACTTTTAAATTTACATGTGGAAAAAAGAATACAGGCCATATCTAGGCAATCAACAACAAATAAGTAAAAAATTATATTTCATATAGATAGTCATAGAAAACCTGAATCCTAAAATGTAATCATGATTTGGTGTCTCAAATTATCATTTTCTGAGACAGAGCCATCATAATCTTAAATGATATGCTAGGATTATTTATTGACACAAATCAAACTATATCTTGTCCTATTAACATATATGTTAAGAAATTCATTAAGTAATGAGTTACATTAAAGTAACAGGCAAAAATAAGACTTTCCTTTGTAAAAGTCATTTGTGATATAGTCATAAGCAGAAATTACTTTAGCAATTATGTATAATTTGGAGATAATTTGATCCATTTTTGCATAGGAGTAGTGGTATAGTCCCAAAAGTTATGTTTGCCTACTGACACTGGAGTCTCTTTTTTTAAAACCTTTTTTTTTTATTGAAAACTTATCAAACATCTACATTTCCATACACAAAAGAACAGAACTGTATATGAAACCAGAAATTTCTGTTATGTATAGCATTCCAATAAAGTATTTTGAATATATAACATAATAATACTAACAATACCCTATTTTTTAGAGAGCCTTTTAAACTTCTTCCTTGCTCTTTTCTGTGTATTTTTTAAATATTTCATTGGAACTCTAATTTTATGTCTCATTTTTTTGCATTATTATTCCTACCCACTCTAAACACCTACAACTCTCCTATTCTTCCACCCAAAACAAAATCCTTCCTTTGTAACAAATGTAATAAAACAAAGCACATTGATGTAAAATGTGTGTGTGTGTGTGTGTGTGTGTGTGTGCATAGGTATGTGCTGTTTATTTATAAAGACAACTTAGCAAATATATGGCAAGGATAGATATGATCTGGAATCTTACCCACTCCGTCTCCCAGAAAGACCACTTCTACCAACAGTCAGTAGAGAAGGGATCTAGGACTGCTTGGATGAATGATTTCTCCTATCTTTAAGATATAGAATTATGCCTATCTATAGGTACGCCTCAGATTTTTATAATCTAGGGGTATGATATTTTGGTAGTCTGAGTTTTACATAATTTTGCATGATTATTCTCAAGGGAAAAGTAGAATATAGCTTACACTAGCCAACTTAGCTCCCTCCCACCAAATACTTATAAATTTAATGTGCATTATTAACACTTTCTTAAGTCTATACAATCAACAGAGTAATAGATGAAATGTGTAGCTTTTCTAACATGCAGATGCTGAGACTGAACACTTAACAATCTGCTCTCCAAGTTAGTTAGAGTACATTCCAAACCACTCCTGAATCTATTCAACCCTTCTCATCCCATCTTATTCTGGTTATTGTCATTCCATAAATTCTCTATAGAGGGTCCACCCAACACATTGTGACCCTCCTCTAGATCTCTTGATATTGCGCAGATACCAGTGGAGAAAGATGTTCAAAGTGCAGTACAGTTTATTTAGTCAATCAATAGACAGTCAATAAACATTAATTAAATACCTTATATATTCCAAGCATGGTGCTAAGTGCCAGGAATATAAACAGTCCTCTCAAGGAGCTCACAATCTACTGGACAAGACAACAAGCAAATACATACGTTCAAAGAACATATACAAGACAAAGAGGAATTTTGTTTTTTAAAGAAGGCACTAGAATTAAGAGAAATTGAAAAAGATTTCCTGTAGATGATGGGATTTTACTTGAGACTTAAAGCAAACTAGGTTAGTCAGTAGATAGAGATAAGGAGAGAAAAAATTCCAAGGATGGAATACAACCAAAGAAAGTGCCAGGAGCCAAGAGATGTAATGTCTTATTTGTAGCGGAACAGTCATGAGACTAGTGTTACTGGAGTAAGATATAAGAAGACTGGAAATGTAGGAGGGGGCTTGGTTATGGAGGGCTTTTAATATAAGACTGTTTTGTATTTGACCCTGAAGGCAAAGAGAGGAAGTAGATTTTATTGGGTGGGGAGCAAGTGACATGACAGGACCTACACTTTAGGAAAATTACTTCAGTGGTTGAATAGAAAACCAATTTAGGTAAGGCAAGATTTGAGAGAGACAGAACTACAAGGAGACTATTGCAGTAGTCCAGATGTGAAATGATGAAGGTCTACACAAGGGTGGTGGCAGTATCAGAGGAAAGAAGGGGGTATATTTGAGAGATGTTGCAAAGTTGAAAGTGACAGACCTTGGTAGCAAATTGGATATGGGGAGAGGAAGGCAGAGACAGAGTGGAGTCAATGACAGTACATAGGTTCCAGGCCTAGGGGACTGGAAGAATGATGTTGTCCTTTACTGTAATAGAGAAGTTAGGATGGGAGGAGGGTTTAAGGGGAAAGATGAGTTCTATTTTGGGCATGTTGAGTTTAAAATTGGACATCTAATTTGAGATTTCTGGAAGGCTGTTGAACATATGAGATTGGAGGTCAGCAAAGAGGTAGATTTGAGAATTAGGATAGGATTAACACTTAGAATAGGAATGGTAATTCCATGTTGGTTGATGAGGTCACCAAGTGAAGTAGTATAGAGGGAAAAGAGAAGAGGTCCCAGAACAAACTCCTTTGGGATACTATGATTATAGAGTGTGATCTAGATGAGGATCCACTGAAGGAGACTGAGAAGAAGCAATATAATAAGAAGAACCAGGAAAGTGTAGTGTCCTAGAAACATAAAGAAAAGAGAATATCAAAGAAGATGATCAATAGTATCAAAGGTTTGAGATGAAGGAGAATGAGGATTGAGCAAAAGCCACTGGATTTGGAAATTAAGAAATAATTTGTAACTTTGGATAGAGCAGTTTCAGTGGAATGAGGAAGGAAACCACAAGTGAAGGGTCAAGAAAAGAGTGAGAAGAGATAAAGTAGAGAGATGTACTGTAGATGACCATTTTGAGAAGGTTAGCCACAAAGATGTAAAGGTTATTTAAATGGGAAGATCTTTCCCATCCATTAATAAGCCCATGTGACCTACCTGGGTCACATGGAAGTCTGAGTCACATAAACCTGTGGTGGAAGGAGTTTACTGAATGGTTAGAGCAGAAAGGGGTGGAGCAGGACAGGAGTCAGAGCAGTCAGAACTTGGAAAGAGAGAGGAAGCAAGGCAGGATTCTCTGAGTGAGAGAGGAGCATTTTGTGTAAAAGAGCTTGTCTGGGAGGAAGAAGGGAAAAGAGAAAGCTTATGGTGAATGGCCTTAGAGGTTTTTCTGTAAAAATATGGAGCAAGATCATTGGATAAGTGAGTAAGGGAGCCACTGGAGGTTTGAGGACGGAAAAAAAGTTTGGAAGAGCCTTTGTGGAATCTGGGGTAATGATCAATCAAATCAGCCATCTTTGTGTGTGGCTGAGGTGAGATGGAAGAAAAGTCTTCAGATATGAGTAGGCTGAGGAACTGAGTGGGAGTCTGAGGGAGAGTCAATATATGTGTTGGTATCCCCAAGTATGAGAACATGATTTGGGGAGGAGAAAATTGTATGCCAGGTGTTAAACTCATTGAGGAAGGAAGGAAAATGATCTGGAGATGTGTAGGCAACATAGACCAGGATTTTGATTGGGTGGTAGAAATGAACTGTATGAACCACAAAAAAGAAAAGGTTACTGAGTGATGGAGGTAAGAAAAGAACCTGGAAGAGGCAATAAAGAGCAAGGCATGTTTCAACATCCTCACTCTCATTAAAAAAATGCTTAACACTCAGTCCACAAACACGCATTAACAAAACAAATTATAAACTACTATTTCATTCTCTGGTATAGGTATAGAGAAGCATGAAGCATTTTATAGGATTTCTGAGCAGCCATTTCACCTTTAGCTTGATTCTATACTATATGAACAACAGTCTTAATGTCCATATCAAGATAGGCCAGAGCTTATCCCTCCTGGTCATCTTTTCCTCCAAAGACATTTGTGGATGTAAAAACCACCTCGTCCTGTAGTTTATCCAACATCCACTAAGAAACGCAGGAAGGCTCAGTTTCTCAAACTCACAAAATTGCTTGCAAGACTAAAAAGGTCTGTCTCAGGATGACTGTTCAGTCATTTTCATGTAAGAAACACAAAATCAAAGAATCAGATAGGGTTTTGAGATTTTGCCTTAGGATCACATAGGCCAGCAAGGTTCACCATGGCAATATGCCATTTCTGCCAGGGTACAGAATAGAATGCCTGCTCTTCCCCTGTCTGTTACAAACAATTCAGGAAGAGACATCTTCTGGAGACAGGAAAGGTAAAAAAAAAAAGGAGAGCAGAAGCAATTTCCTGTTTTAAAATCTGTTGAAGTAGTAGTTCTTTCTGGCTCAGTGACCAATCCTTTTGATGCAGGAAACCTTTCCTCTTTTCATGGAACCATGAGACCAATAAGAAGACTGCTTCTAGAGACCATTTTCAGTAAAAAGTCATCCCAAAGTATCTCAGTCATTTAGTGCTGATGGTTGACTTGAAGTAGCCAGGGAAATTCACCATACATTCTGTGGGGTGGCCCCAGCAAGCCTATGCCCAAACATGTTCCAATACACCCCATTACAGAAGCTTTAAATGTCAAAGATTTTCTTCTGTAAAATATGACCTTATATTTTAAAAGACAGAAATTTTCAAACATAATTTCTGATTATTATAAAAAATACCAACTAGCAAAAATATCCTATACAGAAAAAGGTCAATATTATACACGTCCTTCCTAACAGTCTATCAGTCAAATCATGTCTTCCAGGTACATAAATAATAAAGAAATAAAAATGAAATCATTATATTTTCTTCGGAAGCCACTCCTTTTTTCAGACATTCTCATTTCTGTTGAAATCACTGTGATTTTCCCAATATCCCAAGTTCACAACTTCAGAGTTTATCCTTAACCCTCATACTCTAAGTCACATACGCATTTGGGTTCCAAATCTTGCCATTTCTGCCTCAATGACATTTCTCATATCCAACTTCTCTTTATTCACACAGCCACCACTTTAGTTCACGTCATCTTTCCCTGTCACCCTATTGCAATGGCTTCCAATTTTCGTTTCCTGACTTGTCTGTTCCCATCTCAAATCACACAGCTACCAAAACTATTTTCCTTAACCACAGATCTGACTGTGTCAATCTTCTGGTGTTTAAAGGCCTTCACAATCTGCCCCAATTTCTCTTTAAAGATCATTGTATATTTTTTCTAATTTAATTTAACAGACACCAAACATTTTCAATTTTACAGCAGAATATAAAAAGAGGATTCTATACAAAACTATGGAACGCCATAAGGTACATAATCCACATTCTACATTACTGTCCCTCCAGTACTCTATTGTCACAACAAACAGGCCTTCTCACTGTTTCTCACCAATAGTCCTCCTTTTCTTATCTCCATGCTTTTGCACCGGCTGTGCTCCATACCTGAATACGTTCCTTCCTCATCACCAGCTTGCTGAATCACTCCTTCAAGATGAAGCTCAAGGAATGCCTTTTGTATAAAGCGTTTTCTGATTCCCACAATTTATCCTGTGCATATTTACTTAGTATACATTTATATATGCACATATGTTTTCCTTCAAGAAAAAGTAAGCTTCTTAGGAATAGGTATTATTTCACATTTTATCTCCCCAGTGCCAGGCTTAATAAATTCTTATTGATTCATTAATTGACACTAATCCTTCTACTATCTACACACTCATAAAAGTATATTATAAAAGGACTCCACTGTACTTGTTCTGAAGAAAAACTGAATTTTTCATATTGAGCAGAGGTAGGAAACCTGTGAACTGGAGGCCACGTGTGGTCCTCTAGGTCCTCAAGTGCAGCCCTTTAAGGAATTCCAGCTTGACAGATAATAAAAGGATTTGTTCTGTAAAGCTTGGACTTAGTCAAAAGGCCACACCCAAGGACCTAGAAGGTCACATGTGGCCTTGAGGCCACAGGTTCCTCACCACTTTGAGAGTAAAAGGAGCTCTGTTGACACATGAAGAGGTACTTTAGAAGTCAGAAGGAAGTCAATATTCAATCTGTAGGATTGCTTATTTTTTGCACAGAATGAAGGATCCAACAAATATCACAAGTTTAAACATGAGGGTGAATTTTAATATTTCTTACCTCAAAATATCCCCCTATTACAAAAAGTAAGCTCTATGAAATCAGCTTTCTTACAACTCATTTCAATCTTCCTTTCAAATATGAAATAACCTTTAATTCAATAGCAGTGATACTCATGGAAAGAAGAGAAGTAAGTTAATAATATTGAAGTTACTTTTGCTGGATTTCTTAGAAAAGGAGAATTTAAATGCATGGAATCTATAAAGTTGATAATATTGGTGCAACGAAGACAGAGAGGAAAGATCCATTATAATTTCCCACAGTCATTAGTAAAAATATTATAAATGCTCAGCAATTGATTCACTTGCTTATATTGAACAGAGATTTGATTATCATTGCCCAGAATCCCCAGGATTATTATTATTATTGCCCAGATATTCAATGAGACCAGGGATACTTAAGATGCTAAAAAGAAAAACTGAACTTAACCAGTGCCATGCAACAGAAACTATATGTTGATCCAATATCCAGTGCACATAAGCTAAATATAGTGTATAATCTATTGATTCTATTTGCACATGGGCTCCAAATTATGCCATCCATTTATTTTCCTTGCTTACAGATGTATAAGAAAAATTGACTTTGGTCTTGTATGGCCAGCAAATTCTCATTAACTTGTAAAGCAACCAAGTACTGCTTGGTTCAGCAACTTCTGTGAATTGTTAGTAATTGTTATTTGGGTAGACCAATGCTATGGCAGTAGATAAACTACCCTCAAATTAAGACAAATTAATTTTTTCCACCACAATTTATTCTTGAGGTAAAATAGATTCATAATCAACTTCAGATTAACACCTCTTCAATTTGTAGTCTTAGAGAGTTCTTAGAGATCCCTGAAGGATCAAGGGACTTGCTTGGAGTCATATAACTCTCAAAAAGTGTCTTTCTGACTCTGAAACCAACTTTCTGTCTACTCTCAGTCTATGAAACAATGACAGTCTCTTGCCTCATACATCATAGATGACAATGTCTGTGGCAGGAAATTATTTTTAAATTTTCATCTGCTTCATGATTTAACATTAAAATGTAAGAATAGCCACTCTCAGTTAAATAGATTTTCCCTTCAGAGTAATATTTAGTCTTAGAGTGGCTCCAAGGGACATGTTAGGAGAAAAGTTGATCGACTTCTATTATTTCACTTATAAATACTAAGTGTATATTAATGACTTAATTAAACATGTATTATCTCAGACTAATTTTCTTTTGTGCATAGATCTATTCAGTTCACTCCTATTCCCATTTAACACTTTGTCTTTTACCTCACACATGTTTGTACTATGAATTTGTTTTATGCTGGTTTGTGTTTGTATCTTATCCCCCATAAGACTATAAGCTTCATGAGAACAAAAACTTTGTCTTATCTAAATTATCCTGATGACTAGAATATTGTTATGTACACAAAAGGAATTTAATGAGTGCATGTTTAACTTATTAAATATGTAACCTCTGTCACATATTGATATAATTAATTCATGTTTGTTACCTATTATGAAGAGCAATACAGCATTTTCATTTACTTTCATGTTTTCAAAAGAGATAGAACAATTTTTGTGTTCGGGAGTTGGAAAAGATGTCTATTTTTATTTTATCTCTATTATATTTTAATGATTTTATAGAGTATTAATGGGGTGCTTGGGTGCATGTGCTTGGACTCAAATTCTAAAGTCATATTTCTCTTTATAAATCACATTTCTCCCTATCCCAAACCACTGTCTCAGGCATTCTCTCCCCAGCCCAAGGACATAGCCTGTCTAAGCAAAAACTGTTATTTCCCTTCCTGCTACAGGTGCACCTATAGAATTTATTAGTTATGACATTTACTACTCACTGATCAATCATATGTATCCTAGACTTATACATACGTATACTCCCTCACATTTATCTTGTCTAACAAGATATTGATAACGGTAGCCTGGTATTACTCAGTCAATCTTGACCATTAGGTGACTTAGGGATGTTTCAGGTCTAAAACTACACCTTCATGTAACCCCCATCTTGGGCTATTTCCTAATGAACTCTGGGTAAAATACCTGCACAGCAGATACTAAAAGTGCATGTTCCTTTAAGAACTAACCTCTCCTTAACCACTCCCTAATCCCACACTGAATCACCTAGTTAGCATATTTGGCACATGTTTTACTATGGGATATCCTATATAAACTTTACCTGTACCCCATTCAAATTGCAGGTTCCCTAAGAACTCCTGCCCACTGAGAAGTGTCATAAATCTTTACCACCTTGATGTCAACAGTCCTTGAGTCCATGAATTCTTTTCCAGACAACCCACATAGGGGACTCCAGTTTTGGAGTTCCTGTACTTCTCTCTCTCCAACCTTCATCAATATGATCATATTTCCTCTCAGCATTGCTATTTCCAGAGATCCTTTTCTGGGCTTTTTTTCCATTCTGCTCTTTATTTCTTCATATATAGCCATCTGAAATACAAATAGCATTCCAGGCACATTAAAATTAAGGTAATATAGCAGTTCCAACCATCTCTATTTCATCCCTCAGTGTACCCTCACTCATGGACATTTATCCTAACAGTTCCTAGAGCTGCTTCTTTCTTATACTTACATCCTATGTTCAACTGAGAGAAAATCTCCACCCCAAGACAGATGGTGTATTATGTAATGTCTATACCCCTTTCTCATTAATGCTCTATGCTCTGACTTTTTTGTGATATGAATGCAAAATCATGCCTTCAACTGAGAGACCACATCAGAAAGTTCTGTAATACTGGTTTATTATTGGTACATTCTACAATGCTATGCCTGGACCTGGATTACTTTATAAAGCTGAATGATTAGAGTATTATTACTTCTATGGACTCATGCTGCTGGAAACTATATATATCATGTACATTCATCCTACCCCTGGATCACCATGACTTGAAGAGCAGGACTGAAGCTGTGTCTGGGTCAGAGAAGACTCTTCAATGTCAATATACTCCAGATTGAGTAATAACACTTCATCTGCCATACACAAGGGCACTGTAATAGGTGTCAGGAGAAAAATGCAAAATTAAACTGTTCCCACCCTCAAAGAGTTTATATTTAACTGGATGATATAAACTTTACACAGAAAAATAAACACAAGAAAATTTGAGGAAGAAGGAGCCCACACAATTAGGATCCCTTTTACTGTCTGCTAAAGCTTATGGATCCCTCTTAGAATCATGTTTTTAAATGCATAAAATAAAAATAAAATACATAGGATTATAAAAATAACAGCACATTATACTAAAATATAGTCATTAAAAACCTTTTAAGAAACCTGTTCATGAACTTCAGTTTAAGCACTTCTGATACTGAAGTTGTCAGGAAAGACTTTCATCAGGAAAATTAGATGTCGACCTGGCAACTGACATCGGGCTCCTTATATGCTGCCTCACTGGAGCATGACAGATCAGTTTAAGGATTGAGTAGATTCAACTAATGAGGTAAGAAAGGTGAACAGATCAGAGTTATCCATTACACTTTTCTAATGTTTTTCTATTGAGGGAATAAGCTTTTATTGAGAATCAACTATGTGACAGGTGCTGTACTAAGCACTTTGCAAATAATATCTCATTTAATCCTCACAACAACCCTATGAGATAGGTGCTAATCATTAGCTAATAAACAGGAAATATATCAATTTCTGACTTTAGCTGGTTATAGCTAGTTCCCCCCAGGGTCATTCAGGGATCTGATAAAGATCACGACTAGGAAGAAGATGGGGATGTAGTCTTATCACACTGAGTGAGGTCTCCCAGTGCTAGCATATGGGTCTCAACATCTCATCTCAGGTTGTTCTTCTATGGGTCATAGAGGTGAGGATATAAAGGAGAAATATGATATGAACAAACAGAGCTTGTTGGCCATGAATGTAGGATTTGGTACTTAAAGGACAACTTGGTAGAGGCTGATGAAATGGAAAACAAGGTTAGTAGACAAGATTGCTCATCATGGAGCTAAAATAGTTGAAGAGAGCAATGATGTCCAAAAGAGAGGCTGAGTCAAAACCAAGAAGAAACTCATAGGCCTGAGGGAGTTAGTGGGAACTGAGTTCCAAAGTTCAGTCATGAAGGGTTTGGTACTGAGTGAGCAATAATCAGTCAGTCACCAAGTATTTAATTAGTGTCTTCTATGTGCCAGGCACTGTGACAAGCACTGGGGGATGCAAAGTAAAGGGGAAGGGGGAAACAGTTTCTGTTCTCTAAGAGGTCACAGTCCAAAGGACTGCTTATCTGATGAAAAAGAATTCCAACAGTTGGTAATCATCCTACAATAGAAGTGGGACAGTTTTCAAGACAGTGTACAACCAAGCCCTGTCCTCCAGCTTCCCTGCAATTATTTTGCCCTGGAGAGCTACTGCCACACTCCTTAGCTTCCATAGCAATCCTATGCAGTGCCATAGAGTTTTACTAATAGCTCTGAAGTCACCATCCTCTCAGCTTTGATTATTTCCCCAAAGAATGCATTACATCACACTTTCCTATACTAAAGCTAATCATTTTTTTTGCCTAAGTATATAACTTTGCAAAATTTTCCTGGAGTTCATTCCCATCGTTGTGGCATTTTACTATCAGAAAAAGCTTAGCTCCTCTACAACCCGAGGGATTTCACTTCTCTAATGTCTCTTTAAGATCATAAATAAAAGTGCTAAATAAATCCCACTGTTGATCCCTGAGGGACCCCACAGTAATACTTCTTCAGCCAGAAAAAGTACTTCTTGATCCATACTCTTTCTTTTAATTCAGTTCCCAAATTGTGATTTAAAAAAAAAAAAAACTCTCTAATGACTTTTTTTTTTGCTCCATTGATGTGGAGTACTGTCAAAGACTCCTTGGAAAACTGAATGAATTATGATTGCACCTATTTAAATAATTATCCCTCATAAAATTCTTACACGCAGTAGCAATTTACTTCCTCTATTAGCTATGTACTCTTCACTAACAGTCTTACTTTTGAGCTAACCTGATTCTTTGTGGCTGTGGAAGCGACCCCTGCATTCTCAAAAGCTCTAACACATCCAACTAATTCAATTCAAATAAGTTCATTACCTCTTTTAAGCCTCTATTATATTCAAGGAGGCACTATGCTAAGCTCTACAGATAGAGAGAAAATTGAAATAACCTCTGCCTTCAAGAAATCTACATCCCTTCTTATGATTCCCCTTAATGCTTGGGCCTTCTCTGTATTGATTAAATCCAACTTTTCCCATCTTCATCTTTTGTGAACATAGTTGTTTTCATGTTATTTTTCCCATTAGATTGTAAATTCTTTGCAAATTGGAACTGTCATTTGCCTTTCTTTGTATACCCATCACTTAGCAAAGTGGGTAAATGATGGGTCACTAACCCATTGGTGAGCTATGGGAGTGTCCACAGTAAACATAGGAAGACTTCCCCTGGTGGAATGATTGGATGGGAATAATTTATTTTAATGGCCATGAAAGTGACTGAAGCAGGTGCCAGGGAGTGCTTAGAACTTGATCAGTTATTGAAGCTGTCCAAAGTCAGTCACTGCATTCCATTCCAACACCAGTCATCCTGACTTTTGCCACTGGACTTTGATGACTCAGGAAGAGAAAGTGCAGCTGACAACTTTAGGCAAGTCTGCCTCACTTAAATCCAATTCACACACTGATGTCATTGGCATTCTTTGAAAATGAAGAACAAACAATAACTTAGCAAAATGCCTGACATATGGTAAAGACAATAAATTCCTGTTGACTGACTTTCTGCTGGTTAGTATAAAACAGAAAGAAATGAGTATAATTCTAAATTAATTTAATAGAGGGATAAAAATAACCACCAAGGGGAGGGGAGAGGGAGTCAAGTTTCTATCAATAATTTAGCCCTTAATAGGAACCTTAAAGGAATATTAAGATTTAGAACATTGTCATCAAGGGGGCCAGTTTGTACAACAGAGGAGGGTCAAATTGGTGTCTTCTGGTTCAAACTTAAATTGTGTGAAAGGGAATAATTTGAATTAAGGATAGGAAAGGAGGGTATAACCAGTTGTAACAAACATTAAACATCAGAATAAAATAACATATTTTATCTTGTAGGCAGCAGGAAGCCTGTGGAACTTATCTGAGCAAGGAAGTTACATAGACAAATGCCACACAGAAAAATTATTTTGGCAATTATGTAGTGGCAGATGGCACAATGGCTAGAGTGCTAGGCCTGGAATCAAGAAAACTCCTCTTCCTAAATTCAAATCTGGCCTCAGATACTTTCCAGCTGTGTGACCCTGGGCAAGTCACTTAACCCTGTTTGCCTCAGTTTCTTTATCTGTAAAATATATTAAAGAAGGAAATGGCAAACCACTCCAGGATCTTTGTCAAGAACTGAAAGGACTGATCAACAAGAGAAAGACCATTTTACAATTCAAGTGAGGAGAGGCTGAAATAAGGTAATGAAAGTGTGAGTGAACCTAGAGGTACAAATGAAAGAAATACAGTGATGACAAAATCAACAGAAATTGGCAACTGACTGGAGATATAATAGGGTGAGCAAAGAATCAAGAATGACTCCTTATTACAAATCTGGGTGACCAGAGAAATACAGCATCTCCTATTGAACTTCAGAAATTTGGGGGAAGATAAAGATTTCCATCTTGTATATCATAACTCACATTTTTATACTGCCAAAAAGTGGGCAAAATACTTTATAGCTGTGTGAAAATGGCAGTGAAGCAGTATTATCTTTGTGTTATGGATGAGGAAAATGAGGATCTGAGTGGTTAAACTTCTAAAATAAAGTATAAACTCTTTTGTTTGATATTTAAAGCACATCATAATCTAGGTCTATCTTTTCTTTCCAAGCTCACCACTTATCAAATTGTACAAGAGAGACTTGAGGGAACATAGGCAAATCATCACATTATATTCATCTAGCTGTGAGATTTACAGAATGATAGACAAAAAATGTAGACACACTGGCATAGGGAGGAGTATAAGCAAATGTGCACATCTACCACTGAATTTCCATAGATGTCTTGCCCAGAAAAATGAAAAAAACAATTGCTCCCAGAAAATAAGGGCTATTAAAGCATTGGCTGGGCCAGAGATTCTAGTGAGTGAGCAGCTTTATGCTGAGCTGGACAAAGAATCCAAAAACCCCTTAGAAATTCAACAATCTTGGATAGGTCAGAACAGTTTAAACAAAAGGGTCTGTAGAATTTCTCTGAGGTCACTGGTTATATTCATGTACATCAGTTATTCCTGCTACATCTACCTGCATTTCCCCCTTCCCCACCAAAAAAAGAAAGCCTTGTTTAACTAACCTGCATAAGAGATTAAGTGGCTTTTTTCACAGGTAATAAATGACTAGCCCAGGGACTCCTGATTCCAAATTCAGTGCTAATATACTATGCTGCATTTATAGCAAGTTCCTGAAGAATCTCTATACAGTACATGAAATTCTAGCCACTCAGTCATGTAGATAGCTTTGTAAATTCTCACACCAGCCAAAAATTTTCTATCTTATTGAGCCCAGTCAGTTTCAATTTGCTATTATTGGATATTATGGTCTGCTATAAGATGCATGCATGAGATTCATACTGAATTACTTTCATTGCAGTCAGGAAGATGTGCATGGGCAATTATGTTACCAAAAAAAGTTTCACTTGCCTTCCAGGTGAAAGAATATCTTCATATTGAAAGAGCCATAGGCAAGTCAATTCTCCCTAATTTCTCTCCAGTAATATAACCTGGCTTTGCCTAGAATACATAATATCCTTGTCAAACACAATATATAACAACCCAAGCCCTCTTTCCAAAGGCTTTCTGACATTCAAAATTTACGACTAAGGATGGAAAGAGAAGAAAGAGAGGCTGGAAGGAAAATTGAAAAAAATCAATGGTTTGTGTCTACCATACTACTCTGTATTTTTCAGAGTGGTACACTGAAACCAACTCTAGTAACTTATTACCACAACAATTTGTCTCTCCATTTTCATGTCCTAACTGGAAGGGAAGGAAGAGTATGGCTTTTTATGTTTCTTCTGAGTTATAAATTGGAAGTCTATAGAATCAATGGTTAGGACATTTTATTTGGTTAATTCTAAAAGGCATATACAGTGTAGAGAGAAGGTAGGCCAAAATCTTAAATTAGAAATAGAACGGTTATTTACTGTAATGGGGAGGAACCAATCCAATGGATATCAACTGAAACCCCGATACTAATTTTGGTTACTTCACAATACGCAAATAAATTATTATAGTTTTCAATTCACTCATTAATCAAACTATTATTCTGGGAGTGGGTTAGAGAGAAGATATTAAAGGAGAAGATAAGGTAGGATTCTACTTTAAATCCAGGATATTTACTCTCTTGTTCTATTAAATGCTGCTCTAAATATATCTCCATGTACTATGCATTGTTTCTGCCTAATTTGTTCCTATATTGATGAAAGAAATGTATGATTTCTTTTGCAAGTATTGAATAAGGATGAAGGATATTTTGTTTATCATTTCTGAAGCAAGTCTCTGTTGCTATTACCTGAATTTTCAGTTTCACATTCACACTGAAATTTCCAAATACGTACTGTTTATAGCAAATCTGAAGAGCCATTTCTTAAGTCACTTTATTATTTGTATTGTTTCTGTTAATTTGTTAATTAGCTTGTATTAATAAATACAAAAATGGATTTAATACACTGAATTATACAGAATTATATGGAAAACTACATTCATTTTGGCCACCATGAATCCAGTACCATGGAGTAGTATCTGGAGATAGCTAAGAAAAAAAGAAGATATGGTTACTCCTTCCATAAATGCAGATGGCAGCATACTAATTCTCCCATCTTCTTTCTGAATGACCACAAATTATCCAAAGAAGGGAACCACTGAGCACATTGGAGGCCTTCATTTTATTCTTCTAATCTTTCTGGTGTACCAGTAAACATCTCTTCAATCACTATCTCTCATTCTTACTACATAACCAGTTTCATCTCCTTTTCTGGTCTTACATGGCCTCAATAAAGATTTGATTTTAATGATAAATCTCAATTCTATCTATCCTGCCCCATACTCTCTGTTGATCTCCAATATCACATCTCCTACTGCCTTTCAGTCATCTCAAACCAACGAAATCCCAACTGAATGTTGTGAAATTATAATATCCAGGCTTATCCCCTCAGAAGAGATGAGAATTTAAACCTTTCCCTCCCTTCCTTGAAGAAGTTGGGCACCCTGAGTATGGAACATAATCTTATACTTTGTTACTAAGTTGTTCACATTTGAAGAACTTCCTCTTCTCTTCTTTATTAAAAGGGATGCCCTCAGCAGGGGTGGTAGTGGTGATAGGAATACTGGTAAATGAAGGTGATGTAAAGGCAAGATATCACTAAAATTTATTTTTAAAAAGTTAATTTTTTGAATAGATCAACATTATCTCAAGGTTAATGTGGACAACCATTCAGTTTTTTTGCTAACATATTGGTTCCCAGGATATTTTTATTTCAGTACTTAAAACATGGGGAATTGTCATTTGTCAATCCAGATGAGCGAGTTTCTGATGTACAATTCTATTCACAAAGTCATTTCTTGACAGAAATTTGAAAAGTATTAAATTTTTGAAACAAATTTATAATTATTTATTGAATCAGGGAGAACTAGGTGGCATGGTGAATAGGGCATTAGCCCTGGAGTTAGGAGGACCTGAATTCAAATCCAGCTTCAGACACTTAGTAATTATGAGACTCTGGGTAAGTTACTTAAACCTGTTTGCTCAGCTCCTCATCTTTTAAAATGAGATGGAGAAGGAAATGACAAACCACTAACTCCAGGATCTCTGCCAAAAAAAAATATCAAAAGGGCCATAGAGAGTCAGGAATGACTAAAACAACTCAACAACAACCCAGTTTCCTTGTAATGATCTGTATTGACCATGAAAGTTGTACTTCTTAAGGATGACCTTTCTGTAATGTGCATAGTGATGACAAGGTTCTAATTGTCATCAAAGGCCTTCAAATGTACATGACAGACATTTGGTCTACACTTCTTTGCTGAATTCATGAGGAGGAAACCCATGGAGGTCTTCCCATTCTAGCCTCAAATCTGAACTATTCAGAAACTCCATCTAGAGGAAAATCACTTTCAGTTACATGCAACAAATCAAATAGAATGTGCCTGTTTTCAGACCTATTATAAGAACAATTTTGGTTGTTCCAAAAATATTTCTGTAGATTCTTAACCTCTTTATTGAGAGCCCTGAGAATTGAGCCCTATTAATCTTCAAGCTCCTCTGAATTTAAAGCAAATCTTCATCGGCAGATAAATCAGTCCTGCCAATTTTTGCTATTACCTTATGTCACCAAGAATATAAGCAATTTTAATGAAATGATCAAAATTTGGAGGCCACACCTCTGTTCTCTCCAGAGACAGAACTGTTATCATATCCAGTTATTCAGGTCTAACTTCTCTTTTTGAACACAACCAGTTGTCAAAAGCAGGCAGGAAAGTCTTGGATTCTATAAGTAATGATAGTTGCTGAAATATTGTCACGCATTTAGTCAGTAAAGTAGCCCAGAGTGAAAACTTGGTCATAAGCCTCAAATCTCATAATCAATACCATATCCAAAGAAACAAGAGAGAATTTCCTGAAATGACCATGACTGTCTATTGTATACATAGGTTCATATCAACAAGGCAAAAAGAAGATTTTTGAAAGGCAGCACAGTTGCTAGACTTGGAGTAAGGAAACTAGGTTCAATTCCACCTTTTCTCCTTCCTAGATGTGTAATTCTATGAAATGAAAGTGACTTCCTGGAATATTACTCATAAAGGATCTGTGATCTATGTTGGTGGAAGGAGTTTCACCATTGGCAGTTCCCTCTATTGATCGAGTGAGAGATCCTTCACGTGTTCATAGAAGGTTGAACAAAATACAATTTTTTAAACTGTTACAAAATTGCAAATAAGTTTGCTTTTCAGAGACAATTTACTTTTTAGCTTATTGAGGAAAGAAGTGACCATTTTTTTTACTTTGACTCACATTGGCTAATTCAGGTAAAATTTATTCAGTGAGGAGTGTATTGAGGCAAATCATGCTTCTGCTGGTTTTAATTGGTATTGCTGCATGGAATGTATTTAAGAGAATAAACTATCAAGATCTTTAAATAACATAAATGGAATTGCTAAATTACTTGTAAATTTTAGCTTTTTTTATCCAAATACCATGTTATCAACTCCACAGATGTAATTTTCTTTTGGGGGTTAGTAATATATTTTCTTGCTGTCTTCTTCCTACATCTCTTTTCATTCCCAGCAATGACAAACTATCACAGGGAAATTTCTCTGACATCTGGAAATTTTATTTAATCATCTAGCTTTGTTTAAAAAAAACACAAAACAATTATTATAAATGTTCCATCTGCCAAGAAATGGAACATCAGTCAGCAAAAAAGTATATATATGCATATACATGCATACATACATATATATACATATGCACATGTGTATATATATATTATTATTATATTTGGAGGGAGAAGTCACAAGTTAGGATGGATTTCTTCCATAATTATCAATAATTTTACTCCTAAGGATTTTTTAGATTGATGGACAACTGCCCATCAACTGTCTTAAGTATTTGGTAATTACATATGGATATATTAATTTGCTTGTAATCAGTACATAATTATTTTACCTCTCAAATACTTTGGGGGAACAGTTGAGAATACGATTACTTCTCTTAAGTAGAAATTCTTGGTACACACAACATAGATTGTTCAAAAACTTCTGCAAACTGTAGTATATAATCTTGATGGAGAAGGTTGAATGTGTTTTGATGTACAAATAAAATTGTAAAAGGGAATGACCCCAGTTAATATCCTAGATGACTAACCATGAGGTTAATAATTTTACCTTGTCTAAATTTTGCATCTCCACCAGCATCTAATAGAGTGTTCTAAACAAAGTTAAGTGATTAAGAAATGTTTGTTGAATGAATGCCATGTGTAATGGTAATTTAAAAGGGAAAATCTTTCCCATTTATTAATAGGTCCATGTGACCTGCTTAAATCATGTGGAATTCTGAGTCACATGTAGTGGGAGGAGCTTGTTGAATGGGTAGAACAGGAAGAGTGGAGCAGAACTGAGAGGAAGTTACTCAGAGCAGTTAGGGTGGAGGGAGAGAGAGGACAGAGGCAAAGGAGGGGTGCAGGAGTGGGGTGGGCAGGGAGGCTTGAGAATGCAGTGATACTGTGTATTGACTTCTTGGCTATTATGACAGATTTGCCTTTCTGGTTTGGGGATTTGACTTTCTGGTGTCTGAATAAATGTTTTTCTTCTACCTTCTATACAGAGAATCTTTTATACTTGGCGATTCCAAACTACACCAGCATATTCATAATCACCCTTGGTGCTGTCACTAGTGCCTAGGCAATACACCATCCAGACATGTTTCCTTTGCAATCAAGTGCAAAAATATTCAAACTGTCTCTAGGTTGCATACACACACACACACACACACACACATATATATATATATATATATATATATATATATATATATATATATATATATATATATATATATATATATGCATATATATGTATATATATATGCATATATATATGTATATATATGCATATATATATGTATATATATATATATAAAAGCATAGTGCAGATGTTTCTCGTTAGTGTAAATATGATCTATTTTTACCAAATACCCAAAGGAATAATATGAAATTACTAAATTTTATATACCTAAATGCGCTGGTAGGCACATTTAGAAAATGTAAAAATAAAAACAAGGGCTCACTAGATTAAACTAAAAGGTTAGGCTTATTCTTTTGATGACTAATTTTCAGTAATGGAAAAATGCATTTTCTTCCTACATAGTTTAATATTACCTAACTGCATTAAGGGTAAATCATTTATATGCTGCTTTATGATTTACATGCTGTCTCACTCAAAATTACCTATTTCCATTTCTACTTCTTCTAACCTCATTGTTTGAAAGTTGTAGAGTTATAGAAGTACATACCAGCCATGTATTTGGAAATGTAGTTCCATTTCACTCCTTTTAATAAGCTGGGGAATTGAATAATATTAACAATTTCAAGATATTCAGTTGCATTTTCAATGTGCAATTGAAGCATGACATTGAATGTTTTATGCCTTTTATATTCAACATATAGAATAATTTCAAAAACTTTTGTGTTCTGTGTATGAGACCAGAAATTCCAAATAAAGTTGCATTACTAGAAGGTTTGCACCAACCCATGAAGTCTTTAGAACACATCAATTATTTAATTTCCCTAAATTTCAAACTCTGAATATGTGGGAAGAAATAATTGGATGATAGGTTTTTAATCTCCATTTCCTTAGACTAAGGTAATTTATCTTCATCTTCAAGTTTAGATATTTGCCAATAAGGCTTTAAAATGAGAAATGCTTAGTATTCATATTTCATGCAAGATAAAAGATTTCACATTTAAATAATGACTTTCATGTACATAGAATGTCACTGGAAGATTAGAATAATATTTCTATTAGCAAAGCCAGCTTATCATGCTGAATTATGCAGTATAGAATAGTATAGGATGTGACTGTCAAATGACAAAACGAGTTTTGACACAACTCCAGCAGGGAGATGGATAGGTCTCATAGATGCTTATTTATACTTAATAACTGCTTTAACATAAAAAATCTTCACTGAGGCATACTTTAAATTTATTCAATGAACAGCTTTCAATAAAAAGAGAAAAGACCTAACTGCCTTGGAGCGTTTGCAGATAATAACATCTGGAGGTACCCTGCTCTTATCTGAAAGTTCCCCTGTATTCAGTTACTTGTATGTAAATGTACCACAATTATTTGTGCATGTTGTATTATCACAAATTCCTTCCATACAGGCTTTTTTGTAAGAGAATAAATGTTAAGATTTTTCACTCATATAGACAAATTTATTTTGCTGAGGGTTTTTTTTTAGCAACATTGTGTGACTGGACAGTTTATTTAATTCCATGCACCTATGATACTTAGCCAAATAAATATAATACTTAGCATTGCAGACTAATTAAAGACATAGTGTGGTCATTATACTATGTTATGGTTTTCAAGAATTAGTTATTTCAGATTTATGCATAACTCATAGCACCTTATGCTAGAGTTCTTCCAACATGTATGTCTTAGAAGGTAAACAATAAATAATATTATTTATTATTATATAATATATATGATATTATAACTTATTTATTTATTATTATTATTTATAATAATATTGAACAACATTCTTAAAGGAAAGTTTTATTTTTGAAAAAGTGGGCTTTCTTTCTTTGTAATGATTCTGGGAATTCACACTAGAAAAGAATATTCAAGCTAAGATGAAGGGAGAAAATGAATAAGAAGGTTACTTTTTCTATAAATAAATTGCACATAAGCCATTATGTTCTCCATCTATTGTTCCATATGCTAGGAAGCTTCTGTCTATTAAATGTCCTCAGTAAATGTTGACTTCTATAATTTTATCGCATTTCTTTTGCTAAGAGGAGATAGTTGAAAGGTTTTTAAATAGTTCCTTCTGTGTTTCTTTTTCCATTATGACTTACTCTTTTTCCTTGAGTGGTCAAGAACCACTGGAGATAAGAAGTGACTAGTCAAAAACCTGGGAGATAGAAGAGTAAAGGAGGAGAGACTGTGCTCGTCCCCATAATAAACCTGACCATATGAGGTGTCCCAACAGTCTTAGTTCAGTTTTAAGCTTATTAAAATTTAAAACTGAACTAAGACTTTTGCAAAACCTTGTAAATCCACATTTCATCTATGAGACAATCTGATCTTTGGGGATAAAAAGATCATCTCAATACAGCAGTAAATCATAATGAATCCTATGTCTTAGAAATATAGTACTTTCTGACTTGGGGAAAAAAAAACAACTGTTCCCTGAAGTCACGTCTACCTAAGGAGAGTGTTGACTCTAAATAACACTAGTTTAAAATGGGGAAATGAGATTATTGAACATGCTGAGAGCCCTTGTACAGCTTTCCTACTTGATACAGGAGACATTGTATTCAACAAACCACATATTCAAGACACATGCACAGTTATTCTTCCTTCCTTTGCCCTTCCTTGAAATATACATCGAACTTCAGCCCCAGATGTCTAAACTGTCGTCACTTACCCTCCTTATAATATTACTGGAATATGTTAGCTTAGTTCCTGCACGTACTCAAGCCAAACTCTAGCAGTATAGTTCCTCTGTTGCCCTGGTAACAGCTATTGAGAATAACCAAGGCCAGCCAGGATGAATATGGTAGAGAATTATGAAAGAAATAGATGTTGTCGGTGGTGTAGAATAAGCTGTTCTGGGTCAGAAAGCAAAGTTACTGCCATTTCTGACTTTGGGAACTTCAAACCACCTTCCTAAGACAGGTACTTTTATATACACCTCTCCCCTTGCTTTCTATTTCTCCTCCTCCTTGCTTTTCAGCTCCCTTCCCTATGTCATCTTCTAAGCCCCATCCACATTAAAATATAAGCTCCTAGAGGGTAGGGACAGTCTTTGTGTTTGTATTTGAATCCCCAGAGTTAATCATGTGTACAAAAAGTGGTATTATAGCACTGTGTCAGAGTCAGCTCAATGGAAGGAGGGCTCTGCAAGGCAAGCAAGCTGTCATCAAAACGTCTCACTGGACTCTGTGGCATTGCTAAGTGAGGGAACTGTTGCTCCTTTTTTTTTTTTTTAATCCTCCTTCCTTTAGAAGAGGATTAATGCCATTACAAGATGACAGCCTGACTAACAAGTGGATTAGATTTAAGTGAGGCAGAATTACACAAAGTTGTCATCCTCAGTTTCTCTGTTTTTAAAATTATTTTTAGTTTTCAACATTTGCTTTTGTAAAATTTTGAGTTCCAAAATTTTCCCCCTCTCTCTCCTCTCCCCAAGACTGCATGTAGTCTGATATAGGCTATATATGTGCAATTATATTAAATATATTTCCACATTAGTCATGTTGTGAAAGAAGAATCAGAAAAGGGAAAAACCACAAGGAAAAAAGAAAGAGAAAATAGTGTGTTTCAATCAGCATTCAGACTCCATAGTTCTTTCTATAGATGTGGGTAGCGTTTTCCATCCTGAGTCTTTTGGAATTGGCTTAGATCATTACATTGCTGAGAAAAGTTAAGTCTATCAAAGCTGGTCACTGCTTTGATTGCTGCTTGGTTGTTACTGTGTACAATATTCTCCTAGTTCTGCTCACTTTACTCGGCATCAATTTGCATAAGTCTTTCCAAGTTTTTTTTCTGGCATTTGCCTGCTCATAGTTTCTTATAGACCAATAGTATTCCATTACTTTCATATACCACAATTTGTTCTGCCATTCCCTAGTTGATGGACTTCCCTTCAATTTCCAATTCTTGGTCACCACAAAAAGAACTGCTATAAATATTTTTGTACATGTAGGTCCTTTCCCCTTTTTAATGATCTCTTTGGATTACAGACCTAGTAGTGGTATTGTTGGATAAAAGGGTATGCATAGTTTTATAGTCCTTTAGGCATAGTTCTAAATTGTTCTCCAAAATGGTTAGGTCAGTTCACAATTCCACCATGCATTAGTGTTCCAATTATCCCACATCTTCTCCAACATTTATCATTTTCCTGTTTTGTCAAGTTAGCCAATTTGATAGGTATGGTGTGGTACCTTAGACTTGTTTTAATTTCCATTTCTCTAATTAGTAGTAATTTAGATCATATTTTCATATGATTGTAGATGGCTTTAATTCCTTCCTCTGAAAACTGCTTGTTCATAACCTTTCATCATTTATCAACTGGGGAATGACTTGTATTCTTATAAATGTGACTCAGTTCCCTATATATTTGAGAAATGAAGCCTTTATCAGAGACATTGGTTGTAAAAATTATTTCCCAGCTTTCTGCTTCCCTTCTAATCTTGGTTGTATTGGTTTCATGTGCACAATTTAATGTAATCAAAATTATTTGTGTTGCGTTTCATAATGTTCTCTATCTGTGTTTGTCATAAATTCTTTATTCTCCATAGAGCTGATTGGTAAACTATTCCTTGCTCTTCTAATTTGCTTATAGTATAACCCTTTATATCTAAATGGTGTGGCCCATTTTAACCTTATCCTGATATACGGTATGAGATATTGGTGTATCCCTAGTTTCTGCCATACTATTTTCCAGTTTTCCCAGAAGTTTTTGTCCTCAGTCTCTCTTTCAAAGTCATCAAAGTCCAGTAGCAAGACAAAAGTCAAAATGACTTGCAATGGTCTGGGATACGATAGATGACCTTGGTATCATGTGTGACCAAGCTCTAAGAGCTGCTCAGTACCTGCTTCAGTCATTTTCATGGCTATTGGAACAAATTGTTCTCATCTACCCATTTTATCAGGTGAAGTCTTCATATGCTTGGGAAAAACATAGCCAATGGGTTTGTGGTGCATTGGTTATACTCAACCTAGTTTAGCCTGCTACAGTTTCTTGGAGCCACAGGTGAGAGTTGGGTGAAGGTAGATCAGCAGCACTGAAAAGAGTTCAACAAGCCATCACACCAGAGGTGTTAATCCATTATGAATATTCCATATTATCCTGGTCCTAAAAGTAACTAACCTCCTCTGGGGTCTCAAGGTCAGATGAGAGGAAGTGTTGCCCCCTCACTCTCAGTGTCCTAGGGCAGAGATTAGGAAAGTTTTCAGGGCACCCAACAAGTTACCTGTGCCCCTCAAGTGTTACCTCTTCTGAATTTTCTAGCCCTTCCTTTACTCTTCATCCAGGGAATCCTCTGAATGTTTACTGGGATACCATAAGGATACTGGCACCTAATGTGAACAAAGAGAGTTGGAACATGAGCAGTGTTAATCTCATAATTTGTCCAGCAGTATAATTATCCAAGTCTGTTTGAACTTGACCAGAAATATTAAGTGCTAATGCTACTGAAGAAATCAGAACCACAGAATTATAGAACAACAGAGCTGGAAAATGAGGGAGTGGAGATGAATGAGTAATGGACTAGGAGTCCAGCAGGACTTGATTGGTCAATTCTAGCATTTATCTGGCACTTTAAATTTTGCAAAATACTTTGTAAATATCCCATGTTATCTTCAAAATAACCCTAGGAGTTAAGTGATATTATTACCCCCATTTTACAGATGAAGAAAGCTGAGATAGGCAGAGTTTAGTTGATTTACCTGGAGTCAAATAGTTAGTAAGTGTCTGAGACTCCTGGTCTAGCACTCCATGCCCTAATAGAAGAAGATTTATCCCAAACCAAGTCTTAAATTTTACCATGGTAAGAACAAAAAAGGATTTTGGCATAGAGATGTTGGTAGAAGACAAATTTCTTTCAATTCAGCATATACCCGTTTATTGTGACTGCAGAAAATGGAGGAATTAGAAAACATATAATATGTTCTAACATGTAATATTATCCTTTCAGTGACAGAGAGATATAATTTTCCATTTTGTGCCTATGTGTAAATTAATTCAGATTTTGGCATGCATTTCTTACAAAGGTTGGCTAAATTTAGGTGGAGAGTAATTAAACGACAGTTGATTTGGAGAGAGGAAGGAAGCAGAGATCTGGCATATGTAGCTGAGGCAATATCTTCCCAATGTAATGTGCTGACTGGAGGGCACAAAAGAACCTTAACTGAAAACTAAATTAGTTCCAGAAATAATGAATGAAATCAAGAGATTTTCAGGGTATGATTATATGGGCACTGAAATGAAAGTCACATGCATTTCTGCCTTCTCTGCTATGAGAAGTAATGCTCCAAAATTTCACAGTTCATGACGAGCTAAAGTGTTCCAGAAAGTCTAGACTTAATTAAGCAGAATTTGACAGATAAACAAACTATGAAGTAGAAAGTGCTCATTAGTGTCTCTCAGAGCCTAAAAAGTTATCTAGCATAGCTCCACATGAATTCCCTGCCAAAATGCTTTGCTGCTTATCACTTTGGTAAAATACTTTGGATACAATGTATGCCAGAATTACAAAAATATAGACCAAACTCACAAAGCTCTACATTATAGCACAGAGGCCTAATTCACAAATTTAAGTGAGAGGAAGGAAAGTAAATTGGGAAAAGCAATGGTTTTCTTCTACTTCAAAGTAACAAGCAAATGAGTATCTAATTCTAAAGTGTAAAATATGATGCTTTAATCAAGAAATAAGTATTTTTATTCAAAAATGCAAGAAATAGTAATACTAGTATACCAGTAATACCCACTCCACAGGCTACAAAGTCATGGAACAAAAAATCTGTACTTAGCACAATATGGACATTTTATTATCAGAGCTTTTTCTGTTAAAATGACTTTTTAATCCAAAACATAAACTTGGCTTGAGGGTTTTAAAAAATACTATTTATGAATTAAGAGCTTTAAAATAATCCTTTTTTTGAAGTTATCCTCTACTTGAAAACTGACTGATGAAACTTCAAATCTGTATGCCTCTGAACACTGGAATCTTAGGCTCTCAATGGAATTCTGATTGTATTCAGAAATTTGTGATAGATGCAAACACACATAGACCACTAAAAGTGGTATTAACTAGTCTCCAAGTAGGGAAGCTTGAATAAAGAATATCAAAGAATTGAATTCATGTGTAGGTGGGACTGGTTGATCTCTGATCTCACTTCACATTTTGATGTTCTGTGATATTTTTACATGGGTGAAACAATATGTCAACCTTCAAAAAAAAAGAAAATTAGAACAAATTTTAATATAAAGGGACTACAAAAGGGAAAAGATTTATTCTATTTCTAATAATGTTGTAATGGTAGGATGATACATTTAAATATTCAATCATTCAAAAGAAAAGGACTAGATCCAGGTTTTATTATCTTTGTAAATGAAATATTTTCTGTTTAAGAATTGAAAGACTGAGCTCAAACAAAATTTATAACAAGTTCACCCTTTCTTGATGATTTCACCCTGGAAAGGTGCTACTATTTCTGTTAAATGTACTAAATAGCATGACATAAACCACTTATTAGGCAAAATAAAATTTCAATCTATTGTTAGTAAAAGAAGTTTCAGGATCTCTTTGAACTTCTATAGGCTCAAGGATTGAGCCTGAGATAGTTTTCTTTGCAAAAGAGAAGGGAAACATCTAAATAATAGTTCTCATGCACATACTAATTATAGCTTGGAAAAATTGGTCAGGCAGGCAATAAACATTTATAAAGTGCCTGCTATGTTCCAAGTACTGTGCTAAGCACTGGAGATATAAAGAAGGGCAAATGATAGTTCTGCTATCATGGAGCTCACAGGCTAATGGGAGAAAAACATGCAAACAATTATGTACAAACTATATATTAGATAAATTAGAAATAATCTCTAAAGGGAAACACTAGAATTAAGAGGAATTAAGAAAGACATCCTGTGGAAGGTGAGATTTTAGCTGGAATTTAAAGGAAGTCAGGGAAGCCACAAGACAGAGCTGGTGAGGGAGATCATTCCAGGTATGGAGGGACAGCTAATAGAAATTCCCAGAGACAGGAGATGGAATTTCTTATTGAAGCAACAACAAAGAAGCCACTGTCACTGGATCTCAGAGTAAAGGGTAAAGTGAAAGTTTAAGAAAACTGGAAAGTTAGGGAGACAAGTTATTAAGTGTGATAAGAGCCAAACAGATGATTTTTATGTATGATTTTGGAGCTTATAGGGAGCCACCAAAGTTTACTGAGTAGGAGGGTAACATGGTTAGATTTGTTCTTTAGTAAGATCATTTTGTCAGCTGAGTGAAGGATTGACTAGAATGGGGAGGGAACTGAGGAAAGGAGACCAACTGACAGACTATTAAAATAGTTTAAGGTCTTGCACCAGGTGGAGGTAGTGTCAGAAAAGATAAGGAGTTGAGAAATGTTATGAAGGTAACATCAATAGGGTCTGGCAAGATGGGATATGGAAGGTGAGAGAGTAAGGAGACAATAATGATCCCTCAGTTTTTGGGTCAATGGGAGAATGATGGTATTCCTCAGTAACAACAGGGAAGTTAGAAAGAGAGTAAGGTTTGGAGGGAAAGAAAATGAGTTCAATTCTGAGTTTACGATGTCTACAGCACATCTAGTTCAAGATGTCTGATAGTCACTTGGAGATGCAACTGAAGGTGAGCATTCAGTTTAGGGCTAGAGAAATAGGTCTGAGGATCATCAGCATAAATACAATAATTAAATCCACGGGAGTTTATAAGAATTCCAAGTAAATGGTATAGAAGGAGAATAGGAGAGTCCTGAAGGATGCCCACAGTTAGTGGATGTGACCTGAATGAAGGTCTAGCCAAGAAGACTTAGAAAGAGTAATCAGAGAGGTAGGAGAAGAACCAGGAGAGAGCACTGTCATGAGAACAGATAGAGACTGCAAAGAACTGAGAAAAAAACCACTTGATCTGGCCACTTCGAGATTGTCAGTAACCTTGGAGAAAAGTTTCAACTGAATGATTAAATCAGAAGCCAGAATGCAGAGATTTAAGGAGTTAGAGGAAAGTAAGGGAAATGACTTTGATAACATTATGGAGGATAAAGTGGAAAGGGAAGAGAGACTTGAGGCAAGGAGACAAAATAAGAGGCTCCTGCAAAACTGTCCATGTGAGATGTGATGAGGGACTGAACTGGGGTGGTAAATGTTTCACGGAAGAAAAGGAATGGATGAAAAAATGTTGCTGTGGTAAAAATTACAGTCCAATGGCTATGTAAGGTGAGTGAGAATGAGAAGTTAATGAGGACCCTGAAGTGCTGAACTGGGGTAAGGAGAATGATGATAGTATCCTCAATAATAAGAGAGAGATTTAGAAGAGGGATGGATTTTGTAGAGAAAGGTAATGTCATTACAACTGCAATGAAAATCCCAACCCTTCATGTTTGTACATCGTGTGCAACCGGTTCTGCCTCACTCAAAATGAAAACAGGGCATGACAGATTGCATTTCTTACTCACTGCTTTGGATTGTAGGGGTCTCTGGGACAAGGTATCTGTTGTAGTCACAAGTTGATGGGAGGTGGGGGGAGCTAAGTGGAGAAGAGGAATGAATGAAATTTTCCCAATGTTATCTGTTTTCTATTATAGATGCCCAGGTAGTAGTTTGATTGTAATTGCCCTTAGGAGCCAACTCCTTCCTTTCTTCAGAAAAGGTGAAGTTGAAAGTTCAGAGAGAAAGCAGAGCACATGATCATAAGGGTTGTAGTGTGAGGGAGGGTGGGAAAAGGGTATGTGTGGTTGTGTTGGAGGTAAGCTCCACTATTGGCTACTGAAAAGAGGGTGAGATATGACCTATCTTCCCATCTTCTGATTGGTTGGCCACACTTCCCTTGGGATTAGGCTACAGTCCCCACTGTGGAGGGAAGGGAAGGGAAGAGGGAAAAAGAGGGAAAAGAAGTAGAGGGGGACTTCAGCCTGATAGAAGAGTACTACTGCTCAGTCCATTTTCCCATAGGAATTTAATAAAATGTAACTTTCCAATTTATACATCAGCCTTTTATAAACTTAGTTGGGATTTCTTCAAGGTCTGATCAACTCTGAGTGAACTGACAAAATTCATTTTGTGAACATTTATAACTGAGAACCAGATACAATTACCCATAGTGACCCCACCAAGAAATAGAATGTTGTAGGACCCTGACTGGCATCTCTCTCTGTCATTTTCATTTTCTCTCTGTCTCTGTCTTTCTCTCTTAACTGCAACAATAACAAAGTGCAAAATGATAAAGAGAAGGAAAAAGTTTCCCCTCCCCCTACATCTTTAGTACCATGAATTGTTAAACTTTAATCAAGTCAAAAGTAGTATAGTACAGAGGACCTAGGTTCACATCCTGATCCTGCCATTCACTTCCTGTGTGAGTTTTGGTAAGTCAGTCATTTAATACATTTATACATTTGGTCAGTAAATCATTTAATTTCTTTTTTTGATCATAAACTTAAGTATTGAATCTTAAATACAAAGTTAAAAAGAAAAAAAGGCATGTCATGCAGAGCAGAACATGAGAGGATTCAAATTGCGTACCAATAGATTTTCATTTCAAGAATGCCTGTATGATAAATAATACTTGAGTTGAAAATTATCCATCTTTTCCTTGCTTCCTTGTGAGTTCTTTTGTTCTCTGCTGTGCACGTTTTTACTTTGCTTTTTCCCTTCTCCCACCCCACAGAAGGCTCCAATAAAGTTTAGATGTTTCTCCATAGCTATAGATATATACATACGCATATACATATACACATACATTTTCCCAGAAATATTCTACTCCTGATCTTTGCTTTTTATGTTTGAACATATCTCATTTCCTATCCCTCCTGCCTCCTCTGCTTAACTTCTACCCACTACCTTACCCTCCTATTACTTGCCTAACCCCCTCCAAGGATCCCTCCCCTATTCTCATATTCCCATAAATCTAAACACCATTCTATACTCCCTTTTACCTATTCCCCCCTCCCCTCTAAAGATTCCTCCCTTGTCCTCTCCCCCCTCCTTATGCCCCTATTGTTTTATTTCTTCTGAATTTAGAAGACTTTCATGCTCTTCTAAATACACACACACACACACACACACACACACACACACACATACATGTATTATTCTCTCTTAAACCCATTCCCGTTGAAAGTAGGTTACCAAAAGTACTAGTTCTTCTCCCCCATTTAATTCCTCTACATCAATTATTCCTCTTGTACCTCATTTGTATAAAGTAATTGCTCTTTTTAGCTGCTCCTAAATGGTTTTGCTTCTTAAATTCATACCTTACTCAGGTTTTTCCCAATCTTACTTATTAGCTACCCAATTATTAATAAGAATCTTAGACATACATTTTATATATATATAAAGCAAAAAGTACACAGTCTGTCCTTATGAATCCTGTATGATCAGTCTTGTTATGCACCTTACTTTTCTCTTGGTTCTAGAATGTCAAATCTATTAAGTTCTGGATTTTTTTTTAAACAAAGTCTTGAAAGTCTGAGAGTTAATCAAATATTCATATTTTTTATTCAGAATAATATTTAACCTTGCAGGGTATGTTATTTTCCACTGGATCCCCAGTTCCTTTGCTCTTCTATATATTATGTCCCAAGACCTGTGGTCCTTTAATGTCTCTGCGGCTAGGTCTTGTGTGAGTCTAATAGTGACACCACCATATTTAAATTGTTTTAATCTTGATACTTATAGGATAAACCTTGGGGTGGGGATTTCAGAATTTGACTATGATATTCCTATGAGTTTTCCTCTTGTATCTTTCAAGTAGTGATAGATGGATTTTTTTCTATTTCTGCTCCTCCCCCCACCCTTGTTCTAATGCTTCAGGACAATTTTCTTTAACTATTTCTTCTATCAATATATCAAAATTCTTTTTTTTATCATAACTTTTGGTTAGTATGATTATTTTTATAGTTTCTCTTCTTGATCTGTTCTCCAAATCTGTTGTTTTTCTTATAAGATGCTATACTTTCTCTGCTATTTTTTCACTATTCATATTTTGGTTAATTATTTCTTGATCTCTCATAATTTCACTGGCTTCACATTACTCAATTCTAATTTTCAGGGTGTCATTTTCTTCCTTGAGATTCTGGATTTCTTTTTCTAGTTTGTTGACTTTCCTTTCATAACCTTCTTGTTTTTCTTGAATTTTTTGTATTTTTTTCTTTAGTTTTCCTCTATCTCTGTCATTTGGTTTTTAAACTTTTTAAAGATCTTCTAAGAATTCTTTTGGGACAAGTGACCATTTGACATTACTCTTTGGGGGTTTCTTTACTTCAATATCTTTCTCTGAAGTAGAACCCCAGTCATCTTTCTATTCCCATAATAGCTTTCTATGGTGGGATTCTTTCTCCTTTGCCTGTGCATTTTTTGTGGCCATAGCTTAATTTTTATAATCACCTCTAGCCCTGGAGTACTGGAAATGGGCCTCTTACCCCAAATCTTCAGTTCTCCCCTCCTGCCTGGAACCAAAGCTAAATTTCCAACCTCCTGTAAGTGCCCACAGTCAGGGGCTTTCTGCCCCACTGCTTCTGCACTCACTGAGCATGTGTTGGATCCTTCTTGCCCTGCTGCTCTCTGCAGCACAGCTGGGTATGGCATTCCTTACCAGCAGAGGTTCTCTCAATCTTCCTAGGCTCAACTCCCCACTCGCTATCCCAGGGTGAAAGTTCCTATGGCTGAGGCCAAGCCAGCCTCTCAAACCAACTACCCTAGCATGGAAGTGTTTACTCTTCACAGGGACTAAACCTCATCCTGGGATTTTTCTTCTGATCTTTTCTAATTGCCCCAGGAAGACCCTGGTAGTGCCCCTACTCTTATTTATCTCCACCTATACATTGTTCACCCTAAGGTGATATTTTAACTCTTTCATGGGGAAAAATCTTGCTAGCTTGGAATTTTCTGACCTACTCCTTCATCTTCCTAGAACCCTCTCTGATTTCACTTCTATTTAATTTCTTTCTAAAAAATTTCCTCTCCTCTTCTTTCTTTTCCTTTTTTTAAGAAAGGATCTACCTGTGTCCCTCAGACTGAACATGCATGATCTGTTCATGGACCTTTGGTTGCTGCCTTTTGTTCTCAAAGAGGACCAGAATGACATCACTGTGCTAAAGTTAAATTACAAGTGTCTGACTGTGACCGAGCAGACCAATTCAAGCTTGGAATGCTCTACCACAGGTCTGGCACAAATAGTTTGTGTGAGCATTTGGGGTAGATACTCTAAGTTTGCCCATCCTACATTTCCTTTGAGCTGTTTCAATTCTGCTTTGCTCATAGAGCATAGCACCTTCTCTGATGTGGGCACGCCATGCAGAGTGGTCCTGTGCCAGTGTCTCCCATATTGCACAATCAATTCCAAAGTTCTTAAGTGTCTTGAGAGTGTCTATGTATCACCTCTTCTGACCACCATGTGAATGCTTGCCCTGTGTGAGTTCTCCATAAAACAGTCTTTTTGGCAAGCATATGTTTTGTATTCAAACAACATGGCCAGCCCATCGGAGTTGTACTCTCTGAAGCAGAATACGAATGCTTGGCCGTTTAGTTCATGTAAGGACCTCAGTTGCCTTGTACCCCATCCTGTCAGGTGATCTTCAGAATCTTTCCTAAGACAATTCAAATGGAAGCTATTCAGTTTCCTGGCATGACACTGGCAGACTGTCCAGGTTTCATAAGCATACAACAATGAAGTCAGCAAAATAGTTCTGTAGACCTTCAGTTTGGTAGTCAGTCTAATACCTCTTCTTTCCCATACTCGTCTTCAGAATCTCCCAAACACTGAACTAGCTCTGGCAATGAATGCATCAACCTCATTGTCAGTGTGTACATCCCTGGAAAGTACACTCCCTAGGTAAGTGAACTTATCCACAATATTTAAAACTTCTCCATTTGCTGTAACCAGTTTCACCTATGGATGGTGTGGTGGTGGCTGATGGAGCACCTGTGTTTTCTTGGTATTAATTGTTAGGCCAAAATTAGCACAAGCAGCTGAGAATTGATCCATGCTTTGTTGCGCTGCAGCTTCAGAGGCTGCATTGAGTGCACAGTCATCTGCAAACAGAAAATCGTGAACCCACACTCCCTCTATATGGTCATCATGGACCCTAACTCACTACTATTAGTCATTTTCTTATTCATTTCTGAATTGGATGAGTTTACTCTTCCCCAGGCAAGCTGGAATCCAGGGCTGAGGAGGCACTCACCATTTTTGGTACTATACTTTAAGCAGACACATGGTTCATTGATTTAGCCCACTATTGCTCAGAACGACTGAACTCAAGAAGTTTGCCAGCCCTAGCCTTCCTGGTATCTGTGCCTGTACTCAGTTGTATACATATTTCAGAACAGGTATTATTTAACTTGTATATATGTGTATATATTACACACATCCACACACATGCACACACGCACACACGTGTGCACACACACACAATCATCCAGACTTTATTTGTCCAAAAGTTCAAGATGGAGGGAATCCACCATCTTTCTAGTTGTCTGTTTTTACCCTTAGACAGATATAACCGTTAGGATGACATTTTCCCCCTGGCATCATGATAAAATTGTCATCTTTGTAACTGCTCCCCATTTTTCCTGATTTAACATCCTGTAGCCAAACAATATAAATCTAATCATCCTCTGTATGACAATCCTTTAAATATTTGTACACTGTTATTAAGTATGTCCCCCAAGTCTTCTTTATTCCAGACTAAACAAGCCTAATTACTTTAACTTTTCTGTCATGGACTCATGGTTCTACAACATTCTCTTTGTTCTCTTTTGGATGGTTTCCAGCTTATCAGTGTTTTTAAATTTCAGCACCCAGAACTGAACACAATATTCCAGAGGAATAAAGAGATATTGTTATCATCTTCTTCTTCTTAGAAATTGTGCCTTACCTAACATAGACCCAAGTAGCATTAGCTTTGCTAGTGGTCATAACACAATGAACTCTCCTATAACACCTAGGTATATTTTTATACTGTTGTCTGATCATGCCTCTACCATTTTGTAGTTGTGGATATGTCTTATACTCAAATATATGGGATTTACATTTATCCCTTTTGAATATCATTCTACTGGATAAATCCAATTCAGTGCTTTAGTTTCTCAGTCATCATAAACTGTATAAGCTATCCCTCCTAGTTCAATGTCAATGATAAATGTAATGAGCATGCCATCAATGCCTCTATTTAAGATATTGATTAAAAAAAAAAGCAAAACAATATATCGCCAAGTTTAATTCCCTGGAATACTATAGTAGAGGCTTGCCACACTGAAATTGAAGCATTAACAACTTACTCTTTGAGTCTGGCCATCTGACCAGTTCTGAATCCAGCTACTTACATTATTGTCCAGCAGAGAGGTCATAAACATGCAGCCTGTGGGCCACATGCAACTTGCAACACTATGGAGGGTGATTTGGACCTGATTAAAATGTTTTTCGAAAATATTTAAAGGCGGAGGGGACCTGAGGGGCCCGAGAGTGGCGGGCGAGACCAGCGGAGCAGGAGATAAGCCAGGCTGAGCCGATGAGAGCTGCTGAGCGCCAGATATCAGCGCAGCAGCCCTTAAAACCTTCAGCCTAAAGACTGGACTTCGGTGGGTCGGCTACTTGAACTTCCAGGAGTTGGGACGGCGGAGTGATCAGTAAGTGCTCTCTCCTCCCCCCTGATGACCATGAGGGAACCATAAAATTCTTCCCCAGATTAATCCTGGATCAGCAGGAACAGTAGAAGGGGGGGGGGGGGGTCTCACAACACCAGAGGCTGGAAAAGTGGCAAGGGGGGATTCTTCCTATTGTGGCGGAGGCGATCTGGAAGGACAGATGACCCAGGGCAGAGAAAATTCGCACTGCGACCCAGGCAAGCCTCAGAGCCGGGAGACAAGCCCCAGGAGGGGCGGGAACACGCATTAACTTCTAGGCGTACCCCAGCCCTCCAGGGGAAAAGGGAAGACAATAGGGAAGCTGGGATCACCATCCCCTGACCTTGCCTTTGCCTCAAGTCAGCTGAGGAGATCTCCTGAGACCAGAGCACCCCTCCCACACACCTAACAAGCTAACCCCAGGGTTGATCTGGGAAACAACAACAAAAACAAAAAAAAAAAGCCTGCTTTCAGCCTAGACACACAGCAGCCCAACTTAAAAGATCTGTATCTTATGACTGAAAGAACCAAAAGCTACAACACTCAGCCAACATCATGAATCGGAAAAAGCAGACGAGAAGTGAAAAAACCATAGAATCTTTCTATGGGGATAAGGACCAAAACACAAACACCAAAGAGGTCAGAGCTGAGACTGTACTTCCATCTGAAACCTCAGATGCGACTATGAATTTCTCGCAAGCACAACTAGATTACCTGGAACGTCTGAAGAAGGATATAAAAGAAAAACTGGCCAATGATTTTAAAACTATAAAAAAAGAATTCACTGATGAGAACATCACTCTGAAAAGGAAAATTGAAGAAATAGAAAAGGAAGTTCAAAAATTAACTGGAGAGAATAACTCCCTAAAAGGAAGAGTTAATCAAACGGAAAAGGAAACCCAAAACTTAATTGGGAAAATTGAACAGATGGAAAAGGAAACCCAAAACATAACTGGGAAAATTGGTCGATTGGAAAAAGAAGTACAAAAATTAAATGGAGAAAATAGCTCCTTAAAGGGAAAAATTGGTCAGATGGAAAAGGAAATGCAAAAGCTAATGGCAGAAAACAATACGATGAAGATTAGAATTGGGCAAGTAGAAACTAATGACTCAATGAGGCAACAAGAATCAGTCAAACAAAATCTAAAGAATGAAAAGATAGAAGAAAATGTAAAATATTTAATTGGAAAAACAACTGACCTGGAAAATAGATCCAGGAGAGAAAATTTAAGAATTATTGGCCTGCCAGAAACCCATGATGAAGAAAAGAGTCTGGACAACATCTTCCAGGAAATCATCAAGGAAAACTGCCCAGAAGTACTAGACTCAGAGGGCAAAATAGTCATCGAAAGAATCCACCATTCCCCTCCCGAAAGGGATCCCAAACTCAAAACCCCAAGAAATATAGTTGCCAAATTCCAGAGCTATCAAGTGAAGGAGAAAATACTACAAGCAGCCAGAAAGAAACAATTCAAATATCAAGGACACACAGTCAGGATCACACAGGACCTTGCAGCTTCTACATTAAAAGATCAAAAGAACTGGAACCCAATATTCCATAAGGCAAAGGAGTTGGGACTTCAACCAAGGATCAAATACCCAGCAAAATTCAGCATAACATTTCAGGCAAGGAGAAAGTCATTCAACGAAATAAGGGATTTCCAGAGCTTCCTGACCAAAACACCAGAACTCAAAAGACAATTTGATCTTCAAATGCAGGTCTCCAGAGAATCATAAAAAGGTAAACAGAGGGGAAAAAACAAAAACAAAAACTTGCTACTCAATTAGGGCAAACTGTTTACCTCCCTATAAGGGAAGATGATACCTGTTAATCTTGAGAACTGTGCAGCTATTATGATAAAAGGGATATATGTAGAGGGAACGGGCATAAAGTAAATGATGTCATGTCAAAAATATGATTTAAGTATGAGAAGGGAATGTAATAGGAGATGTGGAAAGGGGGAAGCAGAAAATGGCAAATTATATCACAGGAAGAAGTACAAAACTATAGTAGAGGGAAGGAGGGGAGGGAGATGAGCATTGTTTGAGAGGTACTCTCATCTGATTTGTTCAAAGGAGGGAACAATAATCTTAAGTAGATAATCCTAACTAGCTCTATACGTAGTAGGAGGGGAAGGGGGAAGAAAGGGGAGGGTGGCTAAAAGGGAGGAAAGAAGCAATAAGAGTAAAGGGGAGTAAAAGGGAGGGGGACTAAAAGAAGGAGGGGAAGGCTGCAGGAGGAGGGGGAGAAAAGTGAATACTATTGAGGAGGGGAAGGGAGACGGGAGAGCTAAAAGCACAAATGGTGGGAAAGAGGTTGGAGGGAAATACACAGATTGTAATCATAACTGTGAATGTGAATGGAATGAACTCTCCCATAAAACGGAGACGGATAGCGGAATGGATTAAAAGCCATAATCCAACAATATGCTGCTTACAAGAAACACATTTGAAACAGGGGGATACGCATAGGATAAAGGTCAAAGGATGGAGCAGAATATATTGTGCTTCAGCTCATGTAAGAAAGGAAGGAGTAGCAATCCTAATCTCAGACAAAGCGAAAGCAGAAATAGATCTAATCAAAAGGGATAAGGATGGAAACTGTATCCTGCTAAAAGGCACCATAGACAATGAAGCAATATCATTACTAAACATGTATGCTCCAAGCGGTATAGCATCCAGATTCTTAGAGGAGAGGTTGGGGGAGTTGAAGGAAGAAATTGATAGCAAAACTATACTAGTGGGGGACCTCAACCTCCCCCTCTCTGAACTAGATAAATCCAACCTCAAAATAAACAAGAAAGAGGTTAAGGAGGTAAATAAAACTCTGGATAAGGTAGATATGATAGATCTTTGGAGAAAATTAAATGGGAATAGAAAGGAATATACCTTTTTCTCAGAGGTACATGGAACATTTACAAAAATTGACCATGTACTAGGACATAAAAATCTCACAATCCAGTGCAGAAAGGTAGAGATAATCAATGCATCCTTTTCAGATCATAATGCATTAAAAATTACATGTAATAAAAGGCCATGGAAAGAGAAACCAAAAATCAATTGGAAACTAAATAATCTAATTCTAAAGAAGGGTTGGGTTAAAGAAGAAATCATAGAAACAATCAACAATTTCATTCAAGTGAATGACAATAGTGAGACAACATACCAAAACTTATGGGATACTGCAAAAGCAGTTATTAGAGGAAGTTTTATATCTTTGAATGCTTACATAAAAAAAATAGAGAAAGAGGAGATCAATGACTTGGGCTTGCAGTTGAAAAAGCTAGAAAAAGAACAAATTGAAAATCCCCAAGTAAATACCAAATTAGAAATAATGAAAACCAAAGGAGAGATTAATAAAATTGAAATTAAGAAAACTAATGAATTAATAAATAAAACCAATAGTTGGTTTTATGAAAAAACTAATAAAATTGATAAACCTTTGGTCAATCTGATTAAAAAAAAGAAAGAAGAAAACCAAATTACTAATATTAAAAATGAAAGGGGTGAACTCACCTCCAATGAGGAGGAAATTAAAACAATAATTAGAAACTACTTTGCCCAACTTTATGCCCACAAATTCGATAATCTAAATGAGATGGATGAATATTTTAAAAAATACAAATTGCCCAGATTAACAGAAGAGGAAGTTGAATACTTAAACAACCCCATCACAGAAAAAGAAATTGAACAAGCCATCAATGAACTCCCTAGGAAAAAATCTCCAGGGCCAGATGGATTCACAAGTGAATTCTATCAAACATTTAAAGAACAGTTAATTCCAATACTACATACACTATTTTTGAAAATCGGGGAAGAAGGAGTTCTCCCAAATTCTTTCTATGATACAAATATGGTTTTGATACCCAAACCAGGAAGAGACAAAACAGAGAAAGAAAATTATAGACCAATTTCCCTAATGAATATAGATGCAAAAATTTTAAATAAGATTTTAGCAAAACGAATGCAGCATCTTATCACAAGATTAATACATTATGATCAGGTAGGATTCACACCAGGACTACAGGGCTGGTTCAATATTAGGAAAACTATTAGCATTATCGATCACATCAACAACAAAGCTAACAAAAACCACATGATTATCTCGATAGATGCAGAAAAAGCTTTTGACAAAATACAACATCCATTCCTACTAAAAACATTGGAGAACGTAGGAATAAAGGGAACTTTCCATAAAATAATAAGCAGTATCTATCTAAAACCTTCAGCAAGCATTATATGCAATGGGGATAAGCTAGATGCATTCCCAATAAGATCAGGGGTGAAACAAGGATGTCCATTATCACCACTATTATTCAATATGGTACTAGAAATGTTAGCTGTAGCAATTAGACAAGATAAAGATATTCAAGGAATAAGAATAGCCAAAGAAGAAACTAAGTTATCACTCTTTGCAGATGATATGATGATTTACCTAGAGAATCCCAGAGATTCAAGTAAAAAATTACTTGAATTAATAAACAACTTTGGCAAAGTTGCAGGTTACAAAATAAACCCACACAAATCTTCTGCATTCCTATATATTAGCAACAAAGTCCAACAGCAAGAGATAGAAAGAGAAATCCCATTTAAATCTAGGGTAGACAGTATAAAATACTTAGGAGTCTACCTGCCAAAACAAACCCAGGGATTATATGAACACAATTACAAGACACTTTTTGCACAAATAAAGTCAGATTTAAGTAAGTGGAAAAACATTAGTTGCTCATGGATAGGCCGTGCTAATATAATAAAAATGACAATTCTACCCAAATTAATATACTTATTTAGTGCCATACCAATTAAACTATCAGACAATTACTTTCTAAAGCTGGATAAAATAATATCAAAATTCATTTGGAAAAACAAAAGGTCCAGAATATCAAAGGGACTAATGAAAAGAAATGCTTGGGAAGGTGGCCTAGCGCTACCAGACCTCAAACTCTACTATAAAGCAGCAATTATCAAAACCACTTGGTATTGGCTAAGAAACAGAGAGGTAGACAAGTGGAATAGACTTGGCACTCAAGATGCAGTAGGCAAGCAATATAGCAACCTTCTGTTTGATAAACCCAAGGACCCCAGCTTCTGGGATAAGAACTCATTGTTTGACAAAAATTGCTGGGAAAACTGGATAACAGTGTGGTGGAAATTAGGCATAGACCCATACCTGACACCGTACACAAGAATAAAGTCCAAATGGGTACATGATTTAGGTATAAAGATTGATACCATGAATAAACTGGAGAAGCAAGGAATAGTGTATTTATCAGATCTATGGAGAAGGGAAGAATTCTTTACTAAAGGAGAGGTAGAAAGCATTATGAAATGCAAAATGGATAACTTTGATTACATTAAACTGAGAAGTTTTTGCACAACCAAACCCAATGCAACCAAAATCCGGAGGGATGTAGTAAATTGGGAAAAAATTTTTACAGCTAAGCTCGGGGATAAAGGCCTCATTTCTAGAATATATAGAGAACTGACCCAAATGCATAATCATACAAGTCATTCCCCAATTGATAAATGGTCAAAGGATATGAACAGGCAATTTTCAGAGGAAGAAATTAAAGCTATCTATAATCATATGAAAAAATGTTCTAAATCACTATTGGTTAGAGAGATGCAAATCAAAACAACTCTGAGGTACCACATCACACCTATAAGATTGGCAAACATGACAGAACAAGAAAATGATAAATGCTGGAGAGGATGTGGGAGAGTTGGAACACTAATTCATTGTTGGTGGAGCTGCGAGCGCATCCAGCCATTCTGGAGAGCAATTTGGAACTATGCCCAAAGGGCTACAAAAATGTGCATACCCTTTGACCCAGCAATATCGCTACTAGGACTATATCCCCAAGAGATCATAAAAATGGGAAAGGGTCCCACATGTACAAAAATATTTATAGCAGCACTCTATGTAGTTGCCAAAAACTGGAAGTCAAGGGGATGTCCATCAATTGGGGAATGGCTGAATAAATTATGGTATATGAATGTAATGGAGTACTATTATGCCATAAGAAATGATGAACAAGAAGACTTCAGAGAGGCCTGGAAGGACTTATATGACCTGATGCTGAGTGAAAGGAGCAGAACCAGGAGAACTTTATGCACAGCAACGACCACAGTGTGTGAGAGTTTTTTCTGGTAGACTTAGATTTTTGTAATAACACAAGAACTTCTTACAAAAAAAAAAAAATCCCAATGGTGGTTCTCAAGGCAAAATGCCTTCCACACTCAGAGAGAGAAATATGGAAGTCACTCACATAATGTAACAGATCATGTTTGTGTATGTGTATGTATTTGTGTATCATGTTCTGATTTGTTATACGATTTCTTTCATTTATCTTAGTCTGACTACATACCATGACTATAGTGAAAATATACTCAATAGGAAAGTATATATAGAATCTATACAGAATTGTATGCAGTCGTGGGGAGGGAGAGGGGGAGTGGGGGGTAGGTGGGGGGGATAAAATCACAATTGTATGGCAGTGATTGTTAAACATTATAAAATAAAAATAAAAAAATAAAAAAATAAAAAAAAGAAAATATTTAAAGATATTATGTTATAATTAACAATGAAATAACCAATTAAATACAGATAATATTACATCTGAAAACTCAGTATGTGGCTAGCAGGGAGACATGTGCAGATTAGTGGTCCTCTTTTCTTTTTGAGTTTGATAACATAGGTTTAGTCTAAATCTCTACATTTTCTCTATAAAAATAATATAGAATGCTTTATCAAGGTAGGTAAACTATACCTACAGCATTACCTTCAACCACTAGCATATTAACCTTGTCAAAAATGCAAGGGAAGTCAGGGAGCCAGTATGTGTATGTATTTCTGTTTCTCCTGGATATGTGCATGTTATAGCTACAGAGGTATTCCTCCATTGGTTTACAGTCAGTTTTGTGATTAAGTGAATCTTTGATGCATCCTTCCTAAGACAGGTGGGGATATATCTATGACAAGACACCTGTTTGAGCCCAATGATGCTGTCTAGAGAAAAGGTTAGTTTTAGAGCTTTCTAAGCAAATTTTCCATTTTAATTCAGCAGAACTGGAATGAGAATCATTTTTTAAAGTAGAGTTTACTTTAGTTCAGAGTGGAATTTGAGATGTCTGACTTTGCCAAATATTCAGTAATATAGCACCCTGCCCGATTCATGCCAACAGACCCAGGCTGATGAATGGGTAGATTAGGCAAGGACTACTGTCCCTCTATATATTTCCTCTTTTAGAAATTTCAACCAGAAGGAACTCCTGTGAGTTAAGATATACAAAGACCCCTATTGAAATGAAAGATTCATGTGGGAAAAATAGCAATAATGAGTCATTAATTAGACAAAATTCTTTGCTTGAATCAGTTTCTCAGTTAGCTAGACCATCACCTATCAAAGCCCCAAGGGAAATGATAAGCAGGATGGGAAATGTTCAGATGTTAAGAAATTGTTACCAAACGGCTGATTGCGTGGCTACCAAGTGGGATGTTGTGGGTAGAGAGGGCATCATGAAGGCATGTAGTGACAAAATGGGTGAGTATTGGAAACAAATTTCACCTATGATAATTTTGCTTAGGACCAATCTCATATAATAGAATAAAGTATGAAGGATATCTGCTATGGCAGCTGCTAAGGTTGGTTGTTATTACTGTTATCCCAGTGAGGTTCATCCTTTGATTGCTAATATATCTTCAAAAAAATCTGTAGGCAATAGTTTTAACAGAACTGGCAATTGTGATCTTTAGATACATTATGCATGTAGTTAATATTAATATCCAGCTCTATATAGCCACAAAGCCTCATGCTAAAAATAATAGGAGTTAAAAGAGTCAAAAGGACACTAAGCCATAGTTCCACAGAACACAATCATTTGTATACTAATTATAATAACAATAAAATCACTTATATAATAACTTTTATACAGTGCTTTAAAGTCAGCAAAATGTTTGACATCTATTATCCCAATTGGTACCCACAATTATCTAATGAGGTATCATAGGTATCATTGTCTCCATTTTATAGATGAGAAAACTGAGGTTAAAGAAGAATAAAGGACTTGCCCATCATACAAGCTAAATGATGGATGCCAGATTCTAACCTAGGTTTCTTTGGATTTCAAGACTCTGCTATACTCAAATCTCAGGTTATAAATGTGATTGCTATACAATAATATGCCTGCCAAAATGCTTATCTTGGAACAGAAGGGAGAGTATGAACTCTCTATGCTGAGCTGGGCCACTGGGAAGAGAGCCAAGATTCTATAAAGGTGAAGAGAATTGCTTCCTTAAGATAATTCAAAGGATACCACAAATTTTCTCTCAGAAAATATCTTCTCCTTTCAGTCTAACTTTACATTGTGAAACTACCTGTAATTCAATCCATTAGAAATTCATTTAGATTAATGTAGAATCATTTTTAATGCAAATTTTTCTACTACGGTCAAAAGAAGTGATCAATCACATTTTATTATGAATTAAATTAATACCTTTCTTTCTTCCAGTTTCCTTGAGTAAATGATGGTTAAATAAAGGGATTACAGGATATGTTGATGCAGTACAGTGAACTGGTTAGGGTGTTCTGGTGCGGGACTGACTAGTCAGGAGTCATCATAAAGGATGAAGTTCCTTGAAAGATTTAAGGAGCTCCAAACAGAATAAGGGAAGAAAGACAGGTGAAAATGTAGAACAACCACTTTACGGGGCTCCTGCTTTTGCCGAAGGACAACCTTAAAAAGTAATGGATTCCACTATAATGTGGTCTTAAAACAGAAATTGGATGAACACTCATCAGCAATGTTATAAAAAAGGGTTCTGGGTTGTACATGAGTTTTCTAGCTGACATATGAGATTTCTTCCAACTCTGAGATCATATGATTCTGTTTGGGCATCATGACTGACACGAGAGTGGCATAATGAGGAAGAGATTCCATGAGAGATATAGCAGGGTGGGATGGGGGAAAGGGAAATAAAATTGTTTCATAAATGTTAACATGCTACAATCAGGGATGGGGAACCTACGGCCTCAAGGCCATATGTGGCCCTCTAGGTCCTCAAGTGCAGCTCTTTGACTGAATCCAAACTTCATAGAATAAATCCCCTTAACACAAGGATTTGTTCTATAAAATTTGGGCTCAGTCAAAAGGCCATACTCAAGGACCTACAAGGCCACATGTGGACTCAAGGCCACAGAGTCCCCATCCCTGTGCAGCTTCATTATAAAGATATGATGTGTTTTGTGAGTATAAAAGGAGTAAAATTCTTTACGAACTCATGATGGGGCAACTAGGTGGTACAGTGGATAGAGTGCCAGGTCTGGAGTGAGGAAGCCCTGAGTTTCCAGCTTCAGATACTAACTAGCCATGTGATCCTGGGCAAGTCATTTAACTCTGTTGACATCAGTTTCTTCATCTGTAAAATGAGCTGAAGAAGGAAATGGCAAACAGCTCCCACATCTTTGCCAAGAAAATCCCAAATGGGGTCACAAAGGGTCAGAGACAACTGAAACAACTGAACAACAATAAATAAATTGTGTAGTCTGTCAAGAAATAGGATTCCCCAAAAATAGCAAACTCACTGTGCAGAATGAGACATATGAAGCCTGATGCTTAATAATGCTGGAGTCAGGAAAGCCATGCATAAGCCTCTCCTCTAACACTTGTATAAAGCTCCTACTAAGCACTTTCTTAGGTCTGGAATATATAAAGCCAAAAATTAAAGAGTCCTACTCATCAAAGAGTTTCTATTTTCTTGTTGGTGTGGGGGCTCAGGGTCACATAGCATAAAAATTTGAGGCCAGATTTGAACTTAGGTTTTCTTAACTCCATCCAAATTCACTGCAGCACTTAGCTGACTCCCAGTCCTTCACCTAGTCATTTATTCTTATGGATTTGATCCCACTTTATACTGCTATTTGTTCATTGCGTCTGTTTCTCACTTTTTCATTCCATTCCTCTGATCTACTTTCCTGCTTTTGATTATTTTAATTTTGTCAACCTCCAAGTTTCCCATGCTACTTTAAAATTACATTGCAAAATAATTGCTGAACTACATCTATACAGGCATTTTTCTTATGAGATGTTCCCCATAAGTATAAATGTGAACCAAAAAAGTGCAGGGGTAGGGGATGGAAAAACCAGTTTGTGATCATTCTCATTTCATTTCTGTTGAAAATTTATTTTCTTCATTTTTTTCCTGATTTCTCTTACTCATCTTTTAACAAATAGGTCTTTGCTTTATTACCTCTTTAGTCTTTTTACTTTGAATTTTCTCTATTTCTTTAATTTTTGTTGTCTTAGTTACTGATATTTTAAAAAATATTTTAAATTGCATGCTCAGTTAATTGACCTTTCCCTTTTCTATTTTGCTTATGTTGTTAAATATAAAAAAATTTCCTGAGGATAATTTTAGTCATATCCCATGTATTTTGGTATATTGTCTCATTTTTACTATCCTTACCTTTAACATAATTATTTCTACGATTTACTTAAAGAATGAATTTGTTAAAGACAAACTTTGTTCAAACTATGTTGTCTATATAGTTTGCTCATTTTCTTTACTAATCATTACTTTTACATCTATAAAACATGTGTTTATTATTTCTGTTTTTTCACTTTTATTTTTGATTCTTTCATGACCTAAAATATTCATTATATTTCCCTCAAAAATTCGACTGTTTTCTCTATGTCTGTCAAAGCTATTAATTCTATTATCATCCTTCTGTCACTCAGGCTTACAACCTAGTTGTAATTCCTGTCTTTTTCTCCTCCCACATATCCAATCAACTGACAAATATTGTCTACAACAAATCTACCTCAACCACATGTCTCATATCCATGCCTTTCTCTCTAACCATGTGTCCATTCCCCATCCCATTTGGGTCCTCATCATCTCTTCCCAAGGCCATTACAACAGTCTGCTAATTTGTCTTCTTGCCTTAAATCTCTTCCCAGTCCAAGACAGCCACAGTATAACTGCTAACATAATTTTCCTGAAGTGTGAGTCTGACCATGTCCTTTTCCTACTCAATAAACACCAGAACATCTCTATGACCTTTAGAATCAATGACAAACTCCACTTTTAAAGCCCTTCCCAACTTTGTGCTAGCTATCTTTTCAATTTTGTTATATAGGAGTCCCCTTCTTTCACTTTATAATCTAGACAGAATACCGTTCCTGCTGTTCCTCACATGGGACACCCTATCCTCTATCTCTAGCCTTCGCACTGGTAGTGCCCCCATTGCTGAAATGAACTCCTCTGTCTGCACCATTTAGAATCTCACTTTCCTTCAGAACTCAGCTGAAGCATCACCTTCTACAAGAAGCATTTCCTAAATGCCTAGGTGCTAGTGACCTCCTTTTGCGTTATGTTTATTGTGTACATACACATGTTCATGTGTCCTTAAGTATACATATATATGCATACATGCATACATATACACACACACATATATGCATTGTCTACCCAGACAGAATGTAAGGCTCTTGAAAGCAGGGGCTGTTTTAATTTTGTTTTTGAAACCCAAGATTCTAACACAGTGACCAGCATCTACATAAGTAGGTACTTAGTAAATGCTTATTTGTTAATCAATTAGATAAATTAGAATATGATAATGTAAAAAGGAACCATGAGATATAGAAAAATAAATGTATTCTTAATAATTCCAATCTTACCATGGGACAATCAAAACTTATTTTTTCCAACAAATGGTTTTATGTTTTACAATTCTATATTTTTCTTTGTTTGTCCTTTTGTTGGGTTTATATATCTCTGAGAGAAGAATGTTATGCTGTTATGCTACTGTCAAAGTAATTTTGCAAATTCTAACTCTAAAGTAGCTTCCCCATTTATTTCTCTTACAATTCAACTTTTATTTTTCCCTTATCTGAAATCATAATTACACTTCAACTTTTTTAGAGACAGATGATGCATAATAAACTTAGTTTTATTCCCTCCTTTTTCACTGTGTGTAAGAATTTGTGTATGTACACTAAACATATTGTAATGCTCTACATGTTTGCAAAGACTATTGTAAATAATTACTTACTCTCAATATCTGCTGCAGAAGATAGAGAAAAAAATTCACTAAACTCATTAAGATCCTTCAAATTGAGTCAACATATACTTTATGCTCAGAGACTACTCTACAAAGGAGAATATGATGTGAAACTGAAGCCTCATACCTATATATCCTAAATTCTTTCTTTGAGAAAAGACTCTCTGGGCTCTGGAAATGACAAGTACCCAAAAGGTGAAGTTGATTATACCTGAATGGGTAGGAAATAGCATTGCTGATGATGGAGTCACGATTAAAATTAATACATAGCTAGGAAATTCAAATTGAAAAAAAAAATATGGCATGCAACTAAAGTAATTTGATCTTGAATCATTTTTTAAAATTATTAATAATGAAAAATGGGGCATGGATGGAAAGGCTACAGTTATTTCACACAGAATTTTAACTGATATAAATAATCATAATGAAGCAAAAAAAGGACTTAAAATATTCCTTATTTGGCCAAACTTATAACTTACTTGACAAGAGGAGAGAGGTGATAGTAAAATGTAACTCTGTTTTAGGACATAAACTCATTTATAGAATTTTATGGCAAAGGATGACAGAAAGTTATGAGCAGTGTCACCTTTTAAAACAGAGAAAAGCAGTGGAGGGTAAAACCATTTTAATGAAAGCTTATTGAGACATCCAACTAAATAAAGTCATCCAGAGGACATTTAATGATATAAATGGAAAGAGGATAACCAAGGGAAGAAAAATGGAAATGACATGATTCTTGATAACTTTAATGATGCAGCCAAAGAGCCACCTTCTGTATTAAACTTTTCTTGATCCTTCCAATTGCCAGTGTCTTTCCTCAGCAACTACATTGTATGTCTTTGTGAAGATTCTATATAATACACTCACATGCATGTGTGTGTTGTATGTATCAATGTATACATGCACATCAGGGTCATAACTGTAGGCGTGCATATGTTGCACATGCAATACACATATACATTTTGTGCATGAATGTATGTATGTGTGTATCTGTATACGCACAAACACAGCCACACATGTTGATTACTCTCTGTTTGAACATAAGCTCCTTGAGGCAGAGACCATTTCACCTTTGTCTTTGTATCCCCAGGGCTTAGCACATGCCTGGCACATATGAAGTACTTAGTAAATGTTTATTCATTGATTTTAATGTTTTTATCAAAGGCAACAGAGACAACATACTCATCCTTTTCTTAAAAAAAAAAAGCATAATAGGTCCAAGTTTTGATAAGGTGAAATGGCACTAAAAAAAATAAAGATAGAAATGTTAGCTCAATTTGATCAAATAAGGAGAGAGAAAATCTATACTGGGAGGAATGCCATTTTTAGGTAGTTGAGGGATTAATTCACAAGGAGTCTGGGGTAGGTACTTGAATATTGAAAAAGTGACCAAGATAACAGCAACTAGGAATTCATGAACCTACTTATCAGCTCTATAAAGTTATAATAATAATAATAATAATAATAATAATAATACATTCGTATATCAACATCCTAGATAAGGGTATTCTCAAGAAACAACTTACAACACACAACATTTTAGAAATTGCCTAATTGACTGAAAGATATAGAAAATACAAGATGCCACTGTTTACTGTTGGCTAACTATAAAATGGTTTTTGATTCAGAAGAACAAAATGCTCCTTTAAAGGCTCTCTTTGCACAAAGTGACATCCATGTAGGCATCAAAATTATGTAAGATACCTTGAAAGATGTAACAGAAAACTTTGTTGGATGATTCCTTTGACCATTAATGTCAGGTGGGTCATAAAAAAATGAGAGATGTATGTTCACCACTGTCAGCGGACCAAGTATTTATTAAAAACCTACTACGCGACAGGCACTGTGCTAAGTGCTTTAGTAATCTTATTTCATCTGATCCAACAACAATCCTTAGAATCAGATATTGTTATTATTCCCCATTTTACAGTTGAGGAAACTGAGGCAAGCAAAGGTTTAAATGACTTACCCCAGGTCACACAGCTACTGAGTATGAGACTGGATTTGAATTCACATCTTCTGGAGTTTAGGCTCAGCACTCTACCCCACACGTCACCTAGCTATTAAGACAGAGTCACAGCAGGTTCCAAATAGAAGAGGGATTCCCTATAGATAGGAAAGTCCTAGAGATACTTTTGTTTGTGGATGACATCAAGTTAAGTTCTGAAACCCTGCAGAGTCTCCTAGAAGAGATTAACAATCATTTAAATGATTTAAGGCTAATAACATTTATATAGCACTTACATAGCCAGGCACTGTGCTAAGCACTTTGTAATTATTACCTCATTTAGTCTTCCCAACAGTCCTAAAAGGTAGGTTCCATTATTAGCCCCATTTTATGGATGAGGTACCTGAGCAAACAGAAGTTAAATGACTTGTCCAGGGCCACATAGCTATTAGTGTCTGAGGCCACTCACATTATCCTGAATGCTCCCTATAGTTTCTGCACAAAGTGGCACTTGAAGTATCCAGCTTCTATTCTGATCATGAAATTTGCATGAGAGTTATAATTAACAATCCTGGAACGTTAAGTAAATACCACATTCAGTCAAGGAGATCTCAGACCTCAGACACAGGATCCCATAGACTGGGGAATAAGGAGAGAAAGTGAACTAACTAGCCAGGACAGATATAGGAAGAAGTATTTTTCTGATAATTAGTTGTTTATATTTGCAGAAGGAGGACAAATGCTGTCAGTACTCTCTATATTTCAGCACCCTAGGACAAAGTCCTGATAACCCCGCACTAGTTATAGTCATCAAATTATACCATGTATAGAATAAAGTAATTCTCCTAAATGCATCCAGATCTTTTAAATTTCAAGTGAGGTGCAATCTGCTGAAGAAAATATACTAGAGTTTAATTATGTGTATGATAATCACTGAAAAATTGCAAAAATCAATGAGACAGATGTTTAAGGTTTGAAAAAGAAAGAAGGAAAGAATTCACAAGAGTAAAAGAACATTTACTTTTGGTATAATTGTATTCAACGAAACAGTGCCTGTGATTTATATTTCACCGTGCCTGAGGTTCCTATAACAAGGTTTGTGGGTTTTAAAGATCCCAACAACAGGGAAATAGTGACATCTTGTGGCTATAAACCTTTTGGATTTTGAAGTTTTCAGTAACAGATGGTGACAGATGTTCTTAAAGTTGTTGATTCCATTAAAAATAGTATTAATAATCCTCATTTTCCATCACAGCATGCAAGTGACCCTAAGTTCTAGAAAGTTATGCAAGAAGAGTAGGAACATTCCAGAGTTTCAGTTTTAATAGAGGATGTTTTCAGATCAAAGTACACTCCACTCTGGACATCCATTATTTGATTACTTTGTATGCTGGCCACCTCATACCTACTTTAAGACATAAAACATGTTAGAACATTAGAGGCTCTTTCCTTTTACTCATCAAAAGGCTGAAAGAAAAAAACTTTTATTTCAAAAACAATTTTTAAAAAATGTTCAGCACCGAACAAACAAAAAAGACTCTTACATTTTGCCTGAGCAATGCAATTGAAGGCTGACTTAATTGTCTATTACTAGGATTCCTCTTATTGCTAGGTGGCACAACAGACGGAACACAGTGTCTCATATCACTTGCCCTTCTCTTACCCCTTCAAGTCAACACTTGGCCATCTAGAGATTCCTGGTGAGTACCCCCATTCTTTTCTGGATCATGTGTTCATCCTCTTACCTTCTCTTGGGCATCTGGGTTAAATTTAAATACTCTGAGGAGTGGTCTCTGTAAATATCTAGAAAATGGAAAGGAAAGGAAGGGAAACATCTAGAGAAATGATAGGAAATCAATCAATATTTACTAAGTGCCTACTTTGTGCCAAGTACCCTGATAAAAGTTCAGGATACAAAAAGAGGCAAAAGATAGCAAAGAAGATAGCAGTTCTGACTGGAAAGAGAAATAGCTCTAAAGCTATAGCTGTGACTCATGGGACACATCTCATCTCCACCCCTTTTATCATAGTGCAATGCAAGGACACATGTTTAAAATATGAACAGAAAAAATCAGAAAACTGGTATTGAATTTTTTTTAGTGTTCTAGAAATTAAATAGACACTCAATAACTAGCCTGTTTAAGGGCTTTGTAGGAAAAAACACAATTTTTTTTTATTTTGGTAAATTCTAGGAAATACAAGAAAAATACCTTCAGTTGTCTTATATTCTCAAGACAAAATTAATTTTAATTTGAGTTCATTTTAACTTGAAAACCAAAGATAATCCATTTAGGACCATGGAAAACTCATGTAATTAAACACAAAAAGGTGAAATCAACTCAAAGAGTGAACTGATCATAAAGTCAGAAGGAAGTTTTAGAAGCAAATGCTAAGCTATGGTCTAAATGTTCAGGATGTTATTTCAAGTCCTGGTATAACAGAATGCATAGTTTAGGATTCTTAATTACTTGGATTAAATGCCTTAAAACAGCTTGGAAAAAAACAGTAAAGTTTTTTTGGAATTTCCACAGCAAAGAAGATCTTGGTAATGGTGTATTTCTTTAGGACAGAGGATTTACATCAATTTCTTTGTAACCTTTCAAACAGGGACAATAGATCTTCTTCATGGTAATTGGGAACAAGAGAAATACTCTTCAGAAAGAGAGCCGAGAGAACGCTTCTAAAGAAACCACTGTGATTGGAAAGACCTTGAACTACTAAGGGAAGGGAAGAAAACATAAGTGGAAGGGGAAAAACTAGTCTTTTTTGTTTTTTCTCAAGTGCTAAGACCTACTTGTGTTCACTCATGCCCCATTATTCTTGATCTCATTGGGGTTTTCTTGGCAAAGAACCTGGAGTGGTCTGCCATTTTCTTCTCTAGTTCCTTTTATAGATAAGGAACTGAGTCAAACAGAGTTAAGTGTCCAGGATCATACTAGTAAGTGTCTGAGGTCATATATGAACTCGAGTCTTCCTGACTCCAGGCTTGGCATTCCATCTATTGTGCCACCTAGCAGTTCTCTTACTAGGAGGTATCCTAGTAAGAGACAGTTAAGTCAATCTTCAATTATATCAATTGAGCAAAATGTTTGCTCTGTGTAGAATGTTTTTGGTTTTGCTTTTTTAAAATTTTTTTTCAAACAGTAGATTTTCTTCTTTTAATGAATCTCTCCCTCCTATTGGGCAAATAACCTAAACTCCGAGGGCCTCAGTTTCTTCATGTGTAAAGTGAAAGTACTAGATCAGATGATGTCTAAGATCCAAGTTAATTCAATCAGAGCTGTTTTAAAGGGAAACACTATTTGAGAAGAGAATGATGATCATCCCACTATATTATATTCTGATCAGAGCGCATTTGAGGTATTAAATTCCATTTGATACACCATGATTAAAGAATTACAGTGGGTGGAGCCAAGATGGCGGAGTAGAAAGACACACATACACTAGCTCTGAACCCACAGCCCATAAAATATCCATAAAGAAGAACTCCCAACAAATTCTGGAGCAGCAGAAGCCACGGAACAATGGAACAGATGAGATTTCTGTTCCAGAGAGCCCTGAAGACCTCTCACAAAAGGTCCTTCCTGCTGTGGACCCAGAGCTGAGCCCAGCCCTGCCTTGTCCGTGTGGCACTGAGAGGAGCTGATATGAGCAGGCTTCAGGGACAGAATCTCTAGCTACCACGCAGGTCCCTCAACCCACAGGCCCCAAAGGTTGGTGAGAGGGTCTTCTCGGCTTGCTGAGAGGGGAGTGGGGTGTCCCCGTGGCTCGAGCCCCTTCGGGAGGCAGCAGAGGAGGAGGGAGCAGACTGGGGCTCCCCAAGCAGGCAGGAGCCTGGACCCATTGTTGAAGGTCTCTGCATAAACCCCCTGAGGGAACTGAGCCAGTGAGGCGGTCCTGCCCCCACCTGAGCAACTGAACTTAATCTCACTCTGAATAGCAGCCCTGCCCCCACCAAAAGCCCTGAGGCTGGGAAGCAGCATTTCAATCTCAGACCCCAAGGTCTGGCTGGGTAGATCTGGAGGTGAAGTGGATGTGAAGAGAATATTCAGAAGTCAAGTCACTGGCTGGGAAAATGCCCAGAAAAGGGGAAAAAAAATAAGACTATAGAAACTTACTTTCTTGGTGAACAGGTATTTCCCCCCTTCCTTTCTGATGAGGAAGAACAATGCTTACCATCAGGGAAAGATAGAGAAGTCGAGGCTTCTGTATCCCAGCCCACTCAATGGGCTCAGGCCATGGAAGAGCTCAAAAAGGATTTTGAAAATCAAGTTAGAGAGGTGGAGGAAAAACTGGGAAGAGAAATGAGAGACATGCAAGCAAAGCATGAAAAACAAGTAACACCCTGCTAAAGGAGATGCAAAAAAATGCTGAAGAAAATAACACCTTGAAAAATAAGCTAACTCAATTGGCAAAAGAGATTCAAAAAACCAAGGAGGAGAAGAATGCTTTCAAAAGCAGAATTAGCCAAATGGAAAAGGAGATTCAAAAGCTCACTGAAGAAAATAGTTCTATCAAAATTAGAATGGAACAGATGGAAGCTAATGACTTTATGAGAAACCAAGAAATCACAAAACAAAACCAAAAGAATGAAAAAATGGAAGATCATGGGAAATATCTCATTGGAAAAACAACTGACCTGGAAAATAGATCCAGGAGAGACTATTTAAAAATTATGGGACTCCCTGAAAGCCATGATCAAAAAAAGAGCCTAGACATCATCTTTCATGAAATTGTCAAGAAAAACTGCCCTGAGATAATAGAACCAGAGGGCAAAATAAATATTCAAGGAATCCACAGATCACCGCCTGAAAGACATCCAAAAAGAGAAACCCCTAGGAACATTGTGGCCAAATTCCAGAGTTCCCAGGTCAAGGAGAAAATATTGCAAGCAGCTAGAAAGAAACAATTCAAGTATTGTGGAAATACAATCAGGATAACACAAGATCTAGCAGCCTCTACATTAAGGGATCGAAGGGCATGGAATAGGATATTCCAGAAGTCAAAGGAACTAGGACTAAAACCAAGAATCACCTACCAGCAAAACTGAGTATAATACTTCAGCGGAAAAATTGTTCTTTCAATGAAATAGAGGACTTTCAAGCATTCTTGATGAAAAGACCAGAGCTGAAAAGAAAATTTGACTTCCAAACACAAGAATGAAGAGAAGCATGAAAAGGTAAACAGCAAAGAGAAGTCATAAGGGACTTACAAAAGTTGAACTGTTTACATTCCTACATGGAAAGACAATATTTGTAACTCTTGAAACTATTCAGTATGTGGGTACTGGGTGGGACTACATACACACACATGCACACACACATACACATACACACACACACACACACACACACACACACATAGAGACAGAGTGCACAGAGTGAATTGAAGAGGATGGGATCATATCTTTAAAAAAATGAAATCAAGCAGTGAGAGAGAAATATATTGGGAGGAGAAAAGGAGAAATGGAATGGGGCAAATTATCTCTCATAAAAGAGGCAAGCAAAAGACTTATTAGTGGAGGGATAAAGAGGGGAGGTGAGAGAAAAACATGAAGTTTACTCTCATCACATTCCACTAAAGGAAGGAATAAAATGCACACTCATTTTGGTATGAAAACCTATCTTACAATACAGGAAAGCGGGGGATAAGGGGATAAGCAGGGTGGGGGGGATGATGGAAGGGAGGGCATGGGGAGGAGGGAGCAATTTGAGGTTGACACTCATGGGGAGGGGAAGGATCAAAAGAGAGAATAGAAGTAATGGGGGACAGGATAGGATGGAGGGAAATATAGTTAGTCTTATACAACACGACTATTATGGAAGTCATTTGCAAAACTACACAGATATGGCCTATATTGAATTGCTTGCCTTCCAAAGGGAAGGGGTGGGGAGGGAGGGAGGAAAAGAAGTTGGAACTCAAAGTTTTAAGAACAACTGTCGAGTACTGTTCTTTCCACTAGGAAATAAGAAATACAGGTAAAGGGGTATAGAAAGCTATCTGGCCCTACAGGACAAAAGAGAAGATGGAGACAAGGGCAGAGAGGGATGATAGAAGAGAGAGCAGATTGGTGATAAGGGCAATTAGATTGCTCGGTGTTTTGGGGTGGGGGGAGGGGACGAAAGGGGAGAAAATTTGGAACCCAAAATTTTGTGAAAATGAATGTTAAAGTTAAATAAATAAATAAATAAGAATGACAGTAAGAAGTTGGTTGGCATCTAGAAGAGTGGTATCAAACTCAAATAGAAATAATTCCCTGCAAGCCACATATTGACTTAGGAAACCACAAATTAATATATTGATTGTATCTTTATTTATTTTGTTAAACATTTCCCAATTACACTTTAATCTTCTCTGATCTGGATAAGTGTCTAGAAGAGTAACAGGTCATATACGAACCATCTGAAAGAAGTGTGGAAGTTTGGAAAAGAGGAAGATTTAAAGGGAAAATAATAACTGTCTTTAAATATCTGAAGGGTTTTTACATGGAGGTGGAATTAGAATTATTCTGCTTGGTCCAGAAAGTAGACCTTGGAACAGTGAATAGAAATCACAGGGAAGCAGGTTTCAGTCTGATATAAGGGAGAAAACAAAACAATAAAACAAAAAGTCCTTCCTAACAATGGGGGTTGTCCAAAGAGAAATTAACTGTTCAGGAGATTCTGAGCTCCCCCAATATTTTCAGTTGTCTTCAAGTGAAGACTGAATGAACACTTGTCTATGTATTACAGGCAAAATCACTGTTAAGATATTGGCTGTAATAGACAATGAAGGTTCCTTCCAACACTGAAATCCTACTTATTATTCAGTTTCCCATCTCTCCATCTTATGATTTATGTGACTTGCTCGAGGTCATGCAGATGGCAAAACGGGAATCAAACTCAAATCTTTTAAGGGCAAGTACAGTGGTCTATCTACCATACCTTTAATCAAGGACAAACTAGGCAATAAGTTAATGGAATGAAAATTCTGACCTTCTAGTGATGATGCCCTGCTATTAATACTAATGGTATTAAAATAGAAGAGAATGAGATTTTTCATAGCTATGACTAGAAGGATTCTTAACTACCCAAATAAAGGACAGAGATGATCAGAAATAGAATATGAAATTTGTATTAAATGAAACTGAAAAGCTCTTGCATGAACAAAATCACTGAAGTCGGGATAAAAAAGGAAACTATTACATGAGGGGAAAAAACCCTTGCATTAAATATCTATGGTAAGGGTTTGCTATCCAAGATATATAAGCAAGTAGCAGAAATGAATAACTGGTCAAAGGAAATGAACAAACAGTTCTTTTTTTAATTAATTAATTTATTTATTTTAAGTTTTCAACATTCATTTCCAAAAAATTTTGAGTTCCAAATTTTCTCCCCATCTCTCCCCTCCTCCCACCCCAAAACACCTTGCATTCTGATTGCCCCTTCCACCAATGTGCCCTCCCTTCTAACACCCCTCCCTTCCCTTATCCCCATCTTTTCTTTTGTCCTGTAGGGTAAGATAAATTTCTATACCCCATTACCTGTATTTCTTATTTCCCAGTTGTACACAAAAACAGTTCTCAACATATGTTCCTAAAACTTTGCATTCCAACTTCTCTTTCTTCCTCCCTCCCCATCCATGCCCACTGAGAAGGCAAGCAATTCAATATAGGATATATATGTGTAGTTTTGCAAATGACTTCCATAATAATCATGTTGTGTAAGACTAATTATATTTCCTTCCAACCTATTGTGCCCCCCATTTCTTCTATTCTCTCTTTTGACCTTGTCCTTCCCCAAGAATGTTTGCTTCCAATTGTTCCCTCCTCCCATTTGTCCTCCCTTCCATCATCCCCTCACCCTGCTTATCTCCTTCTCTCCTACTTTCCTGTAGTGTAAGATAGATTTTCATACCAAAATGAGTATGCATGTTATTCCTTCCTTGAGCCAAATGTGATGAGAGTAAGCTTCACTTTTTCCCCCTCACCTCCCCACTTTTCCCATACATTGAAAAAACTTTTTCTTGCCTCTTCTATGAGAGGTAATTTGCCCCATTCCATTTCTCCCTTTTTCCTCCCAATACATTCCTCTCTCATCCCTTAATTTTATTTTTTATTATATATTATTTTTTATTTATAATTCATTTATTTAATAACATTATTTATTATTATTTATTTATAATCCTATTCACCTCACCTTGTGCCCTCTATCTCTCTGTCTCTCTCTATATATATGTATGCGTGCATGTGTGTGTGTATGTGTGTGTGTGTGTGTGTGTGTGTGTGTGTGTGTGTATAATCCATCCAACTACCCAGATACTGAGAAAAGTCTGAAGAGTTACAAATATTATCCTTCCATGCAGGAATGCAAACAGTTCAACTTTAGTAAGTCCCTTGTGATTTCTCTTTCATGTTTACCTTTTCATGCTTCTCTTCATTCTTGTGTTTGAAAGTCAAATTTTCTTTTTCAGCTCTTATCTTTTCATCAAAAATGCTTGAAAGTCCTCTATTTCATTGAATGACTATTTTTTCCTCTGAAGTATTGTACTCAGTTTTGCTGGGTAGGTGATTCTTGGTTTTAATTCTAGTTCGTTTGTCTTCTGAAATATCATATTCCATGCCCTTCGATCCCTTAATGTAGAAGCTGCTAGATCTTGTGTTGTGCTGATTGGACTTCCACAATACTCAAATTGTTTCTTTCTAGCTGCTTGCAATATTTTCTCCTTGACCTGGGAACTCTGGAATTTGGCTACAATATTCCTAGGAATTTCTCTTTTCAGATCTCTTTCAGGAGGTGATTGGTGGATTCTTTCAATATTTATTTTACTCTCTGGTTCTAGAATATCAGGGCAGTTTTCCTTGATAATTTCATGAAAGATGATGTCTAAACTCTTTTTTGATCATGGCTTTAAGGTAGTCCCATAATTTTTAAATTGTCTCTCCTGGATCTATTCTCCAGGTTAGTTGTTTTTCCAATGAGATATTTCATATTATCTTCCATTTTTTCATTCTTTTGGTTTTGTTTTGCAATTTCTTGGTTTCTCACAAAGTCAGTAGCTTCCATCTGTTCCATTCTAACTTTTAAAGAACTATTTTCTTCAGTGAGCTTTTGAACCTCCTTTTCCATTTAGCTAATTCTGCTTTTTAGAGTATTCTTCTCTTCTTTGGCTTTTTGGAACTCTTTTCCACTTGAGTTAGCCTATTTTTAAAGGTGTTATTTTCTTTAGCATTTTTTTGGGTCTCCTTTAACAAGTTGTTGACCCACTTTTCATGATTTTCTTGCATCTCTCTCATTTCTCTTCCCAATTTTTCCTCCACCTCTCTTACTTGATTTTCAAAATCCTTTTTGAGCTCTTCCATGACCTAGGACCATTGCATATTTATTTTGGAGGGTTTGTATGCAGAAACCTTGATTTTTATGTCTTCCCTTGATGGTAAACATTGTTCTTCCTCACCCAAAAGGATGGAAGAGAATACCTGTTCATCAATAAAGTAACCTTCTATATTTTTATTTTTTTCCCTTTTGGGGGCATTTTTCCAACCTTTTGAGTTCTTTGTCAAGAGTATGGTAGACTCTGGGGACTTGTAAGTTTTCAGTTCCTCCAAATTGGCACAATCAAGGGAGAGGAGTTTACTTCTCAAGGACCTCCATCTCCTCCACACTCAAGGACCATGCTCAGGGCTGAGGTTCAGATCAGCTGCTCAGTTCCCCCAAGGCTTTTAAGCTGAGTATTCCTACAATGGACCCTGGCTGCTACTGCTGACACTGCTGCCACTACTACCTCCACCACTTGGGGCTGGAGCTAGAGGAGGACCCTGCTCCCTTCTCACTCTGGTTGAAAAAGCCTTTAGTGCCTGTGAGTTGAGGGATCTGCAAAGCTCTGCTGGTGCTCCTGGGGTTTCAACCCCCAAAGCCTGTTCTGGTTCTGCTTCTTCTGGCACGATCAAGACTGGGTTGTGCTCTGCTCCATATCCAGTGTGACAGATCTTTCCAGTCAACGTTTCAGGTCCCTGTGGGCTGGAAATCTCCTCCACTCCATTGTTCTGTGGCTTTTGCTGCTGTAGAATTTATTGAGCATCTTTCTTTGCAGGTATTTTATGGGCTGTGGGGGAAGAACTAGACTATATGCGTCTTTCTACTCTGCCATTTTGGCTCCATTCCCAAACAAACAGTTCTTAAAGGAAAAGCAAACTATTAACAACCTTATGAAAGAATGTCCAAGTCTGTAATAAAAAGAGAAATGACAATCAAAACAGTCCTGAAGTTCCAATTCACACCTTGCAAATTAGCAAAGATGGGAATAGTCAATGTTGGAGGAGTTATGGAAAGATATGCATATTGATGAATTGTTGGTGAAACTGTAAATCAGTACAATCACTTCAGAAAATAATTTGAAATTAAACAAATAAAGATACTAAAATATCTGTTGGAGCAGTTATATGGCTCAGTGGATAGAGTGCCAGTCCTAAAGTCAAGAAGACTCATCTTTCTGAACTCACATCTGGCCTTAGACACTAGCTGTATGACCCTAGGCAAGTAACTTAACCCTGTTTGCCTCAGTTCCACAATTGTAAAATGAGCTGGAGAAGGAAACAGCAAATCACTCAAGGATCTTTGTCAAGAAAACACCAATGGGGTCATGAGGAGTTAGATATAACTGAAGCAACTGCGCAACAACAAAATCTCTGACCCAGAGACTCCACTACCAGCCTTCATGTCTCAAAGAGGTCATTGATAATAAGCCTCCATGTACCCCAAGATATTTATAGCAATACTTTTTGTGTTGACAAAAGAATTAGAAATTAATAGATGCTCATTGAAACAAAAAAGACTAATGTAGATTGGGCAACAGATTATTATTGCCCTGAAAGAAATGACTAATTGCAAAAATTCAGAGATATATGAAAAGACACATGAACTGATGCATGATGGAGTAAACAGGATCAGGAAAACAATGTGCATAATTATTAAAAACAATGTAAATGGAAAGAACAAAAAAAAGTTAAAACCTACATACTTAAAATGACCACGCTTGATCCTAGAGAAGACTTGAAAAAATATACTTTTTTTCTGTTTCAGAGGTGAGGAAATCTGAAATGTTGCACATGACTGTATAGGCAGCTAGTTGGCACAATGGATAGAGGGGAAGAGAAGCAGAAAAGCATTTATCATGTTCCTACTATGTGAATGGCATTATGCTAAGAGTTTTATAGGAGCAACTGGGGGTACAGTGGTTAGAGCACCAGTGAAGGAGTCAGGAGGACCTGAGGTCAAATCTCACCTCAGACACTTGACACTCACTAGCTGTGTGACCTTGGGCAAGTCACTTAACCCCAATTACCTCATCCTGGGTCATCTCCAGTCATCCTGGTGAATATCTGGTCACTGGATTCAGATGATTCTGGAGGAGAAGTGAGGCTGGTGACCTGCACAGCCCCCCCTCACTCAAAAACAAAAGTCAAGTGCAAGTCATGTCATCATTTCTCTGATGGCATGGTCTTCTTCAACAACGAAGAATGAACACACACACACACACACACACACACACAAGAACTTTATAAATGTTTTCTCATTTGATAGAGTGTCAGATTTGCAGTGAGGAAGAACTAAGTGTAAATCCTGCCTCAGATGTTTGTATAGCTATCTGACTCTAAGCAAATCATTTCACCTCTCTCAGACTAAGTTTTCTCATCTGTAAAATGAGAATAACAATAGCTCATACTTCACAGGTTTGTGAGGATTAAATGGGGTAATAAATGTAAAAATACCTTAAATATATATATATATATGTATGTACATATATATATATACAAATATATATTCTAGTTGCTGCTGCTACTGCTACTACTACTGACACTGTCAATGTTTTTTTTTCTTGTTTCAATCTTTGCTACACATGATATTTCAATAGGCAGGTGAGGGTAAAGAATATATTCAGAAATGAAAGTGATATAAAAAATCAATAAAATGAAATTTTAAAAATAATGATCAAATTTAAGGAACTGTCTTGGGGCAAAGTTTTTTCAGGAACTCTAAGATCTACCATCTTACATAGCTACAAGTATCCAGTAGATGCTGTCTGGTAGCATCAAGTAATAAAAAGATGATATTTAAAAACTATTTCATCAGGTAAACTTTAAAATACACAGTTTATGCAAGTATACCACTACTGACTGAGCTCTGAGGTAAGGGACAGTGTCTTATCTAAGTTTTAAAATATTCCTGGAACCTAACCTAGTGCTCAGCTTAAAAACAAAAAAACAAACAAGAAAAAAAACAATCTGATATAGCAGGGAAAATCCATGATCAAGGTCAAAAGATCTGGGTTTGACTTGTAACTGCATATTACTGGATGTGTTACTATGGACAAATTAACTTTATTGAGCTTCAGTTTCTACATGTGTAAGTTGAGATGATCATGCTATTTACCTCTCAGGGTTATAGAGTGGATCATATAAATTATATGAGAAGGTATAAAACCTTATATACAAACAGGCTGTTAGAGATGATTTATTTGCATATCTCCCTGGTCTTTGGCCAAGTATCAGACCATTAAAATTAGAAAAGATTTTGGGGATCATCTACCTTTCATTTAACAGATGGGAAAAAAGAAGGAAGAAGAAGAGGAAGGAGAAAAAGAAATAGAAGAAACAGAAAAATAAATAGAAGAAAGAAGAAGAAGAAGAAGAAGAAGAAGAAGAAGAAGAAGAAGATGATGATGATGATGATGATGATGATGATGATGATGATGATGATGAAGGACGAAGAAACCAAGAGAAATATGGCTATTTGTGCTAAGACACAGAGTTAGTGGAAAAATTGGATCTCCTTCTCTGGTCTCCTGACCCCTACTCCAATTTTCTTTCCATGTGAACCAGCTACAGGCATTTGCAAGGCAGCTGGCCAGATTTAGGAGTATATAATTTTTGGTTAGACAAAAATCATCTAATTGCCTCAAGTAGTGATAAAACCTCCAACTTTTACCATCACAAAACAATGTTAAAATAAATTGATCAATACTTGACAAAGCATCTGAAACTATTAAACATCCCTCAAATCTGAGTAAAGTTTAAGGCCAGAATTCAGCATCAGTGAGCATACTGTTGAATCCTGGTCCAGTTTATACGAAATCTTACCACAGTGTGTTCAGCCCAGATCAGCTGCGTGAAACCCTGGCTTCCTAGAGTCTACTCCATAAAGTACTGCACTTTTTCCTTCTTCCCAAACTCATTAGATTTCAATCTCATTGTCCAGCTGAATCAAAGCCTTTTATCTATATTCCATGAAATGTTTCTTTGAATGTTATGGTGTTAAAGTATGTGTGCTAGTCCAGTTCAGATCCTCTAGGAATAAATTCCAACTATTCATTGTCTTGTCAAATAACCACAAGATTTCTGGATCTTATGTTCACATGTATGTGTTATCACACATATGAAGTATATTATTCTGCCTCACCATCACCTGTTTGTCCTGAGATGGGTCCCAGAAAAACAGTCATGCCCCAACTGCAGAGTGCTTTGTGACCCAGATGTTTTATGATTTATTCTCAAGTGATCAAAGGAAACTGGAGTCCTTTACAAATGCACTAATTTCAAGTAAGTAAATTCTAAAAACCCTTTTTGAATATATGGAACATGAATAAGCTACATAAGGATGAATATACAAGTTGGTAAAAAAAAAAAAAGTCTTTAGTACTCAGGAGCTGCAATTGACTCATCAGCTGAATTTGTCTTTATGTCTCCAATTATTCCTCTATGTTAAAGGGGATCTAACCTGACCAGACTACATCAATATGCCATTCCACATTTAAAAATCATTTGAAATTGTGACTTTATCACTCCTGCATCTAGGTTAAACTTCCTACCTCCAGAGACTTGATCTTGGTCCATCTGCCATCCATCATTGGCTTAACTTCCCAAGGCTTCAGCCCCAGCTCTACTCCTTTCCATCTGAACCCCATCTTAAGCCAAGTTTTCAAAACCCCACCCAATTACAGGACATTTTTCACACTTTCTCCCTGGTATTTTGAAGCCAATTCATTGTGTATCCTACTGATTCTCTTTGATATTAGGGGCGCTTGGTTTAATTGCTCTGGAAGTAATGTTACTGGCACAGTTACAAATTGAAGACAAGTGGATTCTGGTCCATTATACTTCATCAAGTTCATCTGGAGCTTCATTTACAATGCTCCCCTTGGATAATCACCAACTGGCATCCTTCCATTGTTAAAAGTACCATATTGTCTATCCATCTATCCAAACCCTGCTAAAGAATAGTGATTTGGCTTTAATCTTCCTTTGCTGATTTTAAATAATCTCATTTTCACAGTAGCTGTTTATTTTCTCCTTTCCCTTGAATTATTTGATAATATATACAGCTATGCTATTAGATCACAACAGATTAGCATGTCCCCTTCCATGACATTTTCATCTGGTTGTTAGTTTACATCTATTTATAGCATCCATGACTCATGCATAACTATATATTTTATGGTTTTTGTCATATTCAGATAGGGTAAGAATAGTCCATTAGTTTCCAAAAATTTGTAATCATGTTGTGTTACATTCTTATTTATTACAAACTGACAAGCTTATATTCTCCTGGTATAACAAGAGCTGGAGGAAATCATTAATGCCATTTACACCAAAAAATAATGAGAAAGTTAGAGGGAGAAACTAAACAGGATTCAGGATCGCAATTCTAAAATTTTATTAAGACTGTGACTTTTCACAGAGACCCTTAATGTTGATTACTCTGATATTTATGTGTAGGTTCTTAATCAAGGCTTCTTTTTCTGTGATGATAATGTTTAAGGCTGAATTCTACAAATAGATATTCACAATAGACTATATGGAAGTTATTGGGGAAAGTACATGAGTCATTCAATTCAAAAAGTGACTTCAGATCCTCGTGAGAGGTGTGGCAGGCAGTAATTGACTGAGGAGAAAGTGGGTGGACCTAGAAATTCGAGACCTGCCAGTCTTCCTGAATGATGTCCCTAGTAAGAGAGGAAAGGGAGGGTTGAGCATGTGCCTGTGGCAGGTGGAAGGAGCTCACAATTGGTAAGTTATGTTGTGTGTGTGGCAGTTCTCTCCACTGCCAACAAAACAAAACAAAAGTATCAAAGAGTAATTCTGCAGTGAGTTGGATGCACTATTGTTGGAAGTGTTCAGACAGGAATTAAGACCTACAGGTGTCATTTTGATCACTTCAGGTTTATCCAGAGATAAGAGATAAACAGCCTGGAGTCAAGAAAACCTGAGTTCAAGAGAAATCAGAAGCCTACTAGTTGTGTGTTTGAGGGGCAAGTCACTTGGCCTGTGTTTGCTTGAGTTTCCTTATGTATAAAAAGGGGGGATAGGAATGGCAGCTACCTTGAAGAGTTATTATTAAAGATCAATTGAGAAAATTCTCTCTCTGTGACCCATTTGAGCTTTTCTTGGCAAAGATACTGCAGTGGTTTGCCATTTCCTTCTCCAGCTCATTTTACAGATGAGGAAACCGAGGCAAACAGGATTAAGCAACTTGCCCAGGGTTAAACAACTAGAAAGTATGTAAGACTGGATTTGAACTCAAATCTTCATGACTCCAGGCCTTCCCTCTATCCATTTCACCCACCTAGCTGCCCTGCTTTGCACATAATAGATGCTATATAAAAGTTAGCTATTCGAACTTTACTTCTAGACTGATGGGAGAATGGAGAAAAGAAAATGGGGGATAGATTTCTTGAAAAGTAAGGCAATAACATTTGGAGGACTATAAATCCCAGGAGGTAATGCAATTAGAAACTATTTGGGGTTTGTGCTGGTTTTCAAGTCTATGAAAATTCCAGGGTTTTAAGGGCTTTGTGTCTGATTGCATAGGACTAAGAGTCCTAACCAGGTACCTCTCACTCAAGGCTTTCAGAAATGATACAGAACTTTCTACTTTGGAAAAGATAGTGCATACCCAAGTACAAGATCTTTTGTTTCCCTGGAAAACATACTCTACGGTTTGATGATACTAAATCCATTGAGAAATACTTTGTGAATCTGTAGGGTCTGGGTTATTTTCATCATTTTTTTCCAGGGTAAACAAGAGCACTCTCCACCTGAAGCCCCTCTCCCCCATATACAGGTATGCTTTCCTTTATAGTGCTAGCTTCTTTCCTACTAGGAAGGGATTATCAATAGTTTAATTAATAATTTAATGCATAATAAAAATAAATAATACATAAGAAGGTAAATTTAATTAATAGTTGGTAATATTGCTAATAACTCTCAGGACCTCGTAGCCCATTCTTTGTGAAGTTATTGTCCTCAGGGTTTGCTCTTTTTGGGGAGCAGTTCTGAATGACAATCTAACCCAGAAGGATTACCGATCAGAAACTGTAAACCTTCCCATCATATATTATTCACACAAATTATTAGTACTCAGTTCTCTAAAACCTGATTCCTACATTCATTACCAAATTAGTTAAACCCATTAAGCAATGAACAAATTTGGGGATATGACTTCACTTACATGAAACGGAGAAGCTTCTGCACAGACAAAAGGAATGCACACTGGATAAGAAGAGAAGAGGAATGGGGAAAAATTGGAGGATTTGTGAGAGCCTCTCTGAAGCAAAAAGAAGGGAGCAAGTTTGATTAAGGGACTTTATATTGCCTGGGAACATAGCAGGAAATGAATAATTCTCCTTTAATGTATAAATATAAAATGTGCAAACTGTCAAGCTCCTAATCAGCTGTTAGGGCCCTATGATATTTCTTACAAGGCAGTAAACCTTAGCAATCATTTTTTGTTTGAAAGCACACACTTCCTCCCATTCTCCCACCCATCCCACCTACCCCCACCATGTTGAGGTTGAACTTTGCCCTTTATTCTAGTTTAGTCAAGTTGTTACTTCAGCAAGCACCTATTGAATACATACATGTGCCAGGCACCCTGCTAGAATCTGGTTATACAAAGACAAAAATGAAACTGCTTCCTTTTTGTCAAGCACTTTCTGTTTCCTTGAGGCTTGGCTGGCTGCAGTATTCTATAGCCTGTATTAGAAGGGCTATAAATGGTGGGGGGGCTGCACTTTTCAAGGGACAAGTCAGATTAAAATCATGGAGGCATGCAGTTATTTGTAAGAAAAAAAAAAAAGTTAAATGGGACTAGAGTACAGCATTATGCTTCTCATTCCAAACAACAAAGGTGTCCCTTGATAATTAGGATACCCCCAAAGATGACCAAGCTGACCAGCTGCTACCACTGAAGACTTGTAAGTCACCAATTATAGTCTAAGTGGACCACAGGAATTTAGTGTGCAGTTTAGATTCCCAGATATATATTTTTATATTTTTGAAAGTGACCTGCTGAAAAAGAGAAAACAAAACAAAAAAATCCCCACCTCCCCTACACTCTCGGTGATGCAACCTGACAGCAGCATTTACAACCTGAATTGGGAAAGGGGCAGTGGATCCGTTATTAGTCTCTGGAGTATGTGAAATAGTAGTAAAGAAATTGAATAATCCTACTTTTCCTAGAACTTTAGGATTCTTTTTATTTTTTCATAAGTTCTTCCTTAAAATAAGGTTTTATTGATAGCTTTTGTTTGTTTACATCAATAGAGTTTCCCTCCCTCAAAGCTATCCCATATAATAGTATTTTATAAGGACAAAAAAGAGAGGAAAAATCATTATAAAATCAATAAAACCAAAAACTCTAAAAATATGTGCAATTTGCAACATTTGAAAATCTTCTTTCATTGCTAACAAGTGAGAAGGGATTGTCTTTCCTATGTTTGCTCTTTTTAGTTTTGCTGCAGTCACTTTTGGTTGCATGTGGTTATTTTCATTTACATTGTTATAAACATTGGGTTTATTGTTTTCTTAGCTCTGTTTTGATTTCACTTTGCATTTGCTATTTTGTGAGTTTGATTATCTACTCTCTGTTAAATTAGATTGGCTAAAGGTTTACCCATTTTGTTATTCTTTTAAAAGAATCACTTCTATTTATCATTTCTATATTTTTGTTTCTATTTTATCAGTTTTTCTCTGATGTTTAATATCTTTGCTTTTGTGCTTATTTGTTTATTCATTAATTTTCTAAATTTTAGTGCATGTTCAGTTTATTAATACATTTTTCTATTTTGTTTATGTATAGTACTAGGGATATGATTTATGCCTTGAGCACTACTTTAGTTGTGTCCTAGAAATTTTGATATGTTGTTCAATATATTGTTTCATCTTTATCATTTTCTTTCACATAATTATTATTTGACTCACTGATGATTTATAATGTTTTTATTAAGTCTCCATTCTGTGTCTTTTGCTTGTGATCTTTGAACTGATTATTGTTTTTATTGCACAATGGTCTATAAAAGATACATGTGCTATTTCTGTTTCCTTACAATTTATTTATTTGCAATAACTCTGTGCCCTAATTCATGAGTACTTTTTGGAAGAGTTTCAAATGTTGTTGACAAATACATATATTCTTTGGCAGTCCTGTTTAGAAGACACCATAAATCTTTTAACTCTAGTTTCTCTGTTCAGTTCTTTGATTTCACATATCTTTCTATTGACTTATCTCAAACTAAAAGGAGGAAATTGAAGTCTCTTATCACAGTTGTGTTACTGCCTGTGTTTTCTTATAACTCAGTTTATGAATTTAAAGATAGGATAATATAAATTTAATATTGATAGTGACTTATCTAGATTTCCTTTTAGCATAACATAACTTCTGTAATTATCTTTTTTTACAGTTTGATTAGTTTTTGTTTGTGTTTTTGCTTTGTCTCATTGTGTGGTTGTAACTCCTGCTTTTTTGGATTTACTTGATATGTATAAATTCACCAGATATATAGTAAATTTCTTTTCCTTTCAGTTTTATTTTATATATATCTTTGTTCTCTAAATATGTTTCTTATAAGAAAGAAATCGTAAAGTTTTGTTTTCTTATCAAACTAATTCTTTTTATTTTATTGGATTACTTAATCAATTGACATTTAAAGTTATGAGTTAGATGTTTAATTTTCTCTATTTGTCTCCTTCCCTCATCCCTTCATTCTGTTGTGAACTTAGCAGTGTTTCAATTTAGGTTCTGCCCACCTAGGGATGCCAAAAACTGTGGAGGTTTAAATTCTGCCCACCTAAGGACACCACGAACTATTGGGGTTTCACGATGTATTGTGGTGGAACTGTCTCAGAGAATTCAGTCAGACTCTCTCTAATCCAAGTATGGGCATTTATTGAGAATGACACCTCTTGTGAAGGGGGCTAAATTCCAAGAGGAACCAGGAGCTTCAGAGAAAGGAAGATGGATTTTTATAGGATAAAGATGCAATTACATAACAGAAATTACTAATATTTAAGAGGCAGGAGGGGTTTGTTAAAGGATTAGGTAATAGGAGAGTAGTCCCACCCTCCCTGAAACTATACATGTGATTACCCAAAATTCATACAGAAAAACTCATTTAGGGTAGTATGCATGTATGGTGATGATATTATAATAAGCCTCTCTGAGTCATAAGTTCACTCCAGGTCAGTTCTTTACTATTAGGATATAGGTGTCTACTTAGAGAAAGTCCTTTCTATTGTTTTGGGGTCCACATTCTCCTTGGGCCTTCTGGTGGTGCTGCTTCCTGATTGGCTCGCTATTGTGGTTCTGTCTAAGGCTCCATGGATGTGGTTGTGGTTGAGTGCAAGGACACACCTGCTGTTTCTGTGGGAAATTTGAGGAATGGGCCTGGGGTCAGTGACTAGTAAAGACAATGGCTGGGATCCCATCACGTGGACATGCCTGCTGTTCTGTGAGAAATATGAGATCGTGGGCACACCTGTTGTTCTAGTGAGCAGGGAGGCATGTAGGAAGAAATTAGGATATTGAGTGTGTGGGAGGAGAGAAGGGGTGTGAGTGGCTAGGAAGGGGCCTATAAGGAAGTTAGTTATTCGGATTCCATCAGTACTATGTTCCTTTTGTTATTTTAGCTTAATCTCTTTTAAGATGGCCTTTTCCCAATTCTTTTCCCCTCACCCTTAACTGCCTTGCTTCCCCCTACCTTTTCCTAATTTTGGAGTTTTGCTCATTAATTGATTTTTTTTGCTTGCTGTTATCTAGTTATTGAATTCTTCCTCTTTTTTTTTTTTTTTTTTGGTCAGATAGCCAAGTAAAATTCCCCTTCTCCTATTCTTTAACTTATTCATTAATTTAAATTTTTTCATATTTTGCTTCTTTTTCTAACAGCAACAAAATAAAGGTTACTTTCCTTCATTCTCTTCATTGTTTATTTTCTTTTTCTGTGTATTCTTGACTTTTACTGTTTGAATATTGGCTTTTATACATGAAGATAGACTCTGTGTGTGTGTGTGTGTGTGTCTGTGTCTGTGTCTGTGTCTGTGTCTGTGTCTGTGTGCATAATTTAGTCCTTCTTTATTCTCTGTTTTTCATGAAACTAAAACTTTTGAGGTACTTATTTTGAGTTTCCTCTCCTCAACAATTTCATTTATCTCCTTGTAGATATTGCCCTATTCCCCTTTTTTTCTGTTTTATGTCATTCATATCAATTTGTGTGGGTTATAGAGAAGATACTGCTTCAGGATGAGAATCTTTCTATATCTCTGTGCCATTCATTATTGACCTTTTCCCTCCATTCCATCACTGTTTTTACTTATCTGCTTTGAAGCTTCTTCTGTGGGTCCATGCCCTCCCACTCCTTTGAGTGTTAATTGTTCCTCCAGAACTCTGGTTTTCCTTCCCTGGAAGCAGGATGAATCTCTCAACCCTAAATTCCTTCAGATAATACCCATTCTAATTCCCCCATCTCCCCTTACAAGAATATCTTTCTTTTCCCATAGACTTATTCATTAGTGATATCTCTCCCACCACTGAAACAAGTTTTCACCTTTTTTCCCCTTTTTCAATCTATCTCTTTGCTTCTGTCCATTCTCCTATAGGCTCTCTTCTTCCTGAGAGACTGAAGGAGATATTTTCCATTCATTATTGGCCTTTGCCTTGAGTAGGGTACTTCACATATTCTCTTCTTCATCCTGTCCCTGTTTTATGTGCCCTCCCATTCTGTAATTTAGTCCCTTTCTCTCTCAATGAATACATCTTTCTTACACATTCATTTTTTTCGTGGTCTTCCTAAAATAAATTGCTCATACTCATAGCCCTTTGTCTATGTAGACTCTTTCTAATTGCCCTAATAATGATAAAGTTCTTAGGAGTCATATGTATCATTTTCTCATATAGTAATGTAAACCTTTTAACTTTAAGTCCTTTATGATTTCTCTTTCATTCTTATTTTCAATGATTCTCTTGAATCTTGTGTTTGAATCTCACATTTTCTTTTCATCTTTTGTCTTTTCATCAGGAATGCTTGAAAGTTCTCTTTAATTAAATGTCTTTTCTTTGCCCTGAAGGACAGAATACTTACTTATGGAAATAATAATTACTCAGTTTTTTATAATAAGTTATTTCAGTCCTAATCCTAGCTCCTTTACCTTCCAGAGTATTATTTTCCAAACCCTTCTCTTCTTTAACATGGAAGCTGTTAAATCATGTCTGATCTTGACTTGGCTTCTACAGTATTTAAACTATTTCTTTCTGAATGCCTGAAAAATGTTCTCTTTAACCTTGGTAGCTATGGAATTTAATTGTAATATTCCTGGGAATTCTCATTTTGGGATCTGTTTCAGGAGGTGATCAGTGGATTTGTTCAGTTTTCATTTTATTCTCTGAATCTAAGATATTGGTGCAGTTTTTCTTGGTACTTTCTTGAAATATGATTTTTAGGCTCTTTTTTTCTATCATTTTTTCAAGTAGTCCAACAATTTTCTTTTCCAGGTGAGATGTTTTTTCAAATGAGATATTTCTCATTTTTTTCTATTTTTTTCATTATTTTGACTTTGTTTTATTGATCTTCATGTCTCATGGAGCCATTAGCTTCTATTTGCTCAATTTTAATTTTTAAGCAATTGTTTTCCTCATTGACTTTATAACTTCTTTTTCCATTTGGTGTAGTCTGTTTTTTTTCAGGGAGTTCTTTTTTTCAGTGAATTTTTGTGCTTGTTTTACCATTAGGCCATTTCTGTTTTTTAAGATTTTATTTTCTTTAGTGATTTTTTTTGTGCCCTTTTTGCCAAGCACTTCATAATTTCTTACATTACTTTCATTTCTTTTCCCATGTTTTACTCTCCACTCATCTCTTTCTTTAACACTTTCAGGAATTCTCATTAGTTTTGAGTCCAATTAGCATTTTTCTTTGAGGCTTTGTTTATAGATGTTTTCACACTTTTGTCTTTTTCTGAGTTTATGTCTTGGTCTTCCCTGACACTGTTGTAGCATTTTATGGTGAAGGCATTTTTTGTTGTTTGCTCATTTTTTCAATCTCTTTCTTGACTTTGAACTTAATGTTAAAGTTGAGCTGTCCTCACCTGGGTTTGGGGAGGTACTTTCTCAAGCTTTAGGCTTTTTCATGCTGCTGTTTTCAGAGCTAGTTTGGGGGCTGTGCAAGTTTTCTGGTGCTTCCAAGATGGTGTGATCTGGGGAGAGGTGTAATCCGTGCTCTCCTGGGCTTTACTCTGGTTTATACCCAGCAAGAGCCCATGTTCCTCTGTAGCTACAAGGGCTACTACTCCTCTCAGCCCTGGGACTTTGACCTGGACCCCTGTTCTTCTGCAGCAGCAAATGCTAGTGCTCTTTCCTGCCCTGAGTCTGCAAGCAGGACTTTGTTCCCTTGTGACTGACCATGAGTGCTTCTCTCTATCCCAGAACTGCTTAGGGGTAATAGAGTCACCAGTTAGCACTAGCTACACTCAGTGCCCCTAAAGGGTCCCTTGTAATCTCTTTCTGATCCCCTTATCCTTACCAGGTTGAGAGTTCCTGAAACTGCTGATGGCATTGTTTCTGCCTCCAAGGCCTGGCACTGGTACCTCACTTGACTGTGCTTCAGGCCATTCCCCAACCCAGTGTCACAGACCTCTGCTGTCAATCTCCTAAATTGTCTCAGATAGAAAAATGTTTCTCTCCAAATTTTTCTTGGCTCTACCACTTCAAAATTTGATTTGGGGTATTATTTTAAAGTTCTTTGGAGAAAGATGTTGAGAGAGTTGAGCTAGATTGCTGTCTCTCCTCTGCCATCTGGGCTCCACCCATCCTTTTGTTTGTTTATATATCAGTACAGCATTTGATCACTATTATTGACCACTTTTACTGTGTGACTGGCCCATTTCCTTTCCCATTTGTGCCTGTCTTAAGAATTCAGCCAATTTCTTCAATAACATATATGTATATATACATATATATAATATGTATATATGTATATGTATACATACATATATATATATATACACATACATACATATACATACCCGTGTGTGAGACAACTGTGTACACAAAGGCAAAAATGACACAATTTTGCCCTCAGAGAATTGTCACTGTTGACAGCATATGGAAACTTATGTGTACCTATCTTATATCTTTCTATTGTCTTTGGGATAATTTTAGATTCTTCTGAAATGATGGTGTTCCATGAATCACCTTCATATTGATGGAATCCTAATAAAGCTGCCTGAGCCCCAATATTCTAACTTCCTTATAGGCCCCACTGAACAACAGGGCTGCTGCCCCTACCTAGCCACTCACACCTCTCCCCACCCCCCCACTCAATATCTAGCTTCTTCATGTATGCCTCGCTGCTCACTAGAACAACAAGTGTGTCCAAGAACTCATAGTTCTCACAGAAACAGTAGACATGTCCATGTGATGGGATCCTAGCTACTGCACCCAAACCCATTCCTCCTATTTTCCACAGAAACAGCAGGTGTATCCATGCACTCAACCGCAGTCACATCCATTGAGCCTTAGACAGGATCACAATAGTGAATCAATCAGAAAGCAGCACTACCAGGATGCCTAACTAGGATGTGGACCCCAAACCAATAGAAGAGACTTTCCCTAAGTAGGCACCTACACAGTAATAGTAAAGAACTGAGCTAGAGTGAACTTACGACTTAGAGAGGTTAATTATATCATTATCATATAGGTATACCCCCTGAATAGGTTTTTCTGTATGTATTATGGGTAATCACATGTGCAGCTTCACTTAGGGATGGAACCCAATGACCTCATTCCTTAACAACCCCTCCTGCCTTTTTAATATTCACAATTCCTGTTATATAATTGCCTTTACCCTATAAAAATCCATCTTGCTTTCACTGAAGTTGCTGGTTGCTCTTGGAACTCAGCCCTCTTCATGAGAGGAGTCAATCTCAATAAATACATATTTTTGGATTAGAAATGATCTGACTGAATTCTTTGGGATGGTTCCACCACAACACATCATGAAACTCCAACAGTTTTTGGTGTCCCTGGGTGGGTAGAGTGTAAACTACAACAAAATGTCATTGCAAAATATTAAAGAAATGAACCCTTTCAGAAGCAAGTAGCAGGAAGAGGAAGGACTAACAAATAAACAACTTAGATTAAAGTAGTGCTTGGAGGCTCTATCTAGATGGTAGCAGTACTTCCAAAGCCTAGGACGGAGTAACTGTCTCAAATAGCAGCCACAGCAACAAATAAGAATGGACATTCTTCATGTATGGAAGTGTGACAATGGCTGGAGACCATCCAGTCGTCTTTGCATTCACTTATAATCCTTGTGTCAAAACAGAAACTATATCTATAAAATGTAGACAATCTTCAGTAAGACAAAAAGATGAATGGGTGTACAGGTGCCACTTATAAGCAATGAGCTAAAGGCTGCAGAATGAGTTGTTTTGAGTTTTGAATTCCACTAGATGTCAGCTTGTTACAGTTTTCCGAAGTGGACATATGATGTTTATGCTTCACTGTTTTGCTCTGCTGCAGAATTCTGTTCAGCCATTTTCTACACCACAGTAGATGCAGCAAGAAACCTCCAGATATTTGTTGGGATTTTAAGAAATGTGAGAGCTTACATGGTCCATTGCTCAGTACTTTCCAACCATATATTTTGTGATCTCTTTACTCTAGCCTATATCCTGTGACATTCAGCTGCTGAGTGGTAGAAAAAGTAGTCATTTATTTTTTTAAAATAATTTTTGTAAAATATATTGCCATAGTTTCTGAGTTATGACGTAAGAAGAATTGGAATGAAAGATGACAAAAATCAAAATAAATCATTAAAGGCAGGCATGTGTCTCATAGAAACCAAACTAGGGAAAATATAAAAACAAAACAAAGTAAAAAACCAAGGCCCCTTCCAAATTACTTAGATTCTGTAACTACAGAAGGAAGAACTCACTTTTGCTAATTATGACAACAGTCAGAAACTCCTTCCTTTCCCCATTTTGTCTAGCTCTCTCTCATTGCCAAAGCCCTGTTGAAAGTCTTCATTCTGTTACCTTATAAAAAGAGCTAAATGTTCAGTCTCCCAAAGGAATGTAAGTATCAAAGGAGAAAGGGAATTTAAAAGTAAGAAAACATTCGTGATTAACCTGCCCAGTGATCTCTTTCTGTAAACTAAATTTATCCTTGATGTCATGAAGGTGGTGGTGGTACTGTTCATTTCTTTCAGTCATATATGACTCCTCATGACCTAATTTGGAGTTTTCTTGGCAAAGATACTGGGGTGCTTTTCCATTTCCTTCTCTAGTTCATTTTACAGATGAAGAAACTGAGGCAAAAAGGGTTAAATGACTTTCCCAGGGTCATATAGCTAGTAAGGGTCTGAGGCTGGATTTGACTTTAGGAAAATGAGTCTTTCTGATTCCAAGGTCAGTGCTCTACCCAAAGCACCACCTGGCTGCTCCATTAAGGTTTTACTTACTCCTTTTCCCATTTTCTAAAGCTGTGTCTCTTCTTTCTCCAGGGAAAGTAGTGATACAGGCAGACAAGTTAAAAAAAAAAAACCTTTGGATTTTAAATTCTACTTAAAGTTCAAGATACTGTGCTCTCAGTATCTTAAAATTATATAGAAATTTTATTTTCAATAAATGAAAACACTTTTCAAAACATTGCAGTTCCTTTTCTTACATCTTGATAGAATGAATCTTTAAAGAGGAGAGGGGAGGGGGGGCGGAGCCAAGATGGCGGAGTAGAAAGACGCACATACACATAGCTCCAAACCCACAAACCATAGAACAACTACAAAGAAGTAACTCACGGTGAATTCTGCAACCAGAGGCCACAGAACATTGGAGCGAGGGAGATTTCTGTTCTGGAGAGACCTGCAAATCTCTCGCAAAAGGTCCTTCGTGCTTCGGACTGGGCGCCGGGACTGGGAGCTGGGACTGGGAGCTGAGTACAGTCCTGCTGCGGCCATGGCACCGAGAGGAACAGATCCGAGCGGGCTTCAGGGATGGGATATCCAGCGGCCGCACAAGTCTCTCCACCCACAGGTGACGGGGGTCGGTGAGAGAGTCTCTTTGGCGGGTCGAGGGGGGAGTGGGGTGCCCCCATGGCTCAGGCCCCCTCAGGAGACAGAAGCTGAGGGGCAGCGGCAGACCGGGGCTCCCCAAGCAGGCAGGAGCCTGGATCCATTGTTGAAGGTCTGTGCATAAACTCCCTGAGGGAACTGAGCCTGAGAGGCGGCCCTGCCCCAACCTGAGCATCTGAACTTAATCTCACACTGAATAGCAGCCCTGCCCCCACCAAAAGCCCTGAGGCTGGAAGCAGCATTTGAATCTCAGACCCCAAACGCTGGCTGGGAGGATCAGGAGGCGAGGTGGGTGTGAGGAAAATATTCAGAGGTCAAGTCACTGGCTGGGAAAATGCCCAGAAAAGGGAAAAGAAATAAGACTATAGAAGGTTACTTTCTTGGTGAACAGGCATTTCCTCCCTTCCTTTCTGATGAGGAAGAACAATGCTTACCATCAGGCAAAGACACAGAAATCAAGGATTCTGTGCCCCAGCCCACCCAATGGGCTCAGGCCATGGAAGAGCTCAAAAAGAATTTTGAAAATCAAGTTAGAGAGGTGGAGGAAAAGCTGGGAAGAGAAATGAGAGACATGCAGTCAAAGCATGAACAGCAAATCAGCTCCCTGCTAAAGGAGACCCAAAAAAACGTTGAAGAAAATAACACCTTGAAAACTACCCTAACTCAATTGGCAAAAGAGGTTCAAAAAGCCAATGAGGAGAAGAATGCTTTCAAAAGCAGAATTAGCCAAATGGAAAAGGAGATTCAAAAGCTCACTGAAGAAAATAGTTCTTTCAAAATTAGAATGGCACAGATGGAGGCTAAGGACTTTATGAGAAACCAAGAAATCACAAAACAAAACCAAAAGAATGAAAAAATGGAAGATCATGGGAAATATCTCATTGGAAAAACAACTGACCTGGAAAATAGATCCAGGAGAGACTATTTAAAAATTATGGGACTCCCTGAAAGCCATGATCAAAAGAAAAGCCTAGACATCATCTTTCATGAAATTATCAAGGAAAACTGCCCTGAGATTCTAGAACCAGAGGGCAAAATAAATATTCAGGGAATCCACAGAACACCGCCTGAAAGAGATCCAAAAAGAGAAACTCCTAGGAACATTGTGGCCAAATTCCAGAGTTCCCAGGTCAAGGAGAAAATATTGCAAGCAGCTAGAAAGAAACAATTCAAGTATTGTGGAAATACAATCAGGATAACACAAGATCTAGCAGCTTCTACATTAAGGGATTGAAGGGCATGGAATAGCATATTCCAGAAGTCAAAGGAACTAGGACTAAAACCAAGAATCACCTACCCAGCAAAACTGAGTATAATACTTCAGGGGAAAAATTGTTCTTTCAATGAAATAGAGGATTTTCAAGCATTCTTGATGAAAAGACCAGAGCTGAAAAGAAAATTTGACTTCCAAACACAAGAATGAAGAGAACCACGAAAAGGTGAACAGCAAGGAGAAGTCATAAGGGACTTACTAAAGTTGAACTGTTTACATTCCTACATGGAAAGACAATATTTGTAACTCTTGAAACATTTCAGTATCTGGGTACTGGGTGGGATTACACACACACACATGCACACACGCACACATACATAGAGACAGAGTGCACAGAGTGAATTGAAGAGGATGGGATCATATCTTAAAAAAAAAATGAAATCAAGCAGTGAGAAAGATATTGGGAGGAGAAAGGAAGAAATTGAATGGGGTAAATTATCTCTCATAAAAGAGGCAAGCAAGAGACTCATTAGTGGAGGGATAAAGAGGGGAGGTGAGAGAAAAACATGAAGTTTACTCTCATCACATTCCACTAAAGGAAAGAATAAAAAGCACACTCATTTTGGTATGAAAACCTATCTTACAATACAGGAAAGTGGGGGATAAGGGGATAAGCAGGGAGGGGGGAATGATAGAAGGGAGGGCATGGGGAGGAGAGTGCAATTTGAGGTTGACACTCATGGGGAGGGATAGGATCAAAAGAGAATAGAAGTAATGGGGGACAGGATAGGATGGAGGGAAATATAGTTAGTCCTATACAACACAACTATTATGGAAGTCATTTGCAAAACTACACAGATTTGGCCTATATTGAATTGCTTGCCTTCCAAAGGGAAGGGGTGGAGAGGGAGGGAGGTAAAGAAGTTGGAACTCAAAGTGTTAGGATCAACTGTCGAGTAATGTTCTTGCCACTAGGAAATAAGAAATACAGGTAAAGGGGTATAGAAAGCTATCTGGCACTACAGGACAAAAGAGAAGACGGAGACAAGGGCAGAGAGGGATGATAGAAGAGAGAGCAGATTGGTCATAGGGGCAATTAGAATGCTTGGTGTTTGGTGGGGGGGGACAGGATAAAAGGGGAGAAAATTTGTAACCCAAAATTTTGTGAAAATGAATGTTAAAAGTTAAATAAAGAAAAAAAATTACTGCAAAAAAAAAAAGAGGAGAGGGGAAAATGAAACAACTAAGTTATTTAAGGCAGCAAAGTAAAGTCAGGCTTTTTTAAGTCTTTTCAAAAATTATTAATTCATTTTAAACTGGAGTACTAAAACTTAAATACACGCTAAGAAAAGAAAAAGAAACACAAAAATATATATAATACAAAAAATCAAATACAAAGTAAGAAAAGAAACAAAAGCATTGTCATGTGCATAGCAGAATGCAAGAGAGGATTCAAAATATACTCCAATAAATTTCTATTTCGAGAAAATATGTAATATATACTACACATTGTGTTCAAAGCTGTCCATCTTTTGTTTGTTTCCTTGTTAGTTTTCTTTTGGTCTCTGTGTGAACTTTATACTTTGTTCTTTTTTTATCCCCTTCTTCCTCCCTTCCCCCAAGAAGGCTATAATTAGGCTGGGATACACACACATACATATGCATGCACATACATACACACACACATATATATATATATATATACACACAAACATATATATACATATACACTGACATACATACACTTACATGCGTACATACATATATATACATAAATATGTATAATCCTACTTATATAGAGACATACACATTAATATGCATCTGTGTAAGACCATACTACACTTATTTGCCCTCTGTTTCTTGGAGGGTGGATAACGTCTTTCTTTGTAAATCCAAATCTTTCCGTATTTTTCTAAGTCTACCAATTCATCATTTCCTACACCATAACATTATTCTAACCTTAAAATGTCTAATTATTTTAAATAATCTAAAACAATATTGATTAATATGACTGATATAATGTAGTTTTCCTATTTTTCTCTTTCAATTAAATCTGTTTTAGCTTTAACTTTGTCTGAGATAAGGATTACTATCAGCTGTTATTTTTCTCTAATAAATTCTACATCTGATTTTCATTTTGTGTTTGTGTGTATCTATTATTTCCTATCCCTCCTGGCTCCTCTACTTTACATCTACCTGCTACTTTGCCTTCCTATTACTTAACCTACCCCCCTTGCAAGGATCCCTCCTTTATCCTCTCCCTCAACCCTTTCCTCTTTCCCCTTACCCTCTTGTTCCTATTTGAATTTAGCCTTTGATAGCCTTCCAAATATATGTTATTCCCCCTTTATCCCGTACCTATTAATCTAAACATGCTTCTCTATCCTACCTTATCCTGTTCCTTCTCCCCTCTTCCAATTTCCTTAGTCTTTTATTTCTTTCTGAATCTAGAAGACTTTTTTACTCTTTTAGATATATATATATATTGTTTCCTCTTCAGTCCATCCTTTGTGAGAGGTAGGGTTCTAGAACTACCATCTCACCTCTTCCATCTAATTCCTCTCTATCAATTCTTTCTCTCCTGTCTCATTTGTATAACAATTGCTCTTGTTACCTTTTCCTAAACTGTTTTACTTTTTAGAATTACATCATACTTAGGTCTACCCCAATCTTTCTTTAGAACTAGCCATTTGCTAATAACAATCTTAGATACATGTCTGATATTTCCTCATATAAAAAACAAAGTCTATCCTTATTGAGTTCCTCGTAATTTGTCTTTGATGTCTACTTTCCATTTCTCTTTGATCTTAGATGTCAGATTTTTTCTTTTTAAAAAAATAATTTATTTTTAGTTTTCAACATTCACTTCCACAAGTTTTTGAGTTTTAAATTTTCTCCATCTCCCTCTCCTTTCCTCTCCTCTCCTCAAGATAGCATGCAGTCTGATATGGGCTCTACATATAAATTCATATTAAACATATTTTCACATTAGTCATGTTGTAAAGAAGAATTAGAACTAATGAGATGAACTATGAGAAACAAGAAACAAAACAAAGGAGAGAGAGAGAGAGAGAGAGAGAGAGAGAGAGCAAACAGTATGCTTCAATTTGCGTTCAGACTCCATAGTTCTATCTCTGGATGTGGATAGCATGCTCCACCATGAACCTTTTGGAGTTGTCTTAACACCTTGCATTGCTGAGAAGAGCTAAGTCTATCAAAGTCAGTCATCACGCAATGTGGCTATTACAGTGTATAATGTTCTGGTTCTGCTCACCTCCCTCAGAATCAGTTCATATAAGTCTTTCCAGGTTTTTCTGAAATTGACCTGTTCATCATTTCTTATAGCACAATAGTACTCCATTATATTCACATATCACAACTTGTTCAGGCATTTCCTGATTGATGGGCATTCTCTCAATTTCCAATTCTTGGACCCCACAAAAAGAGCTGCTAAAAATATTTTTGTACATGTGGGTCTTTTTTCCATCTTTATGATCTCTTTGGCATATAGTCCTAGAAGTGGGTACTTCTGGGTCAAAGGTTATGTACAGTTTTGTAGACCTTTTAGCATAATTTCAAATTGCTCTTCAAAGTCAGTTCACAACTCCACCAACAATGCATTAAGTGTTCCAAATTTCCCACATCTCCAACATTTATGATTTTCCTGTTTCGTTAGTCAATCTGATAGGTGTGATGTGGTACATAAGCGTTGTTTTGATTTTTATTTGATTTTAGAGCATTTTTTCATATGACTATAGATAGCTTTAACTTTCGTCATCTGAAAACTGCCTGTTTATATGCTTTGACCATTTATCGATTGGGGAATGCCTTTTATTCTTATAAATTTGACTCGGTTCTCCATATATTTTAGAAATGAGACCTTTATCGACAGACACTAGTTATAAAAATCCTTTCCCAGTTTTCTGCTTCCCTCCTAATCTTGGTTGCATTGGCTTTGTGCAAAAGCTTTTCAATATAATGTAATCAAAGTTATCCATTTTGTATTTCATAATGTTCTCTATCTCTTGTTTGGTTATAAATTCTTCTATTCTCCATGAATCTAAGAGGTAAACTATTCCTTGGTATCCTAGTTTGTCTATAGTTTCAGCCTTTATATCTAAATTCTGTAACCATTTGACTTTACTTTGGTATACAGTGTAAGATATTGGTCTATGCACAGTTTCTGCCATACTGTTTTCCAGTATTAACAGCAGTTTTTATTACATAGTGAGTTCTTATCCCAGAAACTGGAATCATTGGGTTTATCAAACAATTGATTACTGTAGTCATCGACTGTTGTATCTTGTGTACCCAACCTATTGCACTGATCCATCACTGTGTTTCTTAGCCACTACCAAGTAGTTTTGATGATTGCTGCTTTATAACACAATTTAAGATCTTGTATATCTAGGCCACCTTCACCAGCATTTTTTTCATTAATTCTGATGATATTATAGACTTTTGTTTCATCCAGATTAATTTTGTGATTATTTTTTCAGTCTCTGTAAAACAACTGTTTGTTAGTTTGGTTGGTATGGCACTGATTAAGTAAATTAATTTAGGTAGAGTTGTCATTTTTATCATATTAGTTTGGCCTATACATGAGGAAATCTGACTTTATTTGTGTGAAAAGTCTTTTATAATTGTGTTCATATACTTTCTGGGTTTGCTTTGGCAGGTAGACTCCCAAATATTTTATAATATCTACAGTAACTTTAAATAGAATTTCTCTTTCTATCTCATACTGTTGGGCTTTGTTAGCAATATGTAGAAATGCTGGTGATTTAAGCGGGTTTATTTTATATACTGCAACTTTGCTGAAGTTGTTTATTATTTCAAGTAGTTTTTACTTGATTTCCTAGGATTCCCTGAGTGTATCATCATATCATCTGGAAAGAGTGTGATAACTTAGTTTCTTCTTTGCATATTCTTATTCTTTCAATTTGTTTTTCTTCTCTTATTGCTCAAGCTAACATTTCTAGTACCATATTGAATAACAGTGGTGATAGTGGACATCCTTATTTCACTTATTTCCAATAAGATTATTGGAAATGCTTCTAGCTTATCCCCATTACATATAACACTTGCTGATGGTTTTAGGCAGGTGTTATTTATCATTTTAAGGAATACTCCATTTATTCCTGTGCTCTCTAGTGTTTTTAATAAGAATAGATGTATTTTGTCAAGCTTTTTCTGCATCTATTGACATAATCATTTGATTCAAATTTTCTATTAAGTTCAAGTTTGTGTTTCTTTTTTTTAAACAAAATCCTGAAAGTCTGGCAATTCCTTCATTGCCCCTCCTTTTTCATTCAGAATTATGGTTAACTTTGCTGGATATGATATTTTCAGCCACAACAACAGTTCTTTTGCTCTTCGATATATAGTGTTCCAAGATCTGCAGCCTTTTAGTATCACCGCTGCTAGGCCTTGTGTGATTCTAATTCTGGCTCCACCATATGTAAATTCTTTTTTTCTTATTGCTAGTAACATTTTCTCCTTGAGCTGGCGTTTCAGAAATTGATTATGATATTCCTGTGGATTTTTCTCATAGGATCTCTTTCAGATGGTAATTGGTAGATTTTTTCCATTTCTACTTTCTCCTTGTTAGAGATGCACTTGGCACACAAAAAGGTATCAAGGAACATTTATTTAAAATGGAGTTCAGAGGAGGGAAGACCTTCTACATTCATTCCCTTGAATGAATGGGTGGTGTCTAGCATGGCTACTGGAGATTAAACAAGGTCAGAATAAACCAGGCTTCTAATAGAATTCTGAACTTTGAATCTCACAGGCCACTGTCCCCTGGCCATGTGACTTCATGCTCTCCTCTCTGATAGACTTTCCCTCAAACAACTGATCAGACTTGTGCAGTAGTTTCTGACCTTCACCTGATTACCAGGTCACAACCTGACAACCCAGAACTGTAGAAACAGGACTTCATTGTTTCCTACAAACTCCCTCCTTTTCCTTTTTATTAAAATTTCTGTTTCCACATCTAATCGATCAATTAATTAATTAATCAATATTAATTGATTAATTGACTAATTAATTAACTAATCAAGAAATTAATTAATCAATCAATCAATACCCCCTCACTTTCTTTCCTCTATGAATTCTTACCTTCATCTATCTCCCTTCTATATGAATATGGGAAGGTGGCAAAATTGACCCATGCATGGACAAATTGCAAAGGGGCAGTCGCTTTGTTATAAGTAGAGATACAGAGATTCAAAAGAAAAAGGTAAATCACTGAACTATCAATTTAGAAGTTCCGTCTCATACAGCAGTCTAGGGAGGAACAATATCTGATGCAATTTTTTGGTCAGGATGCTTGTTTAAGCCATCTTCAGCACAGCATATCAGTATCTTCTTCCCTTTATCTTCTTGTAGAAATCCAGATATTCACTCTTCTACAAAATTGACCTTAATACAATTTTAGATTACCATTCCTAAGCTTTATAATCTTACCACTCTTACAAAATTGAAATTGGAACTTTAGCAAATTATTGTGTTTAAGAAACTCACATTAGAACCCAGATTTTCATTTTACATTAATTCACTGTTCATTTTCCCCTTCAGGAGGATGAGATTTCACTAAGGAATTGATAATAGGCTCCAGTACTTACATAAATACAATAAATAATCATTTTTAACACAGTATATATCATATCATAAAACAATTCCAGCATCTGATCATGTGAGGCTTCTTTTAAAGCATTTACAAGATAGACCATAATAATAACTGAAACCAAAATAATAACGATCACATACGTTAACATCACAGGTCTCAATCTAACTGTTCCCATGCTATTATTAAACATTAAAGGATGCTAACTTATTGTTGTTAGCCTGAAATCCTAAGCCTAATAATAATTTTTGGACAATCTCAGATGTTCCCCTACCAATAATATATTATTTAATAGATTTGGTATTATGCTTACAAAACTTTTGATTACAGGAAATTGCACTGAGTAGGCACATTTCAGGGAAACTATATCTCCCTAACTTTACGTCAATTCCAGGCAGGTGCAGATTGTCAACTGGCACCCAGCCAGGCTTAAAGTCTTCCAGGTGTCAGTAGGGAAATTGAGTCAAGAGAATCCTACCTCAGCTCAGGCTGAACAGATGTTCTCCCAACCTTCTCATGAAATCCACTCCTTTTCAGTTCATACCACCATCATACAGGCTCACTGGCATCATTAATTAGAGGCTCAGACCTCCTTTCTTGCTATCCACACCTGGAGTTAGACTCAAAAGAAAAGTCAGTTAAAAGTCCCATAAAATCTTAAAATAGTAAGCTCCAATAATTAGTTTCAGATATAACTATAATTTCACATTGGCTAAGGAACATCTTTTGAAGCAAGTCTTAAGTAACTTACATGTCTTTCTATACTTGTTCTAGTTCCTGATTAAATAATAATCATAAAATCAAATTTACCATTAAAATCATGTTATTGCTCCAATAGATTTACATCTATTTCCCAAGCTTCCCTATATCTTTCTAACCATGCTCAATCTAAAAGAATGAGCTATACATTTAAGTTCAAACACTAACTTCAACTTATGTTCATGAAATGAATCCAGATCAAAACAGGAACATTTAACCTTTCCATCAATGCAAAATATTGCCAGAGGCTACCTGCCTCTAAGAAACTTAGACTGAAATTCTTTTCCCCAAACTAAAAATGTCTCAGCAATTTGATTCAGTCAATTGCATTTATCCAATTGGTCTTTGTAACATATAAAGATCTTATTCCAAATCAGAACCCTTGTCCCTTACCCCAAAAAAGTTTTAGTACCATTTGTCTAACAGGACCCTGGCAAACCTCACCTTGAAATCTCCTTGGATTTCCCCACTTGATCTGACTCTCTAGAGGCCCATAAATTTTCCCTATCACTATGTCCTATCAATACAATTCTCCAGGCTACTGAACACTCCCACCAAGACCATCCTGGAACTCCCAGATCATCTAAGGCCACCCCAGATTCCTTCCCCACAGTCCTTTTGTAGGTAAGATACATCTTGTTTTGGCATTACAAATTCTCAGGTTCCCTAAAAGTCCACCCAATATTGAGAAATATCAGCAAACTTTGACCCTCTTTGGTTGAAAGAAGACTTGGGTTGAATTCATTTGAGCAGGAACCAGCGTGTCACTATTTTGGGGTCCCAAATACCTCTAACCTCAACAATTCCATACCATTACAGTTAACTTTAAAATTCAATCTTATTCTATGGAACAATGATTCAGCATCATATTTATACTTCGATTTCCTTTTCTTTATCTAATTATTGCCATCACATGCAGAAAGAATGTTCTGTTTCATGGGTTTTATCTTTCACAAGACAAAATGAGAGTACGCATTTACCCAATTAACTGAAAACAGCAAGATTCTACTACTTGCATTGTACTTACATCTTAAACTATTTGTTTTGATTATAGAAACATGCCATGTGGGTGAAAAGTAAGTACCTAATTAGTTATCATTTCCACCTTATAACAAGACTCAGAAATAACCAAGAGGGAAAGCATTCCAGGAGGACTACTGTTCTGTCCCAATTCTTATTTATTTTTACCTCTTGTGGTATTTTGACTTGTTTGTGAGATGTTCTTGTGTTCTAAGTTTCTGCCAAAATACTTTACAATTTTCCCAGCTATGTTTGTCAGATGCTGAGTTTTTACCCCCAAAGCTTAGCTCTTTGGCATTATCAAATACTATGTTATTGTGATCATTTCTTGCTATGTATTATGTATCTAATATATTCCACAGATACACCACTCTATTTCTTAGCCAGTACCAAACTGTTTTGATGATTGCCACTTTGTAATATAGATAGAAATCTGGAACTGCTAGACTTCCTTCCTCCACTTTTTTTTCATAGATTTCCTTGATATTCTTGACTTTTTCTGCTTTTTTTTAATGTTTATTTATTTATTCTTAGTTTTTAATATTCATTTCCACAAAATTTTGAGTTCCAAATTTCCTCCCTATCTCTCTCCTCACCCTACCTGAAAATGCTGTGTATTTTAATTACCTCCTACCCCAGTCTGCCCTCGCTTCTATCATACCCCTCCCTTCCCTTATTTCCATCTTCTCTCTTATCTTGTAGGTTAAGATAAATTTCTATACCCATTACCTGTATTTCTTCTTTCCCAGTTGTATGAAAAAACAATTCTCAACATTCATTCCTAAAACTTTATATTCCAGTTTCTCTCCCTTCCTCCCTCCCCATCCCTCCCCACTGAAAAAGCAAGCAATTCAATATAGGCTGTATATGTGTAGTTTTGCAAACGACTTCCATAATAGTCACAATAAATGTTGTGTAAGACTAACTATATTTGCCTACATCCTATCCTTTCCCCGATGTATTCTAGTCTCTCTTTTGACTTTGTCCCTCCCCAAAAGTGTTTACTTCTAATTGCTCCCTCTTCCCATTTTCCCTCCCTTCCATCTTCCCCCCCCCACCCCACTTATCCCCTTCTCCCCTACTTTCCTGTAGTGTAAGATAGATTTTCATACCAAATTGAGTGTGCATGTTATTTCTTCCTTAAGTCAAAGGTGATGAGAGTATGGTTCACTTTTTCCCTCTCACCTCTCCACGTTTCCCCTCCTTTGAAAAAGCTTTTTCTTGCCTCTTTTATGAGAGATAATTTGCCCCATTCCATTTCTCCCTTTCTCCTCCCAATATATTTCTCTCTCACACCTTAATTTTATTTTTTTATATATCATCCCTTCCTATTCAACTCACCTTGTGCTCTCTGTCTATGTATATATCTATATCTATATCTATATCCATCTATATCTATATCTATATCTATCTATCTATCTATATATATATATATACATATACATATATATATATATACTTATAATCCCTCCAACTACCCAAATACTGAGAAAAGTTTCAATAAATATTATCTTTCCATGTAGGAATGTAAACAGTTCAACTTTAGTAAGTCCCTTATGATCTATCTTTCCTGTTCACCTTTTCATGTTTCTCTTGATTCTTGTGTTTGAAAGCCAGATTTTCTATTCAGTTCTGGTCTCTTCATCAAGAATGCTTGAAAGTCGTCTATTTCGCTGAATGATCATTTCTTCCCCTGAAGTATTATACTCAGTTTTGCTGGGTGGGTGATTCTTGGTTTTAATCCTAGTTCCTTTGACTTCTGGAATATCCTATTCCATGCCCTTCAGTCCCTTAATGTAGAAGCTGCTAGATCTTGTGTTATCCTGATTATATTTCCACAATACTCAAATTGTTTCTTTCTAGCTGCTTTCAATATTTTCTCCTTGACCTGGGAACTCTGGAATTTGGCTACATATTCCTAGGAGTTTCTCTTTTCAGATCTCTTTCAGGAGGTGATTGGTGGATTCTTTCAATATTTATTTTACCCTCTGGTTCTAGAATATCAGGGTAGTTTTCCTTGATAATTTCATGAAAGATGATGTCTAGGCTCTTTTTTTGATCATGGCTTTCAGGTAGTCCCGTAATTTTTAAATTGTCTTTCCTGGATCTATTTTCAGATCAGTTGTTTTTCCAATGAGATATTTCACATTATCTTCCATTTTTTCATTGTTTTGGCTTTGTTTTGTAATTTCTTGGTGTCTCATAAAGTCATTAGCTTCCATCTGCTCTGTTCTAGTTTTTAAAGACCTATCTTTTCAGTGGACTTTTGAACCTCCTTTTCCATTTGGTTAATTCTTCTTCTTAAAACATTCTTCTCCTCATTGGCTTTTTGGACCTCTTTTGCCAACTGAGTTAGTCTATTTTTAAAGGTGTTATTTTCTTCAGCATTTTTTGGGGTCTTACTTTAGCAAGTTGTTGACTTGCTTTTCATTATTTCCTTGCATCACTCTCTTTTCTCTTCCCAATTTTTCTTCCACCTCTCTTACTTGATTTTCAAAATCCTTTTTGAGCTTTTCCATAGTCTGAAACCACTGCATATTTTTGAGATTTTGGATGCAGATGCTTTGACTTTTACGTCTTCCTCTGATGGTAAGCATTGTTCTTCTTCATCTGCAAGGATGGAAGAAAGTACCTGTTCACCAAGAAAGTAACCTTCTATGGTCTTATTTTTTCCCACTTTTTGGACATTTTCCCAGCCAGTTACTTGACTTTTGAATCCTTTGTCAACAGGAAGGTATACTCTGGGAACCTGTAAGTTCTCAGTTCTTCCAAGGGGGCACAATCAAGGGAGAGGAGTTTACTCCTCTCCTGGCCTGTGTTCTGGTCTGGGAGCTCCCAAAACTTTTCTGCCCAGGATCTGCAAGTAGAATTCCCTTTTCAGAGCCTCCACCAGCTCCACGATGCCAGCCAGCACTCTTCCTCATCCCAGAGCCTGCACTCAAGGCTGAGACACAGATCAGCAACTCAATTCTCCCAGGGGCTTTAGGTTAAGGTCTCCAAAAATGGAATCTGCTGCTGCTGTCACCACCACTGGGGCGCAGGGCTAGGGAAGGATTCTAATCCCTTCCCACTCAGATGAAAAAGCTTTCTCACTAACCTTTGAAGCTGTCTTTGGCATTTGTGGGTTGAGGGATCTGAGAACCGCAGCTACTGCCAGGGATTCCACCCCCAAGGACTGCTTCTGTCCTGCTCCTGCCAGTTCCATGCAGCCAAGGCTGGACTGGGCTCTGTGGGTTGTGCTCTGCTCCATGCCCTGTGTGATAAGCCTTTCTTGTCAGCCTTCCAGTCTACCTTGGGCTGGAAATCTCTTTCACTCTGTGATTTTGTGACTTCTGCTGCTCTTAAATTAGTTTACAGTCATTTTTTACAGACATTTTATGGGTTGTGTGGTAAGAACTAGAGTAGGTGCATCTTTCTACTCTGCCATCTTGGCCCTGCCCCTGACCTTTTGTTCTTCCAGATGAATTTTGTTACTATTTTTTCTAGTTCTATAAAATTATTCTTTGATAGTTTGATTAGTATGGCACTGAGATAAGCCAATTAGTTTAAGTAGAATTGTTATTTTTATTATATTAGTTTGGCCTATCCATTAGCAATTAGTATTTCTCCGTTTGTTTAGACCTACCTTTATTTGTGTGAACAGTGGTTTGTAATTGTGTTCATATAATCCTTGGATTTGTCTCTGCAGGTAGTCTTCCAAGTATTTTATATTATCTGCAGTTATTTTTAAAAAATTTCTCTTCCTTTGTGTTCTTTCTGGGTTCCATTGATAGTGTACAAAAATGCTGGTGGTTTATTTGAGTTAATTTTATTTAGTGCAACTTTATTGAAGTTTTTAATCATTTCAACTGGTTTTGTGGTTGCCTAAGGTTCACTAAGTGTATCATCATATCAAAGAGTTTTGTTTCATTTTCTTTTCTTATTGACTATTTTTGTTCCTTCAATTTCTTTTTTCTTGTCTTATGACCATAGCTAGCATATCTAGTACAATATTGAATAATAGTGGTGATAATGGACATCCTTGTTTTACTCCCATTCTTTTTATTTTATTTTTTATTTTAATTAATTTATTTAACTTTTAACATTCATTTTCACAAAATTTTGGGTTCCAAATTTTCTCCCCATTTGTCCCCTCCCCCACCCTAAAACACCAAGCATTCTAATTGCCCCTATCATCATCCCCCCCACCCTGCTTATCCTCATCTCCCCCACTTTCCTGTATTGTAAGATAGGTTTTCATATCAAAATGAGTGTTCATTTTATTCCTTCCTTTAGTCGAATGTGATGAGAGTAAACTTCATGTTTTTCTCTCACCTCCCTTCTTTTTCCCTCTACTAAAAAGTCTTTTGCTTGCCTCTTTTATGAGAGCTAATTTGCCCCATTCCATTTTTCCCTTTCTCCTCCCAATATATTTCTCTCTCACTGCTTGATTTCATTTTTTTGAGATATGATCCCATCCTATTCAATTCACTCTGTGCTCTCTGTCTCCATGTGTGTGTGTGTGTGTGTGTGTGTGTGTGTGTGTGTGTGTGTGTGTGTGTGTAATCCCACCCAGTACCCAGATACTGAAAAGTTTCAAGATTTACAAATATTGTCTTTCCATGTAGGAATGTAAACAGTTCAACTTTAGTAAGTCGCTTATGACTTCTCTTTGCTGTTTACCTTTTCATGCTTCTGTTCATTCTTGTGTTACAAAGTCAAATTTTCTTTTCAGCTCTGGTCTTTTCATCAAGAATGCTTGAAAGTCCCCAATTTCATTGAAAGACCATTTTTTCTTCTGAACCTCTTTTGCCAATTGAGTTAGCCTATTTTTCAAGGTGTTATTTTCTTCAGCATTTTTTTAGGTCTCCTTTAGCAAGGTGTTGACCTGCTTTTCATGCTTTTCTTTCATCTCTCTCATTTCTCTTCCCAGTTTTTCCTCCACCTCTCTTACTTGATTTTCAAAATCCTTTTTGAGCTCTTCCATGGCCTGAGCCCATGGTATATTTATTTTGGATGTGTGGGGTACAGAAGCCTTGACTTCTGTGTCTTTCCCAGATGGTAAGCACTGTTCTTCCTCATCTGAAAGGAAGGGCGGAATTATCTGTTCACCAAGAAAGTAACCTTCTATAGTCTTATTTTTTCCCTTTTCTGGGCATTTCCCCAGCCAGTGACTTGACTTCTGAGTTTTCTTTCCACACCCACCATGCCTCCAGATCCACCCAGCCAGCACTTGGGATCTGAGATTCAAATGCTGCTTCCCAGCCTCAGGACTTTGGGCAGGGGCCAGGCTTCTATTCAGTGTGAGATTAAGTTCAGGTGCTCAGGTTGGGGCAGAGCCGCCACAGGGGCTCATTTCCCTTGGGGGGTTTATGCAGAGACCTTCAACAATGGATCAGGCTCCTGCCTGATTTGGGAGCCTCTTTCTGCAGCTGCCTCTGTTGCAGTCTCCCGAGGGGACCTGAGTTATGGGGACACCCCACTCCCCTCTCAATCAGCCAAAGAGACCTTCTCACCAACCCTTGTCACCTGTGGGTGGAGGGATCTGTGCAGCCACTGGAGATCCCATCCCTGAAGCCCTCTTGGATCTGCTCCTCTTGGTGCTGCGCAGCCAAGGCCGGGCTGGGCTCCACTCTGGGTCCAGTGAGTGAAGGACCTTTCCTGTCAGGTTTTCAGGTCTCTCTGGAACAGAAATCTCCTCCACTCTGTTGTTCCATGGCTTCCACTGCGCTAGAATTTGTTGGGAGTTCTTCTTTACAGATATTTTATGGGCTGTGGGTTCGGAGCTAGCATATGTGTGTCTTTCTACTCTAGCCACCTTGGCTCCTCCCTCTACTCCCATTCTTATTGGGAAGATTTTAGGTTTATCTCCAGTACAAATAATGCTTGTTCTTGGCTTTAGGTACATACTACTTATCATTTTAAGAAAGGCTTCATTGGTCCCTTTATTTGTTTGTTTGTTTTTAATAAGATGGGTGTTGTATTTTGTCAAAGACTTTTTCTGCATCTATTAATATAATCATACATTGATTTTGTTGTTGATATAATCAGTTACATATTTCGTTACTACATATAGTTTCCCTAATATTGAACCGTTCTTCCATTCATTCCTCCCATTCATACATTCCTGGTAGAAATCCCATCTAGTCAGTATCATGGTCATTGTGATATATTGCTGTAATCTTGTTGTTTGTATTTTATTTAAAATAATTTGCATTAATATTCATTGAGAAAAATGATCTGTTGTTTTCTTTCTCTGTTTTTACTCTCCTTGGTTCATATTTCAAAACAATATTTGTGACAGAAAAGGAATTTGATAGGATTCCTTCTTTACCTTTTATTCAAATAGTTTATTTAGTATTGTGATTAATTGTTCCCTAAATGTTTAATAAAATTCACTTACTAAAATTCACTTGTAAATCCATCAGGTCCTAGGGATTTTTTCTAGGTAGTTCATTGACGGCTCGCTCTGTTTCTTTTTCTAAACATGGTTATTGGTAAACAGCAAAGAGAAGTCATAAGGGACTTACTAAAGTTGAACTGTTTACATTCCTACATGGAAAGACAATATTTGTAACTCTTGAAACTTTTCAGTATCTGGGTAGTTAGTGGGATTACACACACACACACACACACACACACATACACACACACACAGCACACACAGCACAGAGTGAACTGAATAGGATGGGATCATATCTTAAAAAAATGAAATTAAGTGGTGAGAGAGAAATATATTGAGAGGAGAAAGGGAGAAATGGAATGGGGCAAATTATCTGTCCTAAAAAGAGGCAAGCAAAAGACTTTTTAGTGGAGGGAAAAAGAGGGGAGGTGAGATAAAAACATGAAGTTTACTCTCATCACATTTGACTAAAGGAAGGAATAAAATGCACACTCATTTTTGTATGAAAACCTATCTTACCATAAAGGAAAGTGGGGGAGATGGGGAGAAGCAGGGTGGGGGGATGATGGAAGGGAGGGCAATGGGAGGAGGGAACAATTTGAAGTCAACTCTCTTGGGCAGGGACAGGATCAAAAGAGAGAATAGAAGCAATGGCGGGCAGGATAGGATGGAGGGAAATATAGTTAGTCTTACACAATACCACTATTATGGAAGTCATTTGCAAAACTACACAGATATGGCCTATATTGAATTGCTTGCCTTCCAAAGAGAATGGGTAGGGAGGATGAAGAGAAGTTGGAACTCAAAGTTTTAGGAATAACTGTTGAGTACTGTTCTTGCCACTAGGAAATAAGAAATACAGGTAATGGGATATAGAAAGTTATCTGGCCCTACAGGACAAAAGAGAAGATGAGGGCAAGGGAAGGGAGGGATGATAGAAGAGAGAGCAGATTGGTGATAGGGGCAATCAGAATGCTCGGTGTTTTGGGGTGGGAGGAGGGGACAAAAGGGGAGAAAATTTGGAACCCAAAATTTTGTGAAAATGAATGTTAAAAGTTAAATAAATAAATTTTAAAAAAAAAGAAAAAAATAAAATAAACATGGTTATTTAAGTTTCCTCTTCTGTTGACCTGGGCAATTTATATTTTATAAATATTCATCCCTTTCACTTAAATTATCAGTTTTGCTGGCATTTAATTGGGCATAATAACTCCTAAAATTGCTTTAATTTCCTATTCATTGGTGGCATATATAGTCTTTTCTTTTTTGATGCTGATAATTTGTTCACTGCAGTTTGAGTAGAGAAATGACATGGTCACACTTGTGTTTTAGGAAAAAACACTTTAGTGGCTGAATGGAGGGTGAATTGGAATGTGGAAGTCCTTGAGGTAGACCAATCCACTAGCAGACTGTTACAGTTGTCTTTATTGTTTTCAGTCATTCAGTCATGTTTAACTCTTCATGACCCCATGGACTAAAGCATGTCAGGCTTCTCTATTCTCTGGTGTCTCCCAAAGTTCATCCAAGCTCATGTTTATTGATTCCATGACACTATATATCTATATTATCCTCTCTTGTACACTTTTTCTTTTGCCTTTAATCCTTCCCCATATGAAGGTCTTTTCCACTGATTCTTGTCTTCTCATTGTGTGGCCAAAGCATTTAAGCTTCAACTTCAGTATTTGACCTTCCAATAAATAGCCTTAATTAATTTCTTTAAGTATTGACTGATTTGATCTTCTTGCTATCCAAGGGTCTCTCAAAAGTCTTCTCCAGCACCACAGTTTGAAAGAGTTGATTCTGTGGTGGTTAGCTTTTCTTATATTCTTACTCTCGCAGCTATACATTGCTACTGGAAGAATCATAGCTTTGACTATGTGGATCTTTGTTGGCAAGGTAATGTCGCTGCTTTTTAATATACTGTCCAAATTTGGCATGACTTTCCTCCCAAGGAATAAGCATCTTTTAATTTTGTGAGTGTAGCCATGTTCTATAGCGATCTTTGAGTCCAAGAATATGAAATCTGACCCTACTTTTATTTTTTCTCCATCTGTTTGCCAGGAAATTGCCATTATGACAATTTAAAAGGTTCAAGAGACATAGTTTTTGAGTAATTTAATCATTTTCTTAATAAGGCCAGCAGATTATTAATGAAGGATGGGCATTTGGGCATCTCTTTTAGACCAGAGACAATCATGGCAGGGTTCACAGTTTATATACCCTTAGATATTCAGTGAAGGACAGAGAGTGACCCTTGGAGAGAGAAATTATCTCTACTTAAACCACAACATTGGGTTATCTAGACAAAAGGATCTGTCTCTGATCAAGTTTGAGTAGAATACAGTTGAATTACCCACCCCGGATTAAAATATAAGAGAGTCTCATTATCAGTAATGTCCTTCAAGAAAACTGCACTTTTTAAAATGAGGAATTTAGAAAACAGGGAGACTTCTGAATCTCCCAAAAGATATTAGTTATTAATAATCATTTCTCTCACCATGATCTTAGTTGTTTGGTTTTGTTTTGGTTTTTTTGATGTTAATCTTCAATCTAGCTCTTTCACTAGTCCTGGCTTAAAGTGACGAGAGCCTGTACTAGTGTGGTGGCAGTGTCAGAGGACAGAAGGGGGCATATGCAAGAGATGTTTCAGGAGTGAAATCAGCAGATATTGTCAAGAGCTTGGATATAGGGGGAGAGGGGTGAGAGAGAGTGAGGAATCCAAAATGACTTCTAGACTGTGAGCCTGGAAGTCTGCAAGGAGTTTTGGGGAAAGATAATGAGGTTAGTTTAAGATATCTCCTGGACCTCAAGATGATTCTGACATCTATTCCTGTATCCCTATTACTCCTCTGAGCAGTTTCTCATCACCAACTGCCTATTGGGCCTCTTGAACTAGATATCCCATAGAGGTCTCCCCTCTTCCTTGTTTTTGTATTAATGTTGAGAGGATCAACATCCTCCTGACCATCTAGACTTACACTCTTGGTACAGTCCTCAGCTCCTCATTGCCCCTCATCCAATATGTTGTCAAGTCTTGTTTCTATCTTCCCAAATCTCTTGAATGATGTAATGGCAAGCAAAGTAGGATCTTTTGCTGTTTTTGTTTTAGTATAATAAAGAAGTATAATGCCTCTATTTGAATGTGACTGAGGAGGATCTTTCTCACTCATTGTTGGGAGATTTCTTGTCAAGATTTGTAAGAAGGTCCATGCCTTTTGTTAATAAGGCATTGGTTCTCAAGGGATGTGATGCCTTCTGGCCCTAAAAAGTGTATAAAGATTCTGAGGTGCAAGTTTTACTTTGGGGCTTAGTTTTTGAAATAAAGTTTGAGTGCCAGATGAGGCTTCTAGGAAGCCACTAAGGAGCCCTGCAGCTTTGAGAACCCAGATGTCATGCTTCCCTCTCTGGCAATTGTTCAGACAGCTGTAACTGTCTGTTGAATTATGGCCAAGCAGAGGAAGTCATATCTTTTGACTTTTAATTTCTCTGTATTTTCTTTTAAGTTTAGGGTGCTGACTCCCCTGAAATCGGTGAATGATATATGTGCTTGGTTAAAGGATTGATACATGTACTTGATTTAAGTGATTGTTAACCCCTCAAAAGTTGTCTTTCCTTTTATGAATGCAGATCTAAGAACTTGTGATGGCAGGCACCCCTCTGTATGTTGGGGTGCTTACTGATACAAATGCATCCCCTTTTATTCACTTACACAGACCCCCAACCTGCTGACCTTAATGCCTCATGTCCAGATTATTGCAATTTCCATTTGGTTGAAGTTTTCTAATTTAATTCTCCCACTCTAGTTCCTCTTTCATTCAGCTGCCAAAGTGATTTTCCTAAAGAATGATTGTTACCCCCTTTTAAGCCAATTCCAAAGACTCCTATGAAATAAGTGGACAAAATTATCCTCCCCAGATGAACTCCAGAGACTGACTTCACCAGGTTTCCTGCTGTTGATAGCTTCCAGTTAGCCTCCTTTGTCTTACCAAATATAATAGTAATTTAAATGGAAAGCTCTTTCTCATTAATTAATAGGTCCATATGATGTGGAATCTTGGGTCACACATGGTGGAAGGAACTTGCCAAAGAGGCAGAACAGGAAAGGTGGAGTGGAACCGGGAGGAAGTGAATGAGTGGAGTCAGGTCAGAGGGGAAATAATGCAGGCAACTGACACAGGCCTACTGACACACTGTGACAATAGATGGTGAGAAGGCCCCAACTGAGGGAGGGGAGGTTTGAGAATGGCTTTGCCCTTTGCTGTGATCATGTTTATTAACTTTGTCACCCTGACAGATTTTGCTTTCTGGTTCTGGGATTTGACTTTCTGGTGTTTAAATAAATGTTTTTCTTCTGCCTTCTATATGAAGAGTCTTTTATATTTTGTGATTGAGAACTATGCTGGTATATTCATAGTCACCACCAGTGCTGTGAATATTGCCTTGGTGATACACCAAACTCCATGGTTTTGCACCATAGATTTTCCTGACATGCTAGTGTAATACATAAACTCTTCCCTCCTTAGAAACAACCCTTCTTCAAGGCATATGGACTCTATCTTGTTCTGTATTAGTCATTTTGCTATAAATAACCACTAATGAACTACAAGATCAGCCACTGCAATGAATGTCCTTCATCATCTGTAAGGGGCGCTGACCGCCATGCCATCTGGGACGCCACACTGACGGACATGGCCCCACCCCTGGTTTATGTTTGTTATTATAGTTTCGGGTTTGTTTGTGTGTGTTACCATGGTTCATTGGGCTGACTGGCAGAAACTATATAACCAGAGTGATTGCTTGAATAAATTGGAGTTGCTCCATGACCCACTCTCCCGCCTCATTCTTTTACTCGTGAGCTCCACAGGAGGACAAGCAGCCTGCTGGCCAGGCATAAGACTTGCTCCTCTTGCTGTGTTATGCCGTTACCATACCAATCATCTTCTTTTTCATCTCTTTCTGGTACAAAAAGACTGACCTGATGAAAATGAGTCAAGGGAAAGTTCTCCTCCTTGATTTCTTTGATTTAGTTAGGTCAGCTATACTCAAATGATTAGCTCCCTTATATGTCCCCAGTGACTAAAATACATAATTTTCTTTAACAGTTATATTGCTGCCTAAAATATAGATATGGAACTTCTTATGCCAGGATCATTGTAGATGCCATCCAGCTTGTTATCTACCATGACTAGCCAGAATAACTGGCTTCTTGGTTCCCTCTTAATGTATTCTTTACTGTTTTATCTGACTTCAACCTCAGGAATCCAGTTTGATGAATACTGACCCCTTTGGGTGCCCCAGAATTCCACTATACTCCCATACAAGACATAGATGAATTATCTCCTCCAGTGGGGAGGATGCCCACATTGATAAAAATCACTGACCTGTCCATCTGAATCATGGCATAAAATCTCACTCATACTATTCCTTATTCTCCCTAGAACAAAAGTTATAAGTTTTAACCCCTCAATATTGACTTTTATAAAATTTTGCCTTTGACCAGTTGATATTTTATGACAATATATATGTTTATATATGTATATATACACATATATGTATGTATGTATGTATATAAGTGGTCATTATTAGTAAGGTATTATACAGTTTAAATAGAGAAAAGCAATAGGCCCAGTACATGTATACACACTAATTATCTTACTATTGTTGATACTTGGGCTGTTGCCAGGTACTGATGTGTCATTCAGAGAAAGGAACAGATGGTTGAGAAAATTTCCGTGTTCAGACAGCATTGACGAAGTATGTAGAGAACAGTCTCAGCTACCATTTAGTTCTCAGATCTGCTTTCTGTTTATATTTGGGAATTTATTAAAATTTCTGGTTTCATTGTTGGAATCAAAATTGAATGATCTTAGTTGAAACATTATAATATGACTTTTATCCTTTCTCAGTGGTTATTTGGTGGCAGACAATTCCTACAGGATAACAAAATTGGTACAACCATTTAAAAATGGTTTCTATTTTCCATTCCTTACTTTACTTGTGCTATTTCATTGCCTTATTTTTTTTTTTTTGGAGAACTCAAGTATTTTCAGCAAACATCTTTTTGTGATATTTGTGAAAACCCATATTTTCATTGTTACAGAGAACATAAGAAATAATTTAAATGAAATTTGCTTAGAATCAACCAAATTTGTTGTTACTAGGCTTCCTGATCTCAAGAAAGCACTTTGTCTTCTCCTCTGGTTGCGCATTATGCAAATATTTGTTGTAGTTCCCATTTTAGGTGTTACATTATTGTAAAATACACAATTGCTTGGGGGTTCATAACAAAAGACATTCATGACATGCTATGATGTGATATATAGCTTGGTGGTGTTGAAGTTGGACTACATGGCCTCCTTCAATCCCTTCTGAGATTCTATCATTCTCTAATTCTAGTGTGCATATGTATGTATGTTTGTATGAATGAAAGGACACCTACTATGTACAAAGAACCATGTGTTGTTAATGGAGATATAAAAGTAAAATAATCTCTGATGTCAAGGAGCTTGCATTTTAGTGGGGGATACAAACCATATAGAAAGTTTAACTGTAAGACCAATAGATCAGTCCTATGGTCCTTAGGGTTAATCAGCAAAGAAGATGACAGTTCATCTTTAATATCATTTCTAGTGATAAAATCATATCAGTTTCTGATGTTGTTATTTTATATGGCCAAGGACTTTGGTGGCAAGAAACTCTGTGTGTGTGTGTGTGTGTGCGTGTGCATGTGTGTGTGTGTGTGTGTGTGTGTGTCTTCAGTGTGCTTGCAGTATCCACAGAAGCAGTTCCCAGGTCATAACTCCATGTGAGTGGTTTACTAGGATGATGGCTGGGAACACTTGGCTGGAAGCAGGACTGGTACTTGAAGGGGTGTTCTGAAAATTCTCTGACATACTTCAAGTCTTCTTCATGCTGAAGGGGAATTGACAGAATGGTAGTTGGAGGTATATTATTTTGATTTATACTTTGTGGTATGTTTTATTCTAGTTGGATCAACCTTTGAAATACAACATTATCAGCATTTATACTCATATGGCCCAAAATGTTATATTTATAATTAATATAGTTAGAGGACAATCAAGTTGAAATAGCAAACAAAGAATTATTAAAAGTCTGTATATATATATATATATGTAAATATGTATATATACACATGCATATATACATATATGTATATATATATATATATATGTATATTTATATGAATGATACCAGGACCTCCTTTTCCACTTTACTAATTCTGCTTTTTAAGGCATCCTTCACTTCATTGGCTTTTTGGATCTCTTTTGACAGTTGGTTTAGTCTATTTTTTTAAGATGTTATTTTCTTCAGTATTTTTGGGAATCTCCTTTACCGAGCTGTTGACTCATTTTTCATGATTTTCTTGCATCCCTCTCATTTCTTTTCCCAGTTTTTCCTCTACTTCTGTTACTTGACTCTCAAAACCCTTTTTGAGCTCTTCCATAGCCTGAGACCAATTCATATATTTCTTGGAGGCTTTGGATGTGGAAGCTTTGACTTAGGTTTCTTCTTCTAGTTGTATATTTTGATCTTTGTCACCAAAGTAAGACTTTATAGTGTGATTTTTTTATGCTGCTTGCTCATCTTCCCAGCCAAATACTTGACTTTATAACTCTTTGTCGAGGTAAGACTCGGCTTCCAGTTTGGGTGGGGGTAGGTGTACTGTCCCAGGCTTCAGGGTTTTTGTATCAGCTACTTGATCTCCTGCTACCTATGGGCCCAGAGCTCTTGAAGTAGCTGTAGTCACTGGTGCTACTGTTGCTGCCTCTGCTTTCACCTCTACTGCCCCGGAACTGGAGCCAGATTGCATCTCTCCCTTCCCCAGATCCGACAGTTTTCCCACTGACATTCTATGCTGTCTTGGGCATTTGTGGGTCAAAAAATCCAGAAACTGCCACAGCAGCCAAGAATTCAGGTCTCTGAGGCCTGCTCTGGCCCAGTCTGTGCTGGTGCTGCCAGACTGCACTTGGATCCAATCCAGGTGCAATACACTATTCCTGTCAATCTTCCAGGCTCTCCTGGGTGGGAGATTTGTTTCACTCCATTATTTTGTGACTTTTGTAGCTCTAGAATCTGTTTAGAGTCATTGTTTACAGGTATTTGAGCAAGTCCCTGCTTTCATTCTACCATCTTGGCTGAGTCTAAGGGAAAAGATTAGTCTTAAGCAAAAAGAATGTTAAACAAGGAGAAGGAGAAGTGAAAATTTTAAGTAAAATGAAAAGATGTAATAACAAAATAAACAAGTAGAGAGGAGTATGAATAAGAAACATAAAATAGAATGGAGAGAATAAGTATTTAACATAAGTGTGCATGGAAATAAGTTGAACTCTTAAAATGGAAGGTTAACAAAATAAATTAGAAAGAAAAATTCAACAATGTATTGTTTACAACAAACATACTTGAAATATAAAGACTCACATAGAATTAAAATAAAATGTTGGAGCAAAATCTATTGTGCCTCAGCTGAATATAAAAAAGCACAGGTAGTAATTAGGATTCCAGGCAAGGCAATATCAAAAGTACACCTAATTAAAAGAGATAAACAGGGAAACTACATTGTGCTGAAATGTACTGATTTCAATACTTTATATGTGTGCATCTGCTTTATATGTGTCTCTGCGTGTTTATATAAACATGCAGAGACACACATATACATATAGCCAATGTCATAACTTTGAAATACTTAAAATAATAATCAAATTAATTGCAAGGACAAATAGATAATAAAATTTTAATAATGTGGGCCCCTTTATGACCCCTCTCCATCCTAGGTAAATCTAACCCAAAAAAAAAAAGAAAGTTGTTAAGAACTTAAATAGAATTTTTTTACTGAATAGAAATAGAGAAATATATTTATTTCCTTAGCCTTTCATGGCATTTTTACAAAAGTTTATTTTTTTAACACATAAAAACCTCACATGAAAATGCAGAAAAACTGAATTGTTATACATACAATTTATTGATCACAATGCAATAAAATTATATTAAAGGGCCACTGGAAAAAATGTGCTAAAAATCAATGGGAAACTAAATAACTTAATCCTAAAGGATTGTTGGGTCAAAAACATCACAGAAATGATAGATAGTTTCATTAAAGATAAAGATAATAAAAAGAGCGAAATAACATACCAAAATTTGGGAATGTCGAGAAAGCAATCCTTAGGAAATTTTTTTATCTGCAAACACTTTTTTTTAACCAAAAAAAGAAAAAAAGAAAGATCAGTGAACTGGAACTTTAAACTTTAAAAACCAACACAGAAATCCTGAAAATTAAAAATGAAACTGTTTCAAAATTGAAAAAATGAATAAAGCTAAAAGCTTCTGAGTATAACTAGAAATAACAAAATACATAAGCCATTAGTTAATTTGACCAAAAAGAAAAGAAATACCAAATGACTAGTATCAAAAATAGAGAAAATTACAACAAATGAAGAAGAAATAAAAATATTATTACTAGAAACCATTTTGCCCAGCTATACTAACAGAGTAATGATTTGAATGAAATAAAGGAGAATTTATAAAAATACAAATTCTCAAATTAACAGAGCAAGGAATAGAGAATTTAAGTGACCTAATTTTATAGGAAACAATTGAAGAAACCATAAGTGGACTTCCAAAGGAGGGAAAAATACAGGACCCAATAGATTCACAAGTGGATTCTTTTTGAAAAAATAGTAAAACAAACCAATCACACCAAATTTTTTCTGTAATACATAAGTCAGGGAAGAAAACATAAGCTATCTATAGTCACTTTAAAAAAATGCTCCAAATCACTACTAATTAGCCATACAAATTTCAGCAATTATAAGATTGCACCTCACACCTATCATATTGGTTAAGATGACAGAAAAGGAAAGTGTTAAATGTTAGAAGATTCATGGAAAAACAGGCACAGTGATGTGTTGTTGGTGGATGTGTGAATAATGGGTACAACCATTCTGCATAGCAGCTTTGGAAATATATGTAAAACATTACTAAGTAGCATGTACTCTGACCCATATGTAGTACTGCTAGGTCTATATTGAGAAGTGATCAAAGAAAGAAGAAAAGGCTATATATGTTCAAATATTAATTTGAGCTTTTCTCTGTGTGTGGGGTGGCAAAGAACTGCAAAATAAAGGGATGCTATCAGTGGTGGAATGTCTGAATAAGCTGAAGTGTATGAATTGATGGAGCGCTATTGTGATAAAAGAAATAAGGATATGGATGATTTTAAAAATCATAGAAATATTTATATAAAACATTAAAAACACAGTAAGCAGAACTAGAAGGAAACCAGTGATACAAAACATGACTAATTTTCAGAATTTTTATAGATTGGTGATGAATGAAATGAGGAGAAGCACTACAATAATTATATAGTAACAAGAACACTGTCAAAACACAACTGTGGAAGCTGTAAGATCTGCAATCAATACAATGACTGTGCATTATTCAAGAGGATGAATTGTTATCACTGATGGAGAAGTGATGGACTTGGGGTATACAATGAGATATAAGTATTTTTTGTATACAGTCAACCGGAATATTTGTTTTGCTTGTATATGCATATCTGTTACAAGAAATTTGTTTTTTGTCATTTTTTTAAAATTTAAGACAGAGAAAAATGGAATTTTCATTATTTTTTTCTTAAAAGTGAGATGTGGATGGTGCTACAGATGTGAAATGTGTGCGCTTTCAGATAAAATTGTATTGTTAATTATTTTACTTTGTTATAAGAGATTTCTCACGAAATTGGAGTAGTGTTTACGTTTTTGTAATGTAAAAAAATATAAAACTTCCTTAAAAAAGATTGTCTTGGATTGACCTGAGAAGCTACTTATTATCTAAAACAATATTTCTAAGAGCAAAGGCTGTCTGTGTTCTAAGCAAAAGAAAATGACAAATAGACATTAAGACAACCTTTTTTATTTTTGCAAGGCATTTTGCTAGTAAGTGTCAAATGTCCGAGGTAGATTTGAACTCAGGTCCTCCTGACTTCAGGGCCAGTGCTGACAACCCATTTTGAAGTTGGGAACATGATATATACAAAAGGAGGCATGAATGTAAGGTTACTGATGCTTCACTACAGGTAAGTTCAGATATTGCTGAAGACTGAGGTCTTAAGGGAAGTGTTCATGTGTAGGGCAGCACTCATGCAATGGTTTGAAAAATGGATAGAATTCAGAAAAGTACAGAAGAGGACAGAAAGCATACCAGGTTTTACATATTGCAGGAGAAAATGCAAAGAGAAAGGAAAACACAGGTTATGGTTAGGAACAATGAGTAGCTAACTGAAATGTCACTACTCATATAGAGGCAATTTCTATCATATTTTGGAGGTCCTTGAATGCAAATCTCAGGAATTTGGACCTTCCTTTGTAGGAAATAGAGAAGTCTTAGAGATTCTTGAGGGTGAAAACCATGCTGGCATTTGTGTGCAAAACGGATAAGAAAAGTAAGAAATGAAAGGCAAGAATATCGTGGGTTTCCAATAGTCTGACATTTACACTGAAAGAATTCAAATGTTCTTAGCATCTTGATCACATGAGCACATATCTGATGAGGTAAGATTACAGGAGAACAGGGGAGCTATTCTCTGGTGTAACACAGAAAATGAGAATATGCACATGAATCTGGCCATCCATTGACAATCAGGTTTGTGCTCTCAAATTTCTTGAAAAAGCTGTCTACACATTTACTTCTCTTCTGTATCTTCTGCAATTTGACTTTGTACTCATCACTTTAAAACTGACATCTTCAAATTATCCAGTGATTTCCTAATTTCCAAATTTAATCACCTTCTTTCCATCTTCATCTTCTTAGTGGTTTCAAACAGACAGAAATGGACATATTAATCTGTGCTCTAGGATTCTGCAGGCAACATTGGCTAAGTTTTAACATGCTGTATTATTAATATTCTGTTGAATTTCACTTATTTTGTTAAATATTGACCAATAGCATTTTGTTTTCAGCCAGCTCTAGGAGTATTTTGGGACACATATTTGACATCTCTACTTTTGAATACTTTTCACCATATAACAGTCTTAGCTGCCTTCTCCTCCTGGTTATTTTCTCCTCTTTGAGTTTTCGAGACTGTCTGATTGATCCTTCCTCAGTCTTTGATTATTATGCCTGACATGGTCATTAATTGCTTATAATGCTAAGCTGTATCCTTGGCCCCCTTCCATTTTCTCTCCATATTTTACCCCTTATTGGATCCCCTGTGTTTAGGTGCACATCTCTATGCAGATGTTTTCTAGATCTGTTTATCCAGCCCCAGTCTCTTCTAAGTTCCAGTCTTATATAACTATTTGATACAATCACTTAAAAATTCAATAACATCTCAAATTCATCCTGTCTAAAACAGAGCTTATTATCTCCCACTCTCTCAATTTATCCCACTTCTCCACGTGACCATTTCTGTGTAGTATACCACCATCTTTTAAGGTATCCAAGTTTGCAATTACAATGTCATTCTTATCTCCTCACTCTTCCTCCATATATCTAGTCAGTCGTCTTATTTCTATCTCCAAATAACTTCTTATATACATTCTCTCTCTTTGTCCACACAGCTACAACCCTAGTTCAGACCTGGATTATTGCAGTAAACTTCTAAAATTCCCCAGCCTTGTGTCACATTACTTCAAACCATTTTCCACACAGCTGCCAAACTGACTTTTCTAAAGTGCAGTTCTAACCATATTTCTCCCTACTTAACTCCAGTGACTTCTTCTGAGATCAACTACAAACTCTTCTGGCACTTAAAGCTTTTCACAGCCTGGCCTCATTTAACTTTCCAAACTTTCAATGTTTATTATTTCATTCTAGATACTCTGGGGTAAAGCTATAATGATCTACTTGAAGTTCTTCCCATATGATTCTCACACTAGGATTCTGCCAGTCTGGGATACATTGCATCCTCATCTTGTAATCCTTGGTTTCCTTCCAGATTTAGCCCAAGTGCCACCTTTTCCACAAGACCTTTTCTGGCTGTAACAGCTACTATTGTCTTTCCCTCCAAGGTTGTTTTATGTGTTTTTATATCCTCATGAAGGTATATGTTATCATTCCTATTAAACTGTAAATTCCTTTAAGGTAGAGATCATTTCAATTTTGTTTTGTGTTACCATTGCCTCGCATAGTACCTGGAATGTAGCATATGCTTAATAAATGCTTGCTTGATTATGAATCTTAAAGTGTCTATAGAACATTTTGGGGACATATCAGGTGACTGGCTTAAAAATAAGAATAGTTCTGTGAAGTATATAGTTGATCTTAAAACACATATGAGAAAGAGAAAATGGAATACAGGTATGGAAAAAGACGAGATTTATTTTAGACCATATGACAATGAGTATAGCTACTAACAAAGAAAAATTGGAGTTAGAAGCTATTTTTTGAAATAGACTTACCTTAGTTTGGGGTTAAAAGATGAATGACAAGAAATGCCTTAAGATGGGGATCACTAACATTTTCAGGAAGTTCTTGCCAGGTTAGAATGTGGGGTAGAATCTTTAAAAATAAAGTATAATAGCATTTTTGTATATTACTCTTTAAAAGCTACTTCACAGGTACAAGATGTAGGAGGACAGATAAGACAGAAGGTAATAAAGAACTCGAGATTTTAGTGGGCTGTAAATACAATTAGTCAGCTGTGTGATATGGTAGCCAAAGAAATTAATGTAACCTTAGCTACATTTAGAGAAGAATAATGTTTGGGAATGAAGGTATAAGATGCTTGTTCCAGGATATTGTGCCCTGGCTAGCCCACATCTAGACCATTTTGTTCAGTTTTGAGCATCACATTTTGGGAAGGCTACAAACAATAACATTAAAGGGAGAATAACCAGGATGGGCAATCTCCTCAACCTCCTGTCCTTAGAGAATCAGGGGGGTGTTTTAGCCTGGAGGAAAGAAGACTGAGGGAATCATCATTGATGTCTTCAAGTACCTTAAAACCTGGGAATCAATAAGTTTAGGACATTTAGACTTAACCTAAGGGAAAACATTACTAACAATTAGAGCTACCCCAAAACAGAATGATGTGTCTTGATAGAGACTGTGTTCTTCATCTGGGAGTGCTGAACAATGAGAGATAACCACTGGATGGTGTGACTGTAGAAGGAATTCTTGGTCAAGTACTGCTTGTGCTAAATGACTTTTGTAGTCCCTTCCAAAGCTAAGATTCAGTAGGTTGGAAAACATCAAGGGTTTAGAATATGTAATTACAGTGTGTAATGAGACCAAGTGATTATGGTGTACTTAATTGCTAAGTTTTATCTAGTCATAATTTCTTCATGCTAATGTTGTGGTTTTTAAGTTTGAACAGAATGCAAAATATATTCCAGAAACTCTCCACTATGCAAAGCTAGTGGTTAAGAAGGCAGTCACACTTGCACATTATAGTTCTTTGTGAGACACACAAAAAAGCAGGAACTCCTCAGGCCAGTAGTTGAGTTCTGTGGGGAAGTAAATATCTGTCACCAGGATGAATATCTGGTCACTGGATCCAGATGGCTCAGGAGGAGAAAGTGAGGCTGGTGACCTTACACAGCCCTCCCTCACTCAGATCAAAGTCAAGTGCAAGTCATGTCATCATTTCTCTGATGTCATGATCTTCTCTGAAAACGAAGGACAACCTGTGAGTAGACTGAGCTGCCTGAATGGGGACCCAACTAGCTCGGTAACTCAGTTCATCCTCTCCCTTCTGTCTCCCCCTCTCCTTCCTTCTCCTCTCCAAAGAGGAGTGTGGATGGCCTGAGGATGTCCAGTTAATTTGGGCTTTACTAGCTAGATTTCTTCCTTCCTTCCTTCTTTTCTTTCTTTCTTTGTCTTTCTTTCCTTCTTTCTTCCTTTCCTTCTTCCTTCCTTCCTTCCTCTCAACACCGGCACTTACTTCATGACTGGTCATAAGATTGTTAAAGAGTCAGAAAAGAAACCAGTACTGAGCTTGAATTCTTCATTTGTGGCCCAGTGCTCTGTGTAATACATTTACTTTCCGTCATTAATTCCATGAACCATCCAGCTTTATACAACTTTTTAACACTGAATTCTTATAATAGTACAGGATGATCTGTTCTACTGAACATAATGTTACCCTGGGGTTTTTCCACCATTTAAAAAGCAATACCAATAGACACAGATCAAGGTAAAGAGTAAAAATTCTATTCCCAAATAACCAAGCAGGCAATATGTTTCTGTTGACTATTTCCTTTGGAGTCAAGTGACACTATTGGCAGACGTTGCTAACTACAGAAAATTAGTATAGTTCCCTAAATGTGCTCAAAGTGACAATAACAGATGTGATAACACAAGAAGGTGAATAGGTTAACAAAACTATTTCATCCAGCCAAATTTAATTAGCTCCATGGAATTATATAAACCAGTCACTATCCTTATCCACATAGAGCTACAAATCTGAAACCTTAGACATACACTTCAGTGCAAACACATTCCTTGTAAATATGCACTCTCCATTTCCCATTCAATTCTGTGTGGATTCTCTTTCATGTTAAGTCCAAATGTATTCTTCCTTGCTGTTCCATTCAAGAATATTTCATATTACTCCCTTATCTGTCCTCTTTAGCTGCATTACATTTTCCATTTCTGCTACTTGTATCATGTAGTTCTCTAGCCCCTGCTAATTCCCATATTTTGATAGAAAGGTGTGTATGTGGATATAAGATAGTATAATCACTGGGAACCCCCTGGATTGGAACTTTGGGGAAACACAAGACCACCTCTGCAGGTGGGAGTGGGAGTGTCTGGCCTGAGATTCTATCTTCTATGTGTTTTTGCACTTTCACAGCTCAGTGGAGAGCTTTGAGTTGTCCATATTTCTAATGTGATATAATCCAGGGACAGGTCTGCACTCTGGTTGGTCTGCACTTTGGTTTTTACCCACCTAGGGCCACTACTTCTAGAGTCTGCAGCTGTTCCTCTCTTCTCTTTGGAACTGTAACTAAGAATTAGATAATGGGTGACAGATATATTAGATGGCAAATGCTAATATTAGGGACCCCTAGGATCCTTTTCTGACCACAGTCTCCTTACTATCTCTAGGTATTGGGCTTCTCTCTGCTCCTGATGCCACCACTATCATCTCATGTTGTCACTCCCCTTGATACCACTACTGTCTAGACTACTGGTGAGTGTACTTCTGACCAACTTTTGCCCCAGTATCTGTCTTTCTGTCTTCCTAAGCTTTCCTCACCTGGAAAAACAACTCATTGTGGCTTTTAATTTGCCTTCTCACTCAGAATTTGGTTTGACCATTTTTTAAAGGTTGGTTTCTTTGTTTTGTGGGGGAGGGGTTATTGGGATAGCTTGGCACCATGATGGCTTCCCTCCACCATCTTGACTCCACCCTGGCAATGCCCTTCTACCTGGTCCCTGCTAGACCTCCTTCATAGTGAGAAACATCTGATTCTTATGATTAGATGGTCTTTGAAGAAAACTAGCTTTGTTTTTATGTCTTTTAAGGAATATTAAGTGATTTTGATATCTGTATCTATATATTATACTTTCTTGTATGTTGATTTTTGTAAAATCAAATATTCTCAATCAGCAATGAGCATAAAAGCTTAAAGGAATATATTCTCTTTATTTCATCTTTCATTCAGTTGTGTGATAGTAAAGATGCATTTTCTCTAAACCCACACTCTCCTACTGGCTCAAACTGGTCTCTCTGTCTTCCTCACATTTGCTTTCCACCTCCTATGTACTTAGAATGCATACCTTCCTGACCCTCTGTTTAAGCATTGCTTCGTACATGAAACTTTTCCTGATCCCTTTTCCCAAAAATATCCCCTTCTCTCTCAACCCCCTCTATTTCTTGGTATCTGTTGTGTTCATATTTATATATTTGTCTGCCCCTTCCCCCTATTCCTCTCCCCAGAAGAATGTGACCTCTGTGATGTTAATGGTTGTTTGATTCTTTCTGTTTGTTTGTCTAGGACCTAACACAGTACCTACTACTGAATAAACTTTTAATCAGTGTTTGTTGGCTGATGGATTAGTTTGATCATTCTATAATTGATGTGTAATAATAGTGAGGCTCTTACATGTAGCAGAATGCTCCAGCTGCCTTTCCAGGAACAGGTCATTTATCCTGGATATGAGGTAAATTCCATTGGCTCTGTTGCTACATATGGTGAATACAGTGAACACAGAGAAGTTTAGGATTGTAAAGGATTTTGGGATGGCAATGGTGAGGAGAGATCAGATGAAGAAACTCCCTCTTCTAAGTAAGGTCTGGGTCTGCTCTGGAACTTTTAGTGTTATTGCAGGTAGAGGTTCTTAAACTCTGAGCACTGATTTTATATACAAAACTTTATTTCAGTATGATTGGTTCCTTTTTGACCAAATATATTTTACTTTATGCATTAAAAATATTTTAAGAGGAGGTTTATGGGATTCACCAGATTACCAAAGATCAGACTTCCAAAAGAGTCAATGTCACCAGTGCTTAGCACAGTGCCTGGTACATAGTAGGAGTTTAATAAATGCTAGTTGGTTGACTGTCACCAAGAAAAGACATTTATTAGTTGTGTATTAAGTGTTTGTATTACAGGCAGTTATTGAACACAACTGTGGTTTTTTTTTTTTCTTATTGTGAAAATGACTCACTTTGGAGATAATCTCATCTCATTAATCCCTTGACAGGATGACATCAGGTTCTGGAAGATGTGCCTCTGGAGACCAAGCACTTTTAACCTGAAAGGTGTCTAATAGTCACTCAGTGACATACTGTGTCTGTTTTGCCAGGAAAAGCCTACCTAAGTCCTTTGGCTGGTCAGTAGGAAAATGTTTTTTTGGTCAAGGTGAGTCTTATGATTTCTACAATATTAGTTTTAAAATCTTAAAGAAGATTAGGGCTCTCTGACCATTAGGAGGACTGAAAGGGAGAAGGAAGTGTCTCTACCCACTTTTCAGGAGGTATTTATGCCTCGCTCGGGGCAGTGACATATGGGATAGAAAGAGCATGCCTGAGAGGAGAGTTTCTGGATCCCAAGTACATAGGCCCAGTCTTTAATAGGCAGTGTTGTGACTTCTCAACCACATGGCATCTGTGGAATGGGGATTCTTCATGGGTCTGAGAGAGAAAAGTTAATGCTACTACATGTGACACCAAATGAGATTTGATATGGTAAGATCACAAAGGTTAGCATTTCAAAGACATCAAATTATTCTGGATTCTTTAGGATGTATCTAAGTCTAGGTTTAAAAACATTCAGTTTTCTAGATGGAGGAGGAGGCATTTTCTGAGCTATATGGCCTGGAATCCAACTTTCTAGTGAGAAAAAAAGGGATTTCTTGGCAACAACGACAGATTAAAATGTTTCTTGTCTAGCATCTGCATGTTTGAAAAAGACTCTTAGATTTGTCTTCTTTTGAATTATTCATTCATCTTCTTTACTAGTCATTTTATCCTTTTCTTATAACCATACTCTTTATGGTATTTGATTTGGCAGATTACTCATACTTCCTCTTTCTTCTGTCTCTTCATTTCACAGGTTTCTTCATCTTAGCGTGAGACTGCAGATGTGTAACTTTACCATTAGGTAAAGTGCTGGACCCCATTCCTGACCACGAGCCCATTATTCCTGTTTTAAGCTGTAGTCCAAAAATTCAAATCCAGTTTAAGAGATTGCCTTCTTTATAACCTGGTCACTTCCCAATTTAGTCTTTATCTTTGAAGTCTTTCAGTCTTCAAGTAATCAGTAGTAATTATGAAGACACCACTTTTACCCTCTTAAGTTCTTCAGTTTCTTGAGTAGTACTTCATAATCTTATAGTAATGTTAGGTATCTTTTGTCCCCACCTTAGTTATTAGGAGTGTGTAGTAGAAGTCAGATTTAGGTTGTATCTTTCTTTCTCCCTAGAAATGCATACCATTTGGTCATCAGTGTAGGTGACATTCCAACATTATTTGGTATTATGAGATCTATCACTAAATGAACAAAGGATAGAAGTCTGAAGACATCAAGTTCTTCTGAAGCTTTTGGGATGTATCTAAGCATGGGACTGAATACAAAGGAACCTTATCGTAGGGGCGAAAAAATTTATCTAGATATTTGTGTCGTAATTATTTACAAATTCCTTCACAGGTTAAGTGAGGAGATTCCAGGGGAGCTCAAGGAAGTTCCCAGAGTCTGAACCCCATCATAGTTACATAATTTTCCCCTCCTCTTTTTCCCCCTTCTCAGTCATATTCTCTCTTTTACTCCTCCCCTTCAGCTAGTCCTATTCATTAGTTTAAAAAATTTCATTCTTGTGCCCCTTTTCAAAAAGGATTTTGCCATTCTCTTCATTATATATCCTCTTTTTCTATGTTTTCTACACTCTCAATCTCTGATTCATGATCCCTATAATTATCTGGTCTCTCCTTTTTCTCTGTATGACTGATGTAATCATATGCAAAAAAAAAATACTTCCAAATAAATAGCCCCTTCCCTCTAGTTACTTTCTGACACTGCCCTATAGATCTAGCCCCAGGGAGTCCCCTTTTCCATTGTATGTCACTCCTAGAACAATGTTAATTATTTCTGGAGTCAGAGGCTCCATGGTAGAGCCCTTCCTGGTTACCATTCTTTCGCCATTAGCCTCAAAATTTTCTCCCTGTGTCCATGCTCTTCCATCTTTCCAAGAGTCAAATTCTAAGCCTTTCACTTTCCTGATGTTGTATGAATAGACTCCAAGGTCTAAATTTCCTAGGCCATACCCAGTTCAAGGTCCCCATCTCCCTTTACAAACCATCTCTCTTTACCCATAGGAACATTCTTCAGTGGAACCCCATCCCATTACCAAAAGAAGTCCTTTTATTGTTTCTACTTCCCTTTCAATCCTTGTTTCTCTGCCTCATCCACTCCCCAGTAGATTCTTCCCTTTGTGAGACAACAGGGTTCATCATCATTTCATCGCTAGTCCACAATTTGACCTGGGCACATCACACATTCCTTTCTTTGTTCCTGCTGTCCCCGCCCCTCCTTTTCATGTACCCATTTGTGTAATATAGTCCCACAAAGAAACAAAAAAAAAAAAAAACCCATTGATTCAGCTGTAGGCAGGTATCACCAGGTCACCAGGTTCTATCCATATTGGGCCCCACATACTCATTTGACCATTACCTCCATTATACTTCCACTTTTACCCTTGCTTCCTCATGTACGTTAGAAAGAAGTTTCTTACTTTCATCTGTCAGTCATTTTTGTAGTTGCTGGACTTGCCTGTTCCTTTCATTCATTACTCTTGCATTTTTATTGTTTGGGGTATTTGAAAAGCAAATGATCTCTTCAGTTCTGATTTTCTTTCTAAAAATGTTTGAAATGCCTCATTATTATTGAAGATCTGTCTTTTTTCATATATTGTTAAGCACAAATTTGCAAGTCATCCAAAACTCCATTGCTCTCCAGAACACATTATTTTATTCCCTCTTGTGTTTTCTGTTGGGTACAGAATAGACTTGCACTATTCACATTTTCTTTCCTTTGTATTTGAACATTATTCTCATAGTCACTTTAAAAGTGTTTTTGAATTGCACTGTTACATTTTCTATTTTACATCACTCAGGAACTGCTTGTTGTGGTTCTGTGTTCTCAAATATCACAGGGTCCTCTGTCTTATCAAGTGTCGGATCATTTTTTGTCGTTGTTTTGTAGTATTCATAGATATCTGAAGTCATTTATTGGATCTGGAGGCTGTATCTCCTGTCCTTTCTGATGTTTTCCCCTTCCTTGGGGGTTGGGTCCCCCAAAGCCTTCTCTACATTATGGGACAATTCATAGTTCAACAGGCTAGCTCTCTGGCCCAAGTGACTTTTGGGAGGTCAGAACTGGCCTCAGCTGGATTCTATACTCTTTCCATCAGATTTAGTGGAATTTCATACCCTCCATCCCCTCTCACTCACAGTGTCCTTTTCCCCTCTGTGTTGGTGTCATGAAGTTGTCTTTCCTGGCACCTGTGCTTCTGGTGCTTATGGAGTTGCAGCCCCAGCAACCTTTTGTTCTCAAAGGACAGCCAGACAAACTTCTGCAGCCTGGGGATGGGGGTTCCACCGTACAGGAAAGAGGGAGAGGGACTGCAGTGTGGGAGTGGGTTTTGTTGTGAACCTGTGTCATGTTCTTGCGTCTTCTAGTACAGTCTCACCCTGGTAGTGAAGGGTGCTGAGGGACTCCAGGGTCAGTGAGTTCATGGGTTGTTAGAGGGTTTTTTTGCCTTCTTTTGCATTCTGGGTGTCCTTGACCCAGAGACATAGCTCAAGTATCACCTTCTACATGAAGGTTTCTCTGATCCTAAAGATTGTTAGTGCATTCTTCTCTTTATTTTATATTAATTGTCCTCATGGTTATTTAGTCTACACATGTATGTACACTTGTGTTTCCATTAGAATGTAAGCTTCTTGAAAACAGAAAGTTTCATTTTTTTGTTGATTGTGAAGAACAAATGAAATGTTTATGAAAGCAATTTATAAGTACTTCACACTTGAAACTTCACATAAAAGCTACTATTAATACAATTAATATTCATAGGTTTGAATTAAAGATAATATTGAAATTTAAATCAAATGTATATACTTCAATTTTGTGATATTTCACTACACACTTTTAATTTCTTGATTATATTACCATTCTCTTCATCACTTCATAGAATACCAATTTTAAGCTTAACTTTCAATATCCCAGTCAAAACTTTAAGACTGTAAGTTGCAGATGAAATACCTATCTGAATGATTGTTATGCTTCCATAAAAATCTAATTAGAAATCTAGACCAGTAAAAGAAGAAAACTAAAAGCATCATTATGTATAATCAGAGTCTTCTTATATGAGAAAATTCTCTAGCATTTTGGAAATTTGAATGACTATTTTAAAGAATAATAAAAATTATTATTTAAATAATATTTAAATATTATTTATTACTTAAAGGAAGCTATCACTGTATAAATATCTCATTACATGGTAGCATCCCCTATTATTGTTAAGATCTTTTCATTAAGAGTATAAAACAGGGAATTGTTTTTACTCTAGAAAAACTGAACCCTTCATATTTGTGAATAGTAGACTGGAAAGGATTTACACTCAACAATCATGTCTTAAAACAATAAACTAGAACCATCTTTAGGGTACAATAAATTAGGGAAATTTCTGATCTACCACAGACAGGTGCTACAGGAGAATAAGAGGATATTAAAATTTGAGGCCACAGAATACCAGTGCTTCCAAGTAAATATCATAATAACCAATAGGTAAGATGCCTCACTGCCCCATTGTATACTTCAGATAAAGTTGCCTAGTATTTACATAGCTTCTGTTTATCAATCCTTTCCTCCTTGTTTCTTTTCCTATTGAAAGCTTTCCTAGTAATCATAAACAGATTGCCTTTATACTGTAAAAAATATCAAAAGAGAAATTGATCCATACAGAATTATTTATCCTATCATCCCAAACCCTCATGCGAATAATAATAGACATAACTGGTCTGTTTATTTCTTATAAAAACACAAAAGATCAAGGCCACTGACAAATATCTAATCCCTTATACAGATCAGCATATTAGTTTCAGGCAGGGGAGTGTGGTGTTGGTACGCTAAGGTGCTAAGGGCCAAGCAGGATTAAAGTCACTGCATTTTGATGAAATACAACAGATTATTGTCTGTCGTGTGACACTGACACAGAATGCTACTTACCTTTGTGTCACATTTTTCATGTATTTTGATGATTTATTTGGTTTCTTTTGTTTTTGTGTAAGTATTTTAAAACAATGCCTATTGAATAGTGGAAAGTCAAAAACTTCACCATATTCAAGGGTAACCTGGAAACCTAAAACTAGTGACAGAAAGCACATAGCAACACTGGGAAAATAACATTCTAAGCCCTTTTATTTTCTTTTATCTTATCAGTAATAGTTTAATTCAGCATGATTTCCACTTCATGACAGAGAATGTTGTCAGACATGCCTAAGGCATTTGCTTGTTTTGCTTAACTGTACTTCTTTGTTACAAACGAGAGTAAAATGGGGGGGGGGGGGGTTGGAAGTTGAAGGGAATTACTAGGAAGTACAGCGATATTAAGAAACATCAAACATTTATAATTAATTTTTTAAAATTAGTTTCATCATCACAGCTTCTCTTCGGTATACATTTCTGTATGTATCACATATTATTATTATTCTGTGGCTTACATCATACCATGTCATTTAATTGTTTCTGTTGTTGTTGAAACAAGTGAACTGGTATTTAAGAATATTACTTTCAATAATGATTCAATATTCCAATAATATTCAATATTATTCTATTTCAGTAATTAAATCATAACTTTTAGAATATTACTTCCAATAATATTATTCCTTTTCTCATCTTCCTTACACCAGAATTGATTTGATTCATATTCTTCACTTGTACTTCTCATTTTTGTTCTAAATGACCATATTTTTCTATTTCTTTTCCTCCCATTGGTTCCTTCCTATTTAGGCTTTGAAAGCCAGAAATGCAAACAGGAGAAATAGATTATTATTCATAGGCAGCATCTGTTCAATTCAGTTTGTAAGCATAAGGAATTTTTTAAAAATAGAAACAAGCAGGACAGACCTCAAAAAGCTAAGTAAGCAACTTCTAGTAGCAAAAAAAAAAAAAAAGAAAAGAAAACAATATACATGAAGATTATCAAAAACCATTAATAAATGTTTACATCTGAGCCAATAGCACCTCAGACAAAATCAACTCCTACTGCAGTTTACAATTATCTAGAAACATTGCTATACTATTAACTAGATTTCATATAAATTGCCCTAGAAGCATATTTCAAAGTAATCAAGATAAGCAACTATATTGTTATCTTGAACTAATTACATCCACTGGTTTTAAAATACGTGGCTTGAAATTGGTGTAAAAGGATGTAAGCTTATAGGGTTGCTAAGACTTTTGTACTGAATGAGTAAAAATATCTCCATTTACACATTTCATGTAGGAAAAAAAATGCACCTTTTAACTGTACAAGAGGACTCACCAAGATATATCCCTTAAAAATTTCTGATGGGTGAAGGAATTTAATCTATATATTTGGGCAACAGTCACATTTCCCTTTTCTCTGTCCTAGGTTCTTGTCCACAAAATGTCCTATGATAACTGCTAAAGAAACAAACAGTGGAGCTACTTTCAGTAAAATTAGATAGTAGAGGATAGATATCCAGGGAATCAGATGTCATTATATGAACATGAGGCTGTAATACTGGAGGAACATAGTCAATTATAACCTTATGTTCAAACTTACAAAAGATGTTTGAGTTAGACTTAGAGAAAATATTTTATTTTGTTTCAGGTTTAGATTTAGATGTTTTAGATTTAGAAAAGATATTTTATTTTGTTTTGATGGGCTAACTGAGGGTATTATTTCAGTATTTATAAAAGCCCTCTACAGTGATCAAAGCTCCTTTGTATACTTTGATGGATCCTTGATGAATGTGGATGCCCCTGTAAAGGCTGACTGCCATTTTTTCATGCCTTCTCATTCTGTGCAATTCTTATCAGTGGTTGTTCCATTAATCTTCCTTCACTGATATATCTCCGACACCTGAAGCCTTCCTTTTATCTTTTAAACATCCTGGATAAATTACTGTACCATGCAGGCTATCCATTTGTCTCAAATTCACTAGTTGATGTTACTGTGCTCTTCTAAACAAGCTTGCTTAAAAATACCTCTCTTGATTTTCCTGGACATCTAGTTATTTGGTATCTTTGTCCTTAATAGGAATTACATTAAAATTCAGTAGTGATAGAATTGTAAAAACAAACAAACAAAAAATTCCCCATCCAATCCTGTTTTCAAGCTGTTGAATACTGTTGATTTTTTTTTTTTTGCATTTAAGATACATTGATAGAGACATGTTTGTCTCTGTCCATAGAGATGCATATACATAGTTATATTTCTCTTCCACATGTCTCTTCTTGGATAGGGAGTTAATGCAGACAGAGTGGGAATGCATGGGAATCGGAGTTGGAAGCCCTGGGTTCTGATTCCATCTTGGCTACTTAGTAGCTATGCTATATATGTGTTAAGTCACTTCGCTTGTTTGCATTGTCTTCATCTAAGAACTAAAAGTTCCAAGGTTCTTTATGACAATACATTTTATGATCTTATTATTTCTGCCTTCAGCCATGTGAAACTCTCAGTACACCACTGAGTCACATCAAGGAAACTGAGGAACAATCTGAACCTTTATTCCTTATACCTCATGAAATCTGGGTTTTCTGGAAGACTGGCTAACTATTTCTGAAAGTTCAAGCAAATCTGCTATGCCTTCCCAGGAAAAGATGAACAGTATTTGAGAAGGAAGAAGAATTCATTTTTCTTTCTGAATTAAATTAAAAATTAGACAAAAGGTAGCAAATAGAATAATTATGCTTTTCTGATATAAATGATCTAACATTACATAATCCTTTCTATTTTTTGGCTTTTTTTGTGCTGTAGATCCATTCACAGACTTAGCAGTGAGTTCTAGAGCATTAGATCAGTCCTGCAGAGGGAAGAGCCAAGTGGAGACTGGGCTCATTTCTTCTGTTAAAAAAGTCACACACTTGGAAAAGAGCAAAAAACAAAAAACGGCAAGGACTAACAAATAAATACACAAAGTACACAAGTGTGTTTATTACATTTTGCAAGCACTTTGTTCTACATTTCAAAAACGCCACCATCAAGCTGTTGGCACATTTATGTACAAAACAGATTAATTGTAATGCCTGCTACAAAGCATTCTTTGTGAAAATACAAACTAATACCAGAGAAAAGCCAAAAGCATCAACATCATTACATGAGTTTAAAAGACAGTTTTAAAAATTATCACAAACTGTTTAAGACACAGAACTGAAACACTACAACAGAGAATCAGAAGGAGGTTCATAATACTTTTTTTTGTTGTTGTTGAAGAACTGTAATACTGCACATATCAGAAAATTGTTGATCCGGTAAGACAGCCTAAGTGTAAAAAAAAAAATACCCCAAACCCAAATCCAAAACCAACCCCAAATCAATCATCTAATACTACGAAATGCAGGACCATGCCACAAATAACTAGAGTAATACCCCCCACCCCCACCTACTACGAGATTTTAAAATTCACTGGTGATGCATGATTAGTTATTGTACAAAGATGTTTAGTCATGAACCTTTATTAGAAATGCACTTATACTGAGAGAGAATTTCACAATGGTTCAAGAAATGCACAAAACTATCTAGGATTTTTGACACTGACAAAAATGTCTTGTCAGGCTACATCAATTTAAAAGACACTTTACAGCATTCTTGTAGCATTAGAAATAGGCAAAATAAAAGTGAAAACGAACACCAAATTTGGTCCAGTAATACTGAGTGCTTTTTTTTTCTTTTTTCCAATCATGATTACAGGTACTTCTTTGAAATGAATATGACTGACTTTTCAGTTGAAATTGACTTACTTAAACTAAAACTCCAAGTCTATTATGTATTTCCAAACAATAAGTTCCATAGTGGCTTCTGACCTCATTTTAAACATACTACAGGTAAATTGATAGATGTCAGAAAACTGCAAGCAAAGCTATTACATTTATGGAAGCCTTTACAATATTTCATACATAGTTTTAAGTAACGTTCACAGAGGTGCAATCCATTAAAATTTTTAAAGCAGGTAAAAAGACTTTTGAGGGATAAAAGTGCTGTATATTTCTGATATCACTTTTATAACTGTAGTTATGTAGTAACTCTTAACATTAACACATTAATCACGCTTAATTCAGCCTAGCCATTGGTCAGATCACAAAAATTATTTAATTTTGCAGCAGGCTATTTCCATTAACAATTGTCTCTATACTTTGTCTTTAAAAGGTAATCATGGTGTCACATCCTTGAAAAAGGCAAGTGGCCATGCGTTAGCATCACTGTCTACATGCTCACAACAGAAACAAGAAAAATCACCAATAAAACTTTGAGAGAAATACCCTTTAAATACATCAAGAAAAATACAGTGTTAACAAAGATAAGAAGCACTTTTTTTTTACCTACTGTTATAAATTTAGAAATTGCACCTTTAGTTGTTGAAAACATTACCAAGGGCCTGCAGTCAAGATGGTGATTGATCCATCTGGCAAGAACTTCATATTTCAAGGAAAGTCATCATTGTGTCATCTCTGTAATATTGTACGTATTGTACAACAGTGGTCCCTTTGAAGTATACCTGTAGTTACTGAAATCAAAACTAAAAAGTATAAAAAAGCTATTTTTTTCTTTTCAAAAACATAGGAAACAATGCAAAAGGTGTTATGCATAACACATACAAAATGATTAAAAAAATCAAACAAATCTTCGTATTTGACATTAGTATATTTGATCTGACAGAACTAATTAGTTGGAGAGGATTCAGGAAAGGCTGGATAGGAGCTTTGTAGGAGAGAATACAATCACACAAAATTAACTAATTAGGAAAAGAAGTGCTTAACAAGAAAGACCTGGATGATTCACTAGTCACCCCACCTATCTTATTTTTGAGAAGCACTTTTGTTTTGCTTAGAAATGGTTTGGATGGCCTTTAGTTTAAACAAGAAAGCATTCAAATGTTAGAAAGAGGGAGATGGTGGTTTTTTTATGTGTAGGCATTGAGTCGTTCTTTAGAGCGAGTAGAATGAATGTCATGAAGCTCTTGCTCCTCCTTTGATTTGATGTCCTCATACTTCTGCATTCGGCAGGCATCTTTCACATAGGCCCAGTTGGCAGACAGAACCATAAGGTAGTGAACCTATAAAAGAAAAAAGTGGCGTGTTACCAAAAAAGAAAAAAAAACACCATCCAAGATACTGGATAAAAGACAGTCCAGGTAGGTAACCATGACGCAGAGCACTGAAGCTGGATTCAGAGGACTTGATGAACTTCTGGTTTTCAGATCCATTACCTTTGTGAATTTAGACAATTCACTTAAACACTATGGGGCCTCAGTTTCCTCATCTACATAATGATGGGGTTGTATCTCTTCTTAGATGTGACTTAGGGCAAGTCACAGCCTCAGTTCTCTTATCTTCGAAAAGCAGACTTCTGTAGGAACCCCATTTGGAGCTGAAAAATAACCCAAATTTCTAGTACGAGCAATTCAATTGATGACTACTTCTTGTCACCCTTACTCCCATATGATAATATGTAAATTAGCATAGCTTCAAAGACACAGGGTCTGAAAGGCATTGGCAACTCTGAAAAGGAAAATATGATCCTAAAACCAAATATGTTTTTCAAGAGACGACATGAAGATTCTCATTGCTACCAGATGTACTGCCATTGGGAAATGTGGTTAGAGCTAAGAATATTTTTTTGAATAGAGAGTTTGGTGTTTGCTTGTTGGTTTTTAACCACTCTGAAGGATTAATGGGAAGGAGAAAAGTGATTTTAAATAAACTTTTCTATACCACTTTCCATAAATTCGAGATAACAACTTTTTATTCAGGGAAGGAGAGAGAATAAAAATTACTTTATGCTATTGAATAGGTAAGCTAGCTATTACTTAAATAATACATCTTTTTAATAGAATAAGATACTACATTAAGGCAAAAGATGAAAACCACTAATTTCATTTTTTGTTTATTGATTTTTCATTTCCGGTTGTGACATAGCGTTGAAATTTTTCTAGAAACTGCCAGACTTTCAGTGGCACTGATCTGATAAAGGGTTATCTTCCAGGTTTTTAAGTGAACTATGCCTAGAATCAGGAAGACTCATATTCCTGATTTCAAATCCGGGGTGCAGAGAATAGAGCACCAGGTCTGGAGTCAGGAAGACCTGATTTCAAATCTAGCTTCAGACTTACTAGCTGTGTGACCCGAAGTAAGTGACTTGGCCCTGTTTGCCTCAGTTTCCTCATCTGCAAAATGAGCTGGAAAAGGAAATAATAAATAACTCCAGAATTTTTGTCAAGAAAACTCCGAAAAGGGGTCACAAAGAGTCAGACACAACTGAAATGACTGGACAACAACATGACAAGATTTTTTTAAAAGTTACTTAGTGTTAGAATTTTCTAGCTTCAGCAGTTACCAAAAGTGGGTTATAAGCCTTGTGAGCATTTTTTATGTTCTTCATACTGAATATCTTTTTGTTTACTGGCATGGCACAGATGCAATGCAAGTTCTCAAGTCTTACTAGCGTGTTCCCCTCCCATAGGCTTTTTCATTCTCTGCTTTCTCAATTTAATTAGGATGCAATTTCTAAATGTCATAAATTATTTTAGAGTATTCACTTCATTTCTCATTCCCATTTTTTTTGCTTTGCCTTATCTTTAACAAATCTACTTAAGCCACTTTTAAAGAAGTCTTTCTCTTTCCAATCTGTGTGCACGTCCCCACTATGCAGAATATTGAATGGTAGAACATGTACATTCATATGACCATGAGCGCTATGCAGTCATTGTTATATGTATTTGTTAAAGTAGTAGAAAGCTACCAAGTTGCTGTAAATTCATTTTCTTTTCAAGTGTTTAACGGTGTAGAAAAAAATCTAGGTCTGAGTAGAATGATGCACCTCCAATAAAGAGTAAACTGTTCCACTTTGCATCTGCTGCTTTGTCTGGCTCCAACTCCAGGGAATAAAATAAGATGCCTCTCCCAGGATAAATTCATCACTTCTAATCTCACCACCAGGCTGCTGGTAACTCAGCCTCTTTCAGCCTGCTTTCCCCTGATTGGAGAGCTGGAAGGTGGAGTACCAAACTCTTCCCAACGCCTTCTGTTATAGAGGGCAGAAACCGGACTCTGGTCACTTTACAGTTGTGGCTTTGTCTAGATGCCCCCTACCTCCTCCCATCTGAAACAACACCACCCCCACCCCCAGCCTTCCCCCTGCTTTTGTGTATTGTCTCTTTTCATTAGATCATAAGCTTCGTGAGGGTAAGAAATGTCTTTCTTTTTATGAATTGTATTCTCAGTGCTTAGCACAGTGCCTGGCACATATATAGTATGCACATAATAAATGTTTATTGGATTAGACTGGATTGGAAAACAGGAACTATGATTGCTAACTATCTGGGGAGAAATAGATCCAGAAAACTTAATAAGTCTAGATTATATCTTGATCCTGCAGATGAAAGAGATATAGTGCTGAATATCAACCTTTCTTTCTCTCCTCTCCCATGCTTACATAGCTTTCAAAACTCTCATCTCATGTTACCTCCCTTTCACCACCAAACTCTTATGAAGTGCTGAAATTTGTCACCTAACCTCCACAACCACTCACTTCTTAACTCCTTTCAATCTAATATAGCTTCTCTCTCAAAGATACTGATGATTATTCACCAAATGTTCTTTTCTCAACTTTGAATCTTCTTGACTTCTCTACAATTTTGAGACATTTGGCCACCAACTACTTCTATATACTTCCTTCTATGCTGGCTTCATATTCTTTCACGACTCTCCTACTACCTATTTGAACTTTCATTTAAGAGTTGATTTGTTGGCTTCTCATTCATTTTTCAGCCTCTAAGTATGGTTCTCTTATGTTCCAGTTTTCTCCTCAGCTGCTTCCATGGAGTCTATTATCATCTTTCTGGCAAGGATTCCTCAATTTTTCTATCTAGCCCTAAATTCACTTCTAAGTTCCTGTCTTGCACAAGTATCAGTTGAAAGATAACTTTACCTGGATGTTCCAGGCACCTCTCAATTAATATATTTTGAAAAATTAAACACCTCCTCCCTCTCTCCAGATCACACAGTCACATAAACATAGTGCTCCCCTCGCCTATTGTTTCCTTTGAGGGTACAGCCACCACCTCAATTCAGGTGCTCATGTTGCCTTGCACAGATTCTTGTAATAGGCTTCTAATTGATCTCTGTCTTAATTTTCTCCCTTCCCCATATCATCTTTCACACACCTGACTGAGTAATCTTTCTAAGGTGCAGAAAAATCTGCCCATGTCACTCCTTGCACTTAAAAATTTTAAGTGGCTTCTTACTATCAATAGCATAATATATGAAGTCTTAATTTTGAAAGTTCAGGTCTTCCACAATCTAGCTTCCAGCCTTATCTTCTTTTAAGTTTAGAGGTCATTTCCTCTAGGAAGTCTTCCAGAATCTTCCCAATTTTTAATGCTCCTTTTCCTGAAATTAACCTGTATTTCTTTCCCTGATCACATGTTACAGTCTGCAAATAGACTATAATCTCTTTAAGAATACTTTTGTTATTTTTTTTCGTTTCACTGCCCAGCACAGTGTTTTGCAGTAACATGGCTTTGCAGAAATGAATTATTTCTACTAGAAGTCACTGTGTAGTACAGCTATTATACAAAACTACATACAGAATTTGTAAGGATTTTTTTAATTAAAAAAAAGCCCAACAAAGAATGGTTTCAGTGAAATCTGGAAAAACTTGATTCAACTGATGTAGAGGACCAAGAGAATAATTTACACAGTAACAATAATACTGTAAAACAAGCCACTTTGGAACTTTGATATAGTGACCAGACATAATTTAACCTACTACCCACCTCATGACACAGAAGTAAAGGACTCAATAAAGATAGAGACATGTATTCTTGGACAAGTCAATGTGATAAACTTGTTTTTCTTGACTATGCATATTTGTTGCAATAATTTTGTTGTTGTTTTTTTCTTTTTCATTTGGGTAGGGAGGAAGTAGAAGGGAAAGAAGGTCAATACTTGCTAGCTATACTAAATTAATTAAAAAATTTATATTTCATTATGCAAGTTATCCTCTTTCCATGAAAAAACATATTTCAGTCAGTATGCATTTTGATTTTAGTCCAGAAACTGACAATTTTGAGAGCTATCATCATTTAAAAAAAAAAAAAAAAGAATTCCTCTGCCCTTCATTCCCCAGAGGAAAAAAGGTCATATTTATGAATAAAATGAATCAGAAACTGAGATACGGTTTGGACCATGAATAATGAATCAAGAAGCACAAGGACTTACCATAGCAATGACTGCTGCTCCTGCTCCAGCAAGGGCCACAATAAACAAGTGGAACGTCATGTTCAGCTGCAGAGAGGTCCAAAGAAACATGAAACATGAAACAAAGAGAAACAACAGAATTAGCAGAGCTCAACATAGTTGACAACTTTTCTCATTAAGAATTTCATTTAGTGCTTCTTTGACTAAACAAATACCCTAATGATACAGCCATCTGTAGCATTTATTCTACTCTGAAGAGCCACTATCAATTCTGGATGCTTTAAATCCCTATAATTGTTTAACATTAGTCTAATAGCATCATAAAGATTAGGATAAAGGAACTAATGATAATTATAATTATCAACATAATGATCTAATGAGTACAATGTCTTTTAATGGTGATTTTATAGCTTTCCTTTTTCCTCTTATGTAACCATGGGTTTTTGAAAATTTCAAAATAAATAGAGAAGGGGAGATATTGGTTTCCATATCAGAAAAGTTACTTTTTTCTTTCCTCTAAAATGTCAATCTCAGCTACAAATATTTCTATATTGATATATACCTTTTACAAAACTCTTTTCACTGTGTTTCAGGCCACACATTGAAAAACTAAACAAAAAAATCATGCACATCCAAGTTTGAAAAACTTTTTAACTCTCAGCAACACAGTAATAGACTTCCAAAAGAATGAAGATGAATCACACAACTCAGCTCCTGATAAAAATGTGATGAACTGAAAATGCCAAAAGAGACATACATTTTTGAACCTGACCAATGTGGGAGTTTGTTTGTTTGGTCATACTCAGTGAGAGGAAGAGATAATTAATGCATAGTTTTTAAAGCAACCAACACAATGAATGTTAAAAACTTGACAGAACCTTCTGTATATAGCTTGTTTTTTTTTTTTTTTACATCTCTCCACTCACTCACCTCAGTAGATTCACACATCCTCAGGAAATTTTCAGACATGGTACAGATCTTCTTCTCCTCTCCAACTGTCACAATCCCTACAACACATGAAAAATGTGAGAAATACAGTATGAAAATGCTAGTAGCAACTCAAGTGGGAAAGACAGTATTAGGGAAATAGCCTAACCAGTGACCTGAACTTTACAGGTGCAGTTTTACTTTCCCCAAGTACGTTATTTAGGTTATTGGGAGTAAACTTGTTCATCACAGTGGATAATAGTTTTGAAGGAAAGATACAGGATCATTGGGCCCTCAGGCAGTGTTTTCAAAAATTCACCTTGGACTTGACAGAATCTAGCCATCATTGTATTCATATATTAGAAAATAGCTTGCAGCTGGTGCAAGTACTTGGTTTATTAACATGATAACACTTTATCCTAACAGTTTCTGTCCCTGTGCTGCAGAGGTCAGGATTCAGATTTGCTTGTCTGGTACAAAGCTTTGGCTAGGTGTACAGTCTGCTTCCCCAAGAAGCACTTCACCAGCATGTTGGTAAGGAAAGCAGCTACTGCCTGGAAGGATACTTCTCCTTCATTCAGCTTTGTTGGTGGCTCCTCTTTAAATCATATTAAAACCTGGTGAAAAAACATTATTGAATAGGCAAAGTTAGCACTGACTTATTTTAACAAAGGCTATGAGTCTTAAATAGTTCTAAAATTCCACATATAATCATCAACAGAGAACATTAACTTCTGGTCAATATACTATTGATATTAGTTATTATTGAGTTCAACTCAACCAGACTTCATGAGTCTCCTACTGTGTGCAAGGAAGGTACAAGAGCCAGACTTGCACATTCTTTTAATAGTTACCATGTAATTTTTTATATATCTGTGTAGACTCTGTTCAGATCTTTCCAGCAGCTGTTCCTCCCTGATACCTGGAATCTCTCTCCTTTACCTCTACTCTCTGGCTCTCTTAAGTTCCTTCAAGTCTGAGTCCTACCTTCTCAAGAAGTCCTTTTCAGTCCTTCTTACTGCTCATGCCTCCACTGGGAGATGGTCTCCAATCTATCCCGTATGTCTTGTTTGTACTTAGTTATCTCCATGATGTCTCTCCCATCAGAGTGTGAGCTTCTTGAGAAAATAGATTATCTTTTGCTTTTCTTTGCATCTCAGGTGCTTAGCCTTGGAGTCCAAGCACTTCATGTGACTGTAACTGAGCGCCAGAGAGCTGATTGGCCAGTACATGTTCATTAGACACTCTAGGCCTCAGTTTCAGGCAGAGTCCATGGTAGGGCCCCTGGTGAAAATGCTTTTCATTTTCAATGCCCAAGTTCCACTTACTGGCAGGCTTAGAGTGATTATTAATACTAACAGTTTCTCTTTCCCTCCCAGCTTCATTTAGTTATTTTTTTTTCTCTTGCCCATTAAAAGGGCCATTCCTTGACTATTTCTTAAAGAGGCCTATTCACTCAATGGGTGTTACCTCCCTCTAAGTGAATACCTGAAAAGACCAAGGTCCCCTAATGCACCCTGGTTCATCTCCAATCATCCTAATGGATACCTGGTCACTGGATTCAGATGGCTCAGGAGGAGAAGTGAGGCTGGTGACCTGCACAGCCCTCCCTCACTCAGAACAAAGTCAAGTGCAACTCAAGTCATTATTTCTCTGATGTCATGGTTTTCCTTGAAAATCAAGGACAAACACAACAATAACCTGTGAGGTGCCTGTTATATAAGTGTTAACAAATGCTTGTTGGTTTTACTTGAGGAGTTACCTTATTGTTTGCCCTTTATCAAACAGCTCTGTCAGGCTTCTGTGCAGCAGGACAGCTCACATTTGGGGGCTAATTTAAAACTTACTATGTCCTTTCCTCACATGGGCAACATATGTAACACAAGAACTTGTATCTGTGTTTTATGGATGAAGAAAGTGAGTCTTCATGACGACCTTGGTCACAGAACTACTTCTTCTTCTACTACTACTACTACTACTACTACTACTACTACTACTACCACCACTGCTGCTATTACTATTGCTACTACTACTACCACCACCACCACCAATATGTGCTTTATACTTCCTTAAGGGTAGCAAAGTACTTTACTTAGGTTCTCTTATTTGAACTTCACAAAATGCTGTGAAGTAAGTGCTATTATCATCTGTACTTTATACATGAGGAAATGGAGGCTGAGAGAAGTTAACAAATGTCCAGGGTCACACAGCTAGTAACCGTCTCTCATTAACATTTTCATATGCATACAAAGCTCCAGTACTGCATTCCAGCTTCCAATTTACTATTGAGGTAGCTTTTATCAAGTCCTTTAATCTCTGTAGGGCTCAGTTTCCTCATTTAGAAAATTAGCAAAATGTATTAGATGGATTTTTTTTTAGGTGCCCCTTGTGATCTTTTGATTCCCAGGTTATCCCTAACTCTAAAAATACTAGCTGGTCAGACTTAGTATTTCTCTAGAAAACCTTTCTTGACAAAAGCATCCTTTCTCTAATGCCCTGTAGAGCAAAGGTGTCAAACTTACCAGCTGCCCATGTTGAGAGAACCAGATGAAAATGCAATCAGGAAATATTTAACAAAAAATAAAAACAGTACAACATAGATGATGTTAATTTGAGATTTTCTAAATTAATATACAGTCAGCAGGGATCTCTTTCTATTTAAGTTTGACAGCATAATTCTGCAGGATATACAGAGAGACAGGTACCTCTATTTTGACTTAGAATACAGACTCACAACACCCAGAATTAACACAACTTCCATACTGGATGGAAAAACAACAACAAACAGTAGCATAAATGTATAATGTAAAACAAATGTATAATGTAAAACAAAACAATGTATAATGTAAAACCAACTCATCTTTGGCTTTGGAGTGAATAATTTGTTTTCTAACAGCAGACTTGCCTGCCTAATTATGTTTTCATTATACTGCATTAAAATAAATTTGTATTTCTTCAGCTGTTATCAACAGGATTGTGGAGTGGGGGAGGGTAGGGAGTGGGAGATATTTTCAAAAATTCTGAGCAACAGAGGGAATCCAAGCTGGAATTAAGAACTGATCACAAATTTATTCTAAAAAACGTATAGGCCTCATGTTAAACAGCAAACAACTAAAATGGATATGTGTAGAATGCATTCATATAGGGTTTCCAAGTTTAGAAGTACTTTCTTTACCATAACCCTATGAAGTAAATATTAAAATTGCTAATGCTGCATAAATTGCACAACATTATATTTGAGCCCAACCTTTTCCCTACAAAGACCCATCATTTTAATACCAGTATTCTTTAAGGCAGTGAAGATAACATAATGGATAGAGCACCAAGTCTGGAGCCAGGAAGACCAGAATTCAGATCCATCCTCAGACACTCCCTAGTAGTTTGACTGACCCTGGCCAAGTCGTTTAACCTCTGTTTAGGTTCCATCAGATATAAAATGGGGATGATAATAGCACCTGCTTTACAGGGTTGTTGTGAGGATCAAATGAGATAATATTTCAAGCACTTAGCACAAGGTCTGGCACATAGTAGGTATGACCTTCAGTAACACAGTATATTGATTTAAAAATTAAGAGGGTCTATGATCTCTTCTTGGATGAGAAATCCTAATGGTTTCCAGTCTCCACCTTTGGGGGGAATGCAGAGATGAAGAATGTTACAGCTGGTGGGACTCTTAAGACATTTTCTAATTCAGTTTCTCATTTTACAAAAAGGAAAACTGAGGCTTAGAAAGTTTAATTGACCTGATTAGAAGTCCCACAACTACTGAGTGACAGAACAAAGATTTCTAAACACACTTTCTGAATCCAGGGTATATGTGTGGTGATCCCTCCACATATGCCCATTCACAAATTGATTGGCAGTCCTACACATAATCTAGTGGAACACAGAAATTATCCAAAGCAGTGAGTCTGTAATAACAGCAAACATTTGTATATCACCTTGAGTTTTGAAAGTCTTTTGTTTGACCTTAGATTAATTCTTTGAGGTGAACTGTCTTACTCCCATTTTATATAGCATCTTCACGTTTAACTTTTGGGACTTGAAGTATTCATGTGATTTCATTAGTAATCTCATTTTCATTTCACGTTGACAGTCACACACATTTGCAACTATGTGCAATACAAAAAAAATGTGAGGTGCAATGAGCACAAGTTTTTTGAGCAGTTGGTATTGTGCTAGGCATTTCACTGGTCTTGTTTGCCCTACCATTGTAGAGTAAAGAATTTGCTGTACATTCATTGCATATTTTCATTGTTTGCCTTTAAAACTCAAGTTTTGTGTTGTAATTATGCCCCCAGGGTGAAAGTCCTTTTGGCTCTAAATCCAAGAGTGCAAAGTTAGTGATGTGGCCTAACAAGAAAATAAAGGCATTGGATAAACTTTGTGCCAGAATGTCTGCTATTGCTGTGAGCTGCAAGTTTGGGTTAATGAACTGATAATTTGTTATATCTACAAAAAGGAGAAAAGTATAATACACAGTCCAACGTCCTCACAGTGCTGTCCAATATGGTGGAATGTAAGATTCAAGGTAAAAATTGTTTCAGCTTTTTAAAAATTTTATTTGCTATACAGTATTGATGGCACAGTAGATTTCCTGAGTTATGAAAAGTTAATATCATCTGAAATCAACAGGCTTTTTTTATTGAGATGTTAACATAAAAGGTCACAGAATGCTAGGGAATTACTAGTGATGAAAAAATGTTTTGCATGTTAGAAATTTTATTTTGTGTACTGAATTTTATCAGTTATTTAATGGTTACTGTGTTAGGAAAAGTACATATTATTAGAATTAATGTTTAGGAAAAAAATTGTATTCAGGAAAATGTGCATTTTCATCAGTCTCTAAAGAGAGATTACAATCTTTGGTAGTTGTGGGTACCTAACTCCCTCTTTTTATTGGCATTTGCATTTTTTACTTTTATACTGTTTACTAGGAAGGTTATCCTAGCCAAAGTTGAGGATTAACTGTGTAAAGAAACTGGAGCTTGAGAAAGGTTAAATGGTCAGGATCATACAATTAGTAAGCATTATTTTTAATTCTGACATTACTAAAGCAAGTCAGAAAGAAAGTGCTAGTTTAAGAATTAAGATCCAGTTCTGCTTGTTAATTCAGTTCCAGGCCTTTTCCTATTACACTCTACTGCATGCATGCACTCCAAAGGATGCAGCACTGCAAACTCAGGTTGTAGACCCAACTAAGCTATGCGACATTAGGCAAGTTGTTTCATCTATCTAGGCTTCAATTTTTTGCTTTTTCTTCATTTATTTAAAAGAAATTTCCCAGTTACATATAAAACCAATTTTTAACATTTGTTTTTTAAAACTTTGATTTCCAACTTCTCTCCCTTCCTCTCCCCTCCTTCATTGAGAAGGCAAGCAGTTTGATATAGTTATAGTTATATAGTTATACATGGGTAGTCATGCAAAACATATCCATAGTAATCATCTTCTGAAAGAGAATATAGACAAAAAATAACCCAAGAAAAATAAAGAAAGTAAAAAAGTATGCTTCAATCTGTATTCAGACACCCTTAGTTCTTTTCTCTGAGGATGGATAGCATTTTTCATCACAAGTCCTTTACAGCTGTCTTGGATTGTTATATTGCTGAGAACAGCTAAGTCATTCACAGGTGATCTTACATTATTGTTGTTACATTGTACACAGTATATTTCATTTTGCATCAGCACGTGCAAATCTTTCCAGGTTTTTCTCAAAGCATCCTGCTCATCATTTCTTAGAATACAATAGTATTCCATCCTAATCACATACCATAACTTGTTCAGCCGTCCTACAATTGATGGGTATCCCTTCAGTTTCTAATTCTTTTCTCCCAGAAGTGAACAGTTATAAATATTTTTATACATATTGATTCTTTTCTCATTTTTAAAAATGTTTTCTGGGATATGGAACTAGTAGTGGTACTGCTAGGTCAAAGGATATGCATACTATAGCGCTTTGAGCATAGTTCCAAATTACCCTGCAGCATGGTTGAATTAGTTCACAATTCTATCAATAGTGCATTAATGTCTCATTTTTCCCACATCTCCTCCAACATTTGTCAGTATGAAGTAGTGTACCTCACTTTTTATTTGCATTTTAAATTTGCATTTCTCCAATCAATAGTGAGTTGAGTGTTTTTTTTTCATATGGCCATAGATAGCTTTGATTACTTCACCTGAAAACTTAACGTATCTTTTGATCATTTATCAATTGGGGAATAGCTCTTATTTTTATAAATTTAACTCAATTCTCCATATATTTGAGAAATGAGGCCTTTATCAGAGAAATTTGCTTCAAAAGGTTTTTTACATTTACTATTCCTAGCTGTATTTTCCTTCACCCTATTCTATCCTCTGCTTATTTTATTCTCTCTATCCTTTCACTCTGTCCCTCCTCAAAAGTGTTTTGCTTCTGACTACTTCCTTCCCTAATCTGCCCTCCCTTCTATGAGTCCAGTCACCTTCACTCATTCCTTTCCTCTCCTGCTTTCCTGCAGGGTAAGATAGATTTCTATACCCAGATGAGTTTGATGAGAGTAAGGTTCACTCACTCTCCCTTACTTCTTCCCTCTCCCCCTGCACTGTAAAAGCTTTTTCTTGCCTCTTTAAAGTGAGATAATTTATCCCACTCTACTTCTTTTCTCCCAGTACATACCTCTCTTACTCTTTAATTTTATTTTTTTAGATATCATTGCTTCATATTCAACTCACATCTGTGCACTCTGTCTATATAAACTCTTTCTATCTGCCCTAATAATGAGAAAGGTCTTATGAGTTACAAATATCATTTTCCCATGGAGGAAAGTAAACAGTTTAACCTTATTAAGTTCCTTATGAATTTCCTTTTCTTTTTACCTTTTTATGCTTCTCTTCAGTCTGTAAATTTTTAAAAATCAAATTTTCTAATCAGCTCTGATCTTTTTATCAAGAATACTTGAAAGTCATCTATTACACTGAATTATTTTCCCTGAGAAATTATACTCAGTTTTGCTAGGTAAGCAATTCTTGGTTGTAATCCTAACTCCTTTGCCCTCTGAAATATCATATTCCAGGCTGTCTGATTCTTTGTAGAAGCTGCTAAATCTTGTGTTATACTGATTGTGTTTCCACAACACATGAATTGTTTCTTTCTGGTTGCATGTAATATTTTCTCCTTTACCTGAGAACTCTGGAATTTAGCTACAATATTCTTAGGAGTTTTCCTTTTGAGGTTGCTTTCAGGAGGTGATTGGTGGATTCTTTCAGTTTCTCTTTTACCCTGTGGTTCTAGAATATCAGGGCAGTTTTCCTTGATAATTTCTTGAAAGATGATGTCTAGGCTCTTTTTTTGAACATGGCTTTCAATAATTTTAAAATTATTCTTCCTTTCCAGGTCAGTTTTTCCAATGAGATATTTCATAATTTTTTCTATTTTTTCATTCTTTTTATTTTGTTTTACAATTATCTTTGATTTCTCATGAAGTCATTAGGTTCCATTTTCTCCATTCTAATTTTTAAGGAATTATTTTCTTCAGTGAGCTTTTGGAGCTCCTTTTCCATTTGGCCAATTCTGCTTTTTAAGGTATTCTCATCATTGCCTTTTTGGATCTCTTTTGCCATTTGGGCTAGTCTATTCTTAGGGTGTTGTTTTCTTCAGTATTTTTCAGGATCTCTTTTAGCAAGCTATTGACTCATTTTCATGATTTTCTTGCATCCCTCTCATTTCTCTTCCCAAGTTTTCCTCTACTTCTCTTACTTGATTTTCAAAATCCTTTTTGAGCTCTTCCATGGCCTGAGACCAATTCACATTCTTCTTGAAGGCTTGGATGTAGAAGTTTTGTTTTCTTCTGGTTGTATATTTTGATCTGCTTTATCACCAAAGTAAGATTCTATAGTCTGTTGTTTTGTTTTTTTTTCCCTCCTGTTTGCTCATTTTTCCAGTCAATTACTTTACTTTTCAAATCTTTGTTAAGGTAGGACTCTGCTTCCAGTGTGGAGGGTATACTGTCCCAGGCTTCAGGGGTTTTGTGCAGCTGTTTAAAGAGATATTTCAAGGGACTTATAAATTTTCCATTCTTTCAAGGTCATATGATCAAAGAAGAGTTTTTTACTCCTCTCCTGGTCTGTACTCCCTTCTGTGACCACAAGCATTCTTTTCTGCCTTGGCACTGTGAGGAGGATTCTCTCTCCACCACCACCACAGTCAAAATCTCTCTCACACTCAAGCTCCTTATCGTCCCAGGACTGCCACCAGAGACTGCAACCCAGATCCAATCATGGGCAAAAGCAAGAGAATCCTGCCTCAGCACCAGTAAAGAGATCCCTGCAATTGATCCCTCTGATCTGTTGCTTTATCCCTTACCTTCTGTGGGCCGAGAGCTCTGGAAGCAGCTGTTGCTCCTACCCCCACCACCACACCCCCATGCTGGGGTGAGGGCTGGATTATGTTCCTCTCTCATCCAGGTCAGAGAGATCTTTCCTACTGACCTTCTTTGGCATTTGTGGGTTGAGAAATCTGGAAACTACAACCGCTGCCAGTGACTGGGTCCCCTGAGGCCTGCTTCAGGTTCACCCAGGAGCATTCTTGTTTTCGAGGATTTTCTTGTATTGCTCTTCTCTTACTTGTTTTTCAAAATCCTTTTTGAGCTCTTCCATGGCCTGAGACCAATTCATATTTTTCTTGGAGTCTTTAGATGGAGAAGCTTTGACTTTGTTGTCTTCTTCTGAGTGTGTTTTTGACCTTCCTTGTCATGATAGTAACTTTTTATTGTTGGGATTGGAAGCTCAATTCCGTGTGGACGGTCTCGGGCGGGTAAAAGTGGGACTTCTAAATCTTAGAGTCTTACGAGGCCCTCCATGAACAGCGGGGATTCGAGAAGGTCAGACTGAGCTAGCTCGGCTAGCTCGGGTATTTCCGCCTCTCCCTGGGAGATATGTGATGGGTGGAGTCTCCCTGCCCTTGAGATTGTCCCGGATTGGAGCACACCTAGTTACCTAACAGCATGGTATTGAGATGCAAACTGTGCGGCTGAAGGTTAAGTAGGATTGAGGAAGCCTGAAAGCTCTCTTAGCACGTAAGGAGCCAAGAGGACAGTAGGCTCCGCTTTCTTCTTTCCTCTCTCCCCTCCCCCTCTCTCCCCGCTTGTACTTCTATTTCCAAGCCCTTAAGATCCTAGCCTCCTTAGGAAATCTCCCCCTCTTCCTCCTAAGGAAGACCCCCCTGCCCTTGTAACTAGACCCTGTAATAAAGCTCAACCCTTGTTCGACTCTGGAACGTCCTTTCTCTCATATGTGCATCCGGCGTGGCCAGCCGAAGACCTCGGGAGGTGAGGTAAGAAAGACACGGGTAGCCCACACAGGCCTCTAGGCCTGGCATTTTATAGTCATAGTTTTTCCATGATTTGCTCATTTTCACCGACTATCGTTTGACTTTTAACTTTTCATTAACATAGGGCTCTGCTTTCAGGGTGGAGGGTAGCACTGTCCAAAGATGTAGGGATTTTGTGCATCTGTTTTCATGAAGACTTATGTTTTCAGTTTGTCCAAGGTGGTCTGATCTAAGGAGGAGTTTTTCCTAGTTTCCTAGACTGTGCTCTGGTCTATGAGTGATCACAAGCACTCTTCTCTGCTCTAGAACAGTAAGAAGGGTACCCTCTCCACTGCTGCTACAAGATCTGCTATGCTAGTGCTCCTCCTCACTGTAGGACTGCCACCCAGGACTGTGACCTAGACCTGAGTATGAACAAATCAACAGAGTCCTGACTCAATGTTAGAAAAGTGATCCCAGTAATCTCCTTCTGATCAGTGTTCGACCTACTTACCATCTCAGCTTACCAGGACTGAGAGCTCTGGAAGCAGGCACTGCTGCTGCTACTACTGCTGATTCATTCATTTCTAAGGCCTGCTTTCTCCTGGGGCCAAGGCTGTGCTGGCATGACTTGAACTGGACTGTGCTATACTCTCACCTAGATGTAACAGACCTTTCCTGCTGACCCTCTATGCTGTCTTTGGCATCCACGAAGATGATATATGATGGCCAAGTGCTGAAAGGGATTGTTCTCTAATAAACAAGAAGAGAACAATCTTCACAATCATACCTTGAAGTCCTCATAGGTAATTTGGTGACTTTGAACCACATAGTGTTTTGGATGGAAAGCTATTTAGTAAATGTTATGGAAGTTAACTTAGGTGAACATTTTCATGCTAAGATGATTTGTACAAATCGTCTCAACAGTTTAACCAAGTTCAGTATTTGGGCAGAGCTAATTAGGAAATATATTACATGTTACTAAACTCAGAGTAAACAAGTTTTGTATTTCAACTTATATTGCATCACTCAAGTACCACAGTTTGGTATTTGTAATAGTATTGTGCTTCATTTTTATCAGGCTACTCAATTTTTACTTATTCATGTTACACTGGGGTTATAGATACTTTCATTTGGTAATTAACATGCACACTGCCAAGTTACTCATCTACCATAATAATAAAAAAATCCATTGCATTTTTAAAACAGAGAAATAATTTTTGGCCAGCTGTGTGGCTGGATATTAATTCATTTATGGGTCAGACACAATTCAGATTAGCCATTATAGAAAATTTTCACAAATTAAGATGACTTAATTTTTTTTCAGCTTGTGATTAGAAGCCATCATAAAAAGCTTGGAGGAGAGGTGATCTCTGAAAGTTGTTACCCTCTAATATAATTGAAATGGATTTCACCTTAGGTCTATAGCACATAAGCTATAAAAGTATCCCAATGAATCTATCAATAATATGGATATATAAATTATGTAAGGTCAACATGAAGTTCAGTCACTAAAAGAAGATTTATTATCTGAAGTTTCTTTGGCATTTGCTTCACCTTTCCCATCAGGCACTGGGGTATCTGGCCTCTCAAGAATATCTGGGTCCAGCTCTTTAGATATCATTTTACTTCTCATTGCCATCACAAGAAAGAAGACCCACTTGAACCATTTTGAGATATCTAGCATAGCTTGGATCCTTGGTTACAGTTAAGAAATTTTTTCCTGCTGCTTCATATCTCCAGTGTCTTGTATCTGCTCTGCCCATACTGAGGAGACAGAAATGACTGTTGACTTGAGGGACTTCAGGACCATTTATAACACTGTTAACATTTGCAGTTGACATTTCAAATGTGACATCTTCTAGACCTGGAATAGATAATAGCTTTACATCCAAAATATTGATAATTGTTTCAATTTGTTGGATTCAAAGATAAAGCTGAGGAACTGTACTGTGGATACCACAAACACTAGGTAGAAATGCAACAATCCTTTTATGCAGAATTGCTGGTACCTTGGTCAGGTCTATGCCCAATCCCATCAGAGGCAGCCTGTCCTCATCTATGACCATGGTGAGCAGACCCCACACCCTCTGCTTTCCCAGCCTGGACCCTGAGAGTGACTCCTGACTGGCCCCTCAGCCTTGCTCCATTAGTTTTAAAGGGGATGTGATAAAAGTCAATGGCATACTTAATGAATTTATCTGAATAGAAGCAAAGTACTAATAGTTCATAAGTGCCAGTCATTAACTACTACATAGAAAGTTTTCTAGCAGCAGTTCAGACTGTTGCCAGTCAATAGGAATCTAGCATTTGACTTACCAAACTGACGAAGGTCCAAGCAAAGATTTGTTCCTTCCATTAATGTGGTGTTTCGGCAGATGGTCCACATGTTGAAGTACATGTAAACAGGCAGAGAGGTAAAAGCTGTGACTCCAAGCCAGGCCAACATGAAAACATATGTCAGCATAATGAACTGCAACACAAAATAAACAGAGGAAGCATAAATCCTAGAGTACAGCTCAGTTACGAGAGCAAACTCCAAATATTTTAACTCTTTTATTCTAAAGAATACATTTTCTCCAACGTGGACTATTTGGACCAAGCACAAGAGGCTGCCAGAAGGCAGATGTAATAGAGGTCACAGGTATAAAGCTCTGGAAAATTTGTGCCATCATGGATTCTGCAATTGGGAAATGAGTAACCCCTCCCTGATGCCTCATTTTAACTCATGCCCCGTTAACTTTTTATTTTGATAAATGCTACCATCCATTTTCTGTTCTTTAGATTATATTCATTAGATATTAGATATTGTGTTCAAGGTCTTGAAAAATACAAAGTAAAGGCATAAAGAAAAAACTCAACAAATAAAAACTTCTGTCATTAAATTATGAGAAAAGTGAACTGAGTTATTATATAACTAACATTTTGAAGTGTTTTAAAGTGGGCAAAGTAGTTTAAATGCCATATTTCATTTGTCCCTCAAGAAAGTCCTGTGAAATATGCATTATTGAGATAACTGTTCCCATTTTGCAGATGAGCAATGGATTCACAGAGGAGAGGTGACTGCCTAACCACAAAGGAAATCTCATCTGAAGAATAAAATAGTCAATTCTTAAGACTTAAATGGAATGTATATTTCTAAATCCACTGAATGGAGCCTCTTTGCAGGTTTGCAATGGGACTGACAGCAATCAGTCAATAAACAGTTATTAACGTCTTCCGTGTTTCAGGCACTGTGGTATAAAGTACGTGTGTGTATACTTATATGTATATCTGTATACACAAAAACATACTTACCTACATGTGTGTATATATGTACTGCTATAATACGTGCATTTGTGTATATGTACCCACATGTGTTTGTGTGTACATATGTGTATAGCTATAAATCTGTATCTATCTATATATCTAGACTATCTCTTTCTATCTATGCCAGTGACCTAGATGTAGGGAACTTGCAGAAAGATGGATAATGTAACAATGCACAAGTGTAAGCCCTATACTCATAGGATCATGCTATTGCAGATGTAGAGATAAAACAAACCTTAAACATCATTTAATGCAGGTATCCCATGTTACAGATGAGGAAAATGAATTTCAGACAAATTAAGTGCCTTGCCCAAAGTCACATATTGAAACCTAGAGCTTCTGATTGCTTATCAGAGCAGCTAGGTGGTTCAGTGAATGGAATGCTGGCATGGAGTCTGAAATACTTATCTTCCTGAGTCCAAATCCAGCATCAGACACTTACTAACTGTGTAATCATTAACCTTGTTTACCTCAGTTCCTCATCTGTAAATGTACTGGAGAAGGAAATGGCAAACCAAATTCTAGTATCTTTGTCAAGAAAACCCCAAATGGGGTCATGAAGAATCAGGCATGACTAAAATTGACTGAACAACAACTTCTGATTCAAAATCAAGCATTCTTTCTGATCTATTAGTTTCATGGAAATACATATATGGTTCAAAAGTATATTTTATACTTTTTCCTACATCTAGTTTTTATAAAATCTTATTTTTGCTTATAATTCTAAGCTATTTTCTATTGCAGATAGCAAAACCAGTATTTAAAATGAGACCTTAGAAGTTTTGACATACATGAATGATTTTCATAAAATTTGGATCATCCACCTTTCTCAGCAGGTAATATTGGTTTCATGGTGAGTTATTCATCATCACATGAGTCTAGAGATTACACGTATTTTTTGATTGAAAATCCACCTTTTGGGGGTTAAGACTTATACAAAATGAATTTTTAAACAGTAATTGCTAATTATAAAATTACAAGCAATCATAAGCCCTTCAACTTTGGACGTCAAAACTGGGAATGGCTTTTAGTGAGAAGACACTTCTCTCCTCCTAGGTAGAAAAAATTAGAAGTCATCAGGACATCTGTTCTGCAAATGGGAAAGAATATTTCCTTAGTCCATTGTTAGTGAATTCAAAAAAATTCCTGCCTTTCAATCATAAGTAGTATTAAAGATGGCATTGCAGAATGGTTGTGAAGAAAATGTCAGTGAAAGTGATAAAGTCAAATAATGATGATAAAATGAAATGTAGTTATTTGAACTGAAGGAAATTTACAAAACTATCACAGTTAAAATGGTCATCTTTATAATTACTGTTCAGAATATGCCTTTACCTTTTTCCTTTACAGGCTTTTGGGAATGTTTTCTCTAATTTACAGGCAACTTCAGACTAGAAGGGACCTCAGATGTTCTCTGACTGAACAATCCTTGCTTTATAAATGAGAAAACTGAAAAGGAGGTGAGGGGGGAACTTAAGGTAGTTTTATTATTGTGACTATTAACAGATTGTTAAATTGCTACTATTGTGTGTGTTTGTGTATAAAAGCCAGGATTTAAAAAAAATAAAAACTCTTTTTCTGCTAATCACATGACTTTTAAATTACCAACAATGATTTCACATTTACAAAATATAAAATCATATGCCACAGCTTTCATAGAAGCTAAGAGATAATATATTTTGTTATTTACTAGGTCATTATAACAAGTAATAAGCTTGTCTAATCTGCTGCTTCATTGTAACATGCAACCTTTGCTGTAAGTTCAATTTTCAAGCTTATACTTTTTGAGAAAGCTATAAAATATTGAATGGCATAAGTATAATTTAAGATGAACTGGATTCCAGGTCTTAAATGGATTTGTTTTCTCCTGGATTTAGAATCTAAGATTGTAGACTTTTAAGGCTTAGCAGTGGCCATATTTCAAACCCCTTATTTTACAAATGAGTAAATTGAAAACTTTTTCTCATCAAGGTAAAGTGATTTGGTCAAAGATTATACAGGGAATTAGTAAGAGATCTTCAACTAAAATTGAAACCTTCTGCCCCTATAGTCAATTTCTCTTAGTGTATATGTGTACACTGGTATACAATGCAAAGAATTATGTGTTTCTATGACTAAAGAAGCTGATCTGAATTTGTATAGCCATGTGGGGTACGCCTAGTGTAACAGAAAGTGTAGGTGTCTGTGACTTATGCTGGGGTTAAGCAAGACACAGTAGCACTCCCGTTCTTTATATGTGTCGAGTAGAGATATCATTCATTGAATTTTCAATGAGTTAGAATCTCTCTTCTCCCTCATTCTTATACTGATTGTTCTTCAGTCTTATTCCTGGAGTTCTTGCTGAGTTTAGGAAATATGTAGGGTAGAGATAAGAGAAGTCAGAGTGGATTTACTCCTATGGAAGAAAGTCATTCCAGTTCTCACTTTAAGTCCTTTATATGCACATCAACACAGTACATTATATGTGTTCTTTCCCTCCTCGTTTATTTATTATTATGAAGCCAATGTCTTCTGATAGGCCATCTACATCTTCAAATATCCAAATTCAAGGCATGAAGCCATTTGGCGTAGAAGTCCATTTCTCTTCATCAGGGATGCAGATATAATTGCTAGTCAGTTGAGCTTCTGATAGCTATCTTATAGTAATATGAATAGGTCTCAAAATGTGAAACATCTCTCTCATAACATAAATGTAATGTTTCTATAAATAACAGAGATTTTGTGGTATACTGTAGCAGAGTTGAACAAACCATATGTCTAAATTTCTTGAGCTGATAAATTTGTATGAAAAATATTCCAAGTTAAGTTGCCAATACTATCAATAATATAGTTTACTGTATTTTTAGAAACAGTGCTTATAAAATCTCTCTGATTCATTTTTTTATCAATTTCTTAGTTGTAAAAATCCTTAGAGAGCATATTATATTTGCCCCCAAATAAGCTGCTTTTGAGAACAATCCCCCTTTTAATGTTTTCATTATTTTTATCTCTCAATAACTATATCCTGTATACTTTAGACATTTAACTTTAATGAGGGCATTTAAATTTTTTTCTTGGCTTTTTCTAACTTACTTAATGACAGGAATACTATACATGGTCTGACATATATCTCAGACTTTAAAATAGTAGTGATTACAGTTAAGAGAGAAAGGCTAGCTTAGCTCACTAGTGATGTGGAAGTTGCTTAAGAATGAAATTTTAGTGCCATAGCCACTATTAATTCTAAAGAATAAGAAAAGAGATGAGTGTTTTAACTGATGTGGCTGACTCTTTAGTTCCCTGACCACTCTTTGCTCAGTTTCTTCATTTGTAAAATGGGGATAATAATAGTACCTATTTCCCATGGTTACTGACAATAAAATGAGTTAATCACTTTTTAAAATCCCTTTGTAAGTCTTAAATTTTTAAATGTAATATTTATGATTTTTATTTTGGCCTTAATGTTCAAGGAGTCTGATTCTTAAATTACAACTCCTTGGCCTGTTTCCTAGGTCAGTTCTTTTATTAAATAATCTTTTGATTTTGATATAATATTTGCTGTTTTTCATTCAGTCATGTCTGATACCTCATGATGCCATTGGGGATTTTCTTGGCAAAAGCCACTAGAGTGGTTTACCATTTTCTTTTCCAGTTCATTTTGCAGATAAGGAAACTGAAGCAAATAGGGTTAAATGACTTGCTCAGGGTCACACAGCTAGTAAGTTTCGGAGGTCACATATGAACTCAGGTAGTTGAGTCTTTCTGACATCAGACCGGTTGCTCTATCCACTGTGTCACTTGGCTGTCAGTATTACAGTATTTACTGTTCTCTAATGTAGGCTTTAAATTCTCTTGTTACTTTTCAGGAGTATTTGGGTAAGTACTTAGTTGGAAGCAATTTTTACTCTTGTTCTACACCATTAGCTTTCTCATTCCTCCAGGGCTCTTATTTAACTAGTAATTTCATTTTTATCTCTTGCTTTTTTCCCACCAGGTATTTTATACTCTTATTTGCCAAACCATTTCCTCCCCTTTAAGGCTTAGCTATGGCTGTCGTTGAGTCTCTCAATTCTAGGTTTATCTCTTTGGTGTCTGGACTCATAATTTTTCTTGACTCAAAATATTTCTTCATGGTGGTAAAAGAAACATATAGATACTCTAGGGATGTTAGGCAATAATTGATTACCTTAAGTATGTATTCTACTTGATTTCAGATCAAAGAACACCTGTATGATTTTTTTCTGGGAAAAGAAATGTGACAAATTCCAAGAGAATGAGGCTGCTGGCAGTGAGGTACTGCTCAGGTCTCTGGTCATCTCATATACTACTATTAAATTCCTTTGTTTCACCTTCATTCAACTTATATTTCTTTGGGTAAACTATCCCCTATTAAAGGAAAAAATACCTGTTTAATATATAAAATTATTTTGAAATCATATTGGGTCTAGCATCTGGTATATGTTTTTAGACCCAATGTGATTTTATCTGGGTAAAATGAGGAGCTTCTGGTGAGGACTCTTCTGTCGATGCAGAGCAGCATCTCTGCCATTTATAATCTCAGAGATCTGCCACAGCTCATGTGTAAAAGAGGCAGGACATGATCCAGATCTATAGGACTCCATGGCCATCTTGTTATCAACTAGGTTATGCTGTTTCTCTCACTTGGCACCTAACAGACACTTGATCAGTACTTTCCCATTAACGTTTAAAAATAATAAATCAATACATATTTGATAATTGCCTACTATGTGCCAAGCATCGTATACTATGTTAGTCACTGGGGATATAAAGACAAAATTGGAATAATTCATGCCCTCCATTAGCTAATATTGGTACAGAAAAATATATACAAAGATAAAGCATGAAAAATTAACTCTAACACACATGGTAGTGAGTAACAGGAAGACTGGTGCTCTAGTTCTGCCTCTGCCACTACCTACCTACATGAATTTGAGCAAATCATGCCCCTCTCTTAGCCACAGTTTCCCCACCAATAAAATGAGGAGATTGGACCATAGAGTCTCTAGGATCTCTTCAAGTTCCTGAATCCTATAATTCTGTGACTGTATAATTTATTTTGGCATATAACTTTGGGATTTAATGTGAATCATAGTTTAAACAGATTCCACTTCTCAGTATAAGATCAAGTTAAAACCTAGTGTTTTGCATCTTCCACCCTTAGCATTTGTGCCCTCCTTCTAGTCCTGTGTAAGACGAAGAAAACTCCTCTTCTTCATAGTACATACATGCAGAAGACATGTATATGTCAAATACATAAAGATAACTATAACAAGCCATACCTCTTCTTCAGGCTTAATGTCCCTATTCCTTCAACTGGTTCTAGGCCTTTATCCATCGTCCCCCTCATACTGATCTTCAAGCTTCTCAGGGGCCTTTTTTCAGTGTGCCCAGAATTCTAGATATGTTCCAACCAGGCCAGAGTATAGCAGAACTATCTTCTCCTCAGTCTTAGACATTGTGGCTTTCGCACTGTTAGTGTATATTCTCTCTCTCTTTCTCTCTCACTCAAACCAATGTAATACTTCACTTCTTGTCTCTCCTTTATACATACTGACCACATCCTTTTCTGCTCATCCATGTCTTTTTACACTATTTAGAATTACCATCCTTGATTAAATGTATGCATATATACATTTGTACGTATGTGTGTATATGTCTATATATACTTGTCTGGCTGGTTGGTTATTTTCACGCCCATCCCCACCCCTGGTTAATAAATGATTATTTCATTTTGTCTCAAGTCCAACCTAAAGGCCCAAGTACTTAAAAAATAAAATGGATATCAGAAGAACACTATAATGAGAGACTCCAGAGCTTCTTAAAATACTAAAAAGCCCAGGTGAATAATCAATATACTACTTGTACCATCTCCTCTTTCCTGAATCATTTGCTTTTTACATGAGAAGGGGTTTTCAAATGCTAAATCTTTTGAAGGAGCTGCTCCTTGGAGAATGAGATTCAGCATTCAGTTGACGGAGATTCAAAGTGCATTGAGAAAGGGTCTGGAGTGTCTTGTCACTGCTACTTGACAAGTACAAGAAAGGGATGACTTGTGAAATTTGAGCAGTCTCTTTGAGTGGCCTCACATCATCCTTCCTCTGAAAGCCATGTTACTCAAGTTAATTAATACAGCAGAATAATATATGACAAGGTGTAGATTTGGAAAAAACTTTTTAGCCATTTGTATGCTCCCAAGATGAGTTTGTTAGTTCAAGGAAGGTGCACAACCCTTTGTACAAAAGCCCAAAGATCTTGAGGGCAGGGAACAGTTAAGTTTGTAACTGCAAATGCCAGATCATATGACTTAAACAGGGTGAAAAAGCCCACACTCAGATTTCATATTGGCTAAATGTTTTAACCCTTACACACACAGTCTTTGCTACACACATTTTTTTCTTCTTTTGGAAAGAGTTGAGGAAACAGGGCCCCATACCTGTGACTTTATTGGTATGGGAAATTACTGGTACGGGACTGTATCTACCAGTATAAATCAGCAACTCTTCTATAACTTCTAGTCATAAAATGCTGCTTTAGAAAACTGGGAAGGGAAGAATCTTGTTAATATCATCCAGACAGTAGGTGTCACAGGCAGGACATAAACCTGAGCCTTTCAGAGGCAGAGCCAAGATAGTGGAATAGAAGAAGCATTCAGCCAAGTTTTCCCAATCTTCCCCTCCAAAGAACTTTAAAATAATACTTCAAATCAAATTCTGAAGTGGCAGAGACAATAAAAGGTCAATGTAAGACATTCTTTTAGCCCAAGAAAACTTAGGAGGTTGTAAGAAGAGCTTAGGGGAGTGGAAACCAGCTTAGAGCCCCCATGCATGAAACAACAGTAGTGTGAACAGAAGCAGCACCTTCAGGAGCTCTCAAGTCAGAGACTGTAAGAAAACCTGGCAACTAATTAGAAAGAAATTACGGGGGACCTCTGTGCTAGCACTTGATGCAGGACTGAACACTTTTTGGCAACTGTATTATCTATATCCACTTCTGGGTCACAGTTTAAGGGTAGAGAGAAGTGTGTGTGTGTGTGTGTGTGTGTGTGTGTGTGTGTGTGTGTGTGTAAGAGGATAAGAGAAAGACAGTGGTCAGAAGCAAAATAAATTTTAAGGAGGGAAAGGATAAAAAAAGAAAAGGAAAAACGCAAGAAAATAGCAGGGAGGGAAATGTACAGTTAGTACTTATAACTGCAAGTGTGAATAGGATGAAATCACCCATAAAATGGAAGCTGATAGCAGAATGAATTAAAATCAGAATCCAGTACTATGCTGTTTATAAAAATCTTACTTGAAACAGAGACACACACAGTTAAAATAAAAGGCTGAGCAGAATCTGTTAAGATTGAGAAGAAGTAAAACAAGCAGGAGTTGTAAACATGACATCAAGTGGAGCAAAGCAATAATAAACTTAATTTAAAGAGATAAGCAGGGAAACTGTATCTTGCTACAAGGTCCATAAATAGTGAAGTATTATCAATATTAAACCTATGCAACAAGTGCTAAAGAAAAATAATTTATAGGAAGAAATAGACTGTAAAACTATACTAGTAGAGGACCTCAACTTTCCCCTCTGAAAGCTAGAAAAATCCAATTATAAATCAAATAAGAGCATTTGAGGAGATGAATAGTATCTTAGAAAAATTAGATATGATAGACTTCTGGAGAAAACTGAATAGAAAAAGAAATGAATCCACCTTTTCCCAACTGTACATGGCCTCTTCACAGAAACTGACCATATACTAGGGCATTAAAAATTTCACAACCAAGTGCAGAATTGGGAAATATTAAATGCACACCACTTGCAGTCCATAATGCAATAAAACTTATATTAAATATGCAGATCAAAGCATACTATTTGCTCTCTCTTTGGTTTTGTTTCTTATTGTTCATGGTTCATTCCATTGGTTGTAATTCTTTAAAAGATAGCCAATGTGAAAATATGTTTAATATGAATGTATATGTACAGTCTATATCAGATTGCATGCTGTCTTGTGGAGGAGAGAAGAAAGGAAGGAGGAGGAAATTAAAACTCAAAAGCTTGTGGAACTGAATGTTGCAAACTAAAAATAAATTTAAAAAAAATTATACTCAATATGGAGCAGTGGAAGCACAGACTAAAAAATTATCAGAAATTAAATAATCTAATCCTAAATAATGTGTAGTTCAAACAATAAATCACAGAAACAGTCAATAATTTCATTAAGAAGGATAACAACAATGAGATAGCATACTAAAATTTGTGGGATACAGCCAAAGCAGTACTTAGGGGAACATGTATATCTGTAAATGCTCATATCAATAAAAAAGAGAAAGAATTGGTCAATGAATTAGTCTTACAAATAAATAAAAAAAAACTAGAGGAATAAAAGTAAAAATCTCCCCAATTAAATATCAAAATGCCAATCCTAAAAATTACAAAAGAAATTAATGAAATTGAAATCTAAAAAATCATTTAAATAACAAAATTAGGAGCTAGTTTTATGAAAAAACAAGACAAATCATTGATTAATTTGATTTTAAAAAGGAAAACTACATTTCCAGAATAAAAAATTAAAAGGTCAAATGCATCATGAATAAAGATAAAATTCATGCAATTACTAGGAACTGTTTTGTCCAATTATATGCCAATAAATCTGACAATATACAGAAGTTTCTCCAATAAAGGTCTCATTTGTCCAACAGGGAACTGAGCCAAATTTATATGAAAAATAAAAGGTACTCCTCAATTGATAAATGGTCAAAGGATATGAAAAGTTGTTTCTCAAAAAAAAAATCAATACTATTAATAGTCCCTTGAAAAAATACTCTAAATTAAAATATTTAAATTAAAATAACTCTGAGATACTACCTTATGCTTATGATATCGACTAATATGACAGAAAAGCAAAATTGAAAAATGCTAGAGGGGATGTGGAAAAACTGAGTCACTGATGCATTACTGGCGGAGTTGTGAACTGATGTAGGTGCATCCATTCTGGAGAACAACATGGAATTGCACCCAAAGAGCTATAAAACTGTGTATACTTTTTGATCTAGCAATATGACTACTAACTCTTTATCTCAAAGAGCTCAAAGAAAAAGAGAAGACATTTATTTATTTATTTTAGCTTGGGATACGTCCATCAATTAGATCATAGCTCAAGATGTGATATATAATTGTGATGAAATATTATTGTTCTATAAGAAATGACAAGCATGATGGTTTCAGAAAAACCTGGGAAGACTTATATGCACTGATGCACAGTGATGAAAGCAGAACCAGGAGAACATTACACGCAGTTACTACAACATTGTTAGGATGACCAACGATGAAAGACTTGTCTACTCTGATCAATATAATGATCCAAGACAATTCTATACTTTTCCAGAGAGTGAAGTGTTGAACTCTGAGTGCTGATTGAAGTATATTTTTTTTACTTAAAAAAAACCTTGAGCCTAAGTCTTCTTGACTAAAGATCATCTCTCCACCCATGACACCATGCAACTTCTCAAAAGATTTCATAGACACATAAACCTAGACATTTTCATAAATATCACTATTCACAAAACCTAAACTACATTTAGCCTTGAAATACCTGTAGCCCTAAAACATATAGTCTATACTAATGGCATACCAGAGAGTTTTCTAATACCCTTCCAACTGACCACCACTTTGACTTTTAAAGGGCAGAGCCCTCTTAACTTAGATTCTGCAGAGTCCTCATGATGATGTTTACCTAAAGGAAACTCTGGAATACAAATAAGGGGAGAGGACTGTTCAGAAAAGTTCCAGAGCCTATCTGCTAGATATTATATTAAAACTCTAATATCCTAAGTCAACAGAATTCTCATTTTCAATCAACTTGTTCTCAACTTTATTTTCTGAATAATCAATACTATTGTCTTAATACAATTTCTGTGATCCCAATTTCTATATTAGGAAAACTTTATACTAAGTTTATTTAGTTCCTAATTCTATACCAGAAAGCTTCTGAGAAATATAGGAGACAAAGTTATTTGAACCAGTTAGATGGGCATCACTGTCAAGATTTTTGATAATGAATTATTAAATCTTCAATCTAGGGGCAGTTGGTGGCAGCATAATGCACAGAGCACTGAGCTTGGAGTTAGAAAGATACAATACCAAATCCAGCCTCAGACACTCACTTAGCTATATGACCCTGGGCAAATCATTTTGCCTATTTGCCTCAGTTTCCTCATCTGTAAAATGGGGGTAAAAGCAGTATCTACCTTGGCAGACTATGGTGAGGATCAAATGAGATAATATCTGTAATATGCTTTGCCCAGAGGCTGGCACATAGGAGGTGCTGCACAAATACTTCTTCCCTCTCTTTCAGTTCATATGCACTGAATGCCCGTAATGGAGGAAACACTGTACTTAAGACTGGGGAATTTTTGGCATGGGCTCACAGTAGTTTCTTTAGGTATGATTTTCCTGCTTGTGTTGATTTCTTCCTCAGTCTACAAATCCATTTTAGTCAGCTGGCAAATTCTGTTGCTTTTTTTTCCTACTTTCATAATTTCTTTTTTTCTCCTCTCCCTTTCTCTTTACTCAAATGGCTACCCTATTAGCTCGGGTCCTCATCATGCACGACTGCAACAGCCTACATATGAGTATCTCCCCACTCCAGTCCCACCACAAAACCATGAAAGTGATTTTTTCACAAAATGTAAGTGATATCATTTTCTTACTCAGAAAACTTCACTGGCTTCCTAGTAATGGCATTTTATTTTTGATGTGTTGATTGGTTTTGCTGAATTTTTTTTCTCCACTGCAGGGTTTGTTTTAAAGGATAACTATCTGGGAGGGAATAGAGGTGATTTAATACAAGAAAATAGTTTTCATACAAGAAAGCTTCTCAAATCACTAAAAGGTTTTTCCTCATATTTACTTCATATATTCTTCTTTTCTATTAATTAACTCCAGCAGCACAGTTTTCAGAAGAAAGAAGAGAAAGCTGATTTGAAGGAGCAGCACTCAAGTTTCACAAGTCATCCCTTTCTTGTATGTGTTAAGTAGCAGTGGCAGGACTGCACCAGGTACAGATACCTGGCCTGTTGTAAGCTTTCCCACTTTCCATTCAGACATCTGTAGACTCCCTAAACCTTAAGCTTCCCTTTGCATTCCCTTGGGAAGGATGAAAAAAAAGGAGAAATAGATCAGAGCTCTAGTAGAGGACAGTACATCCCCACTGTATAGCTGCTCTGATCCTGGGCAATTCACTTAACCTTTCTCAGTCTCAGTTTCCTTATCTTTAAAATGAGATAATAATAGCACCTCCCTCCCATCAAGGTTGTGAGGAACAACTAAGAAAATACTTATAAAGTACTTTCCAGACCTCAAAGAACTATGTACGTGTAGCTGTTATTATTGCTTTCATCATCATTATTCATTCAGAGAAAACTCTCTACTTTAGAAAGACTGCTGAGATGGCTAGAAAGTAGCTTGATAGAAATTAGGCCATATATCACAATAAATTCAAAATTCACCCTGAATATAAAGGGGTCACATCATAAAATAAGAGGAGAACAAAGTAAAATTTAGTATTCAGTGGTGACTAGGAGGAAAACTCTCATAAGAATGATAAACTATTAAAAATATACAAAAGCATGCCAAATTGTTGATGGTAATAATCGGAACAACTCAGATTTCCCTTCATGTTCAGCATATTGGGAAAAATGATAAAAGATGAAAATGGTTATTGTTGGAGGGGCTACAGGAAGAAAGATGTACTGATGCACTGTGGGTAGACCTGCCAATTGGTCCAACCATTCTGCTAGACTATTTGGAATTATGCTAAAAATGTGACTAAAATTTCTGTCCCCTTGATGAAGAGCTCCTACTGCTAGACTTATATCCTAGGGTGACTATAACATCAGAAAGGTCCATGTATATGTACATGCGTGTATACATATTATGTATATGTATAATCCAGCATTTTTTTTTTGTGTGATAGCTAACAACCGAAAACAAAATCAATACCAAAGATGATCTGGAGATGATTCAAAACTGTAAAAAGTGAATGTAACAGACTATTATTGTACTGAAAGGAGCAATGGATAGGAAGAATTCAAAGGATCATGGGAAGTGTTAGAGGAACTGATGGAGAGTGAACTAAGCAAAGCCAGGAAAACTTTAAAGACTGTAACAAGAAGAGTTTTAAAAATTCACCTCCCTCCCCTTATTTGAAGAAGATGTGGCCTATGGGTGAGAAATTGTATAAATGATGTTAGACATGACCTAATGGGTTTTACTAAACTGTTCCACCACCACCCCTTCCTTTTTGTTTTAAATCATTGTTACAATGGGGTACAATGGGTCAAGAAGGGGAGTAGAGGGCTTGGGACGAAGGTAATATAAAGTACACATATCAATAAAATGCAATTTTAGAATAAGAGGGTTATCTATCAGAGTTCAGAAAAGTCAGGGACACTTTAATACATTTGTACGCAATAGATTGTATATCTATTCTGTGTCCAGCACAGTGTTACATGTAGATAAAATGAAATAGGTTCTTCCCTTAAGGAGCTTATGTGAGAGACTTTGAAAATAATAAATTCAAGGAACTCTATATTTTATGAGAACACTGATGATCTGAATGAAAGAAGAGTTTTCCATATTATAGGTTCCATAAAGGTGAAATTTTAGATCTGTAAGAAAATTAAATTAGGCATGTCCAATTCAACAATAAGGGTCAGGACAAAGTGCATGTAAAACAGAACTTTCGAATACTTTGAATTCCTGGCTTTCTTGCCTGTAAGTGGGCTGCATAAATACATACCTGTAGGAGGGAGTCCGTGGCCAATAGGAAGTCAAGTATCAGAATACTAAACAGACACTCAGATGCTGAAAGAAGAACCAAGGTGAGAAGGTCCTGGATCTTGCTTGGACTTTCCCCTCAGGCTGCCTGCCACCGTTACCGTCGAATGGTATTTCCAAAACTGAAGCCATTGTAGTCCTTCCTAAACCTATACCTGTTCCTAAATTCCCTCTACCTTTGTATGGAACTGTCATCCACATCCCAGTCATAGAAGTTCAAAATGTGAGAGTCATCTTTGATTCTTACCATTTTCTTCATACTTATATCTAATCAAGGAGAAAGGAATTCCAATTCATTAAGTGTCTACCAGGGGCTAGATACTGCATTACAATCATTATCTCATTTGATCTTCATAGCAATCCCATGAGGTAGTATTTAACATTTGTGGAAACTGAGGCAAGCAGCAATTAACGGGCTTGCACAGATCTAGTAATTGTCTAAGAGCAGATTAGTTGCCAATTTTCCCTTTGAAATATCATTCACATCCATTCTTTCCTTTTCTGTCTCACAGTTAGATCAATAATTCCAACCTTCATTTCCTCTTGCATAGACTATGGCAGAAGCCTCCTCATCTGCCTCTCTGCCTCCAGCTTTCCCTTTCTCCTATCTAGCCTTTGTGTGGCTGCCAAGGTAATCTTAGCAATTACTTCAGATATGAAGTCACCAAAAAATAGCATCAGGAAAACACAACATAAATTCAAGAAAAGCAGAGAAACATGGTGTGTAGAATATGGGTCAAGTCTAAAAGAAAAGCATGGAAAGGTCTGAAGTTATCTTATGGGAAGATCACAAATCATCAAATGCAAAGCAGAAAAGCATGAAGACTGCTAAACACACCACTGAATACAGAGGTTTAAGCAGAGTGTAGCAAATAATCCATCCAATAAGGCACTGAGAAATCCTCAAGAATAATGATTTTTTAAAAAAATATAAACACAAGATTGGCAGGACCTGTGAGTCAGCTTGAAGAAATAGATGAACATTTTGAAAAATGTTTGTATGAATGTGCAAAAATATGAAGTGGTAAAAATTGTGATAAGTGAACTAAGGCTCCCTAAAGTACTGAAAAGACAGAAAATGACACCACTGTCACTATGAAATGGGTACCAAAGTTCAACTCTGGAAGTCCAAGATGACTCCCATGGCATTAAGTAAAAGAGACGGTGCATGGCATAGCACTTTGTTTTCAGTAATGAATTCCAACACCGTCCCACTGCAGTTGTTTGTGAAATAGTGTAGATAACAAGAAATGAAAATTTGCTTCTTCAGACTTAAAGGTGGATTTTCATTCCAGCAGGATAAAGTACTCTTCAAGATGGGATGGGGGACGTTGAAAGCCTGTTTTTATTGACATGCTGTTAGTTTGAGACTATCTGCTCTTTAAAAGAGGCAGGCAAAGAATGAATGAGAAGTCTGTTACAATGTGAATATGCACAAAAGCAAAAATAATTAGTGCCCCCCTACAAATGAATTTTAGAATCTAATTCTGGTAAATCAAAGGTTTTCTTCTCTATTCCTCATCTCTTCTCTTGGCACACTTTCCATACCCTTGGCAATCTCATCAGCTCCCATGTATCAGCATGGTGATGACTCCTAACTACATGTACATCTCCAGCCCTGACTTCTGAGCTACAGTCCCACATTCTAGCCAGCTGGACGTTTCCATTTGTCCTGGCCTAGCTCTCAAAATCAACATGCCTAATACTGAAGTCATCATCTTTCCTCCTCCCCAATTTTCATCTTTATCCCGATCCTCCAGGTTTCAGACTTCAGAGTTATTCTTGCTCTTCATGCCCATTCGCTGCATCTAATCAGCTGACAACTCTTGTCAGTTCTCTCCATTTCCTACCCGTATACCCACCCCACCTGCCACTATGCTAGTTCAGGCCAACATGCTGTCTTGTAGTAGCGAAATAACTTCCTAAATGATCTTCATACTTCCATCATCCTCTTTTTCAGTATATCCTGTCAACAGAATTTTCCTGTGCCAGTCTCTAACGTGGGAATGACCCAAGGCAAAACAACGCACTTCAGAGATGGGAATGCCAGCAATCAAATTGGTGATTTAATTAATTTCAGAGTGAGGAATGCAGTTTGCAAACTTGAAGTTCTCCTGAGAAGCAGAGCTCCTCATTTTGGAATAAAGGCAAAGGTTTTATACATATATCACAAGTGGGCTGGGGTTGGGGGGAGGTGGATTACAACACAATCACTTTTAGGTCTTGACTGGCTTCCCACTGTGAACCCCTGAGTACAGGACAATGCACATGTTCTTGAGTTCTGTGGGAACAGATCCAAGTTGATTGTCTCACAGCAGGACATGGTACCTGGTTCAGTTCACTTAGTTGTCTTAAGAAATAGGGATTGTAAGTAGTTCTAGCAAGGTGATAAATGAATCTCAGGTCCCTGGAGAACAGGGGGCAGTAAACACCTGGTGCTAGTCAAAGTAATACACTTTGCCAGAGGGTGAGATTATCCAGAGCAAAAGATTGTTGTTATGACAAGCTCATCAGCCTGCTTGCTGGATCTTAACTCTGGGAAACAAGGTGTCTCAAAAACATTTTTGACAATCCTTTATATCAAGCCAAATTAATCTTCCTAATGCATACATTTTATCACATCTTTCTCTTGCTCAAAATCTTTCAGTTATTCCCCACTGCCTACAAAATGAATATAAACTCCTCACTCCATTATTAAAGAACCTCCACTACCTGGGTCCCCAGACTAATAATATGCCTCTTCACACACTTAATCATCCAACTAAACCAGTTTATGTACTTTTTTTCAATCTTAGCCTGTGGCACAGTGAATGGACAGTTGTCCTTGACGACAGAAAGACCTGTATTCAATGGTTGCGCCATCCTGGTCAAGTAATCTAACTTTCCAATGCTTTAGACAACTCTCTGAGACTATAAATTGCAAAGAAGGTGCAAACCTGTTTTGGTGGTGGGAGTTTCCTCAAGTGAGAATTCCCTATATCAATGCAATTACAGGTCTTCTCTTATCCTATCCTATTCTCTCCTAGTTAAAAGCCTTTGGCTATGCTACAAACCAAGGTCTGTCTCTTTCAAGCCCACATCAGGTATCATCTCTTCTTTTAAACTTTCCTGTATATTCCTAGGTACTAATGATGCTTTTTCTTTAAATATTCTAGACAACATTGCATGATGACCTCTCCTGTGTATTTAATCATCTTGTAATGCTTCGTTTTAGTTGTTCATGTACATTTTCATCTCTCCACTAGACTGTAAGCTCATTTACAGGCTAGATTTCTTCTGTCTTTTTATTCCTAGTGCTCTGTGCACAGTAGGGCATTAACAAATATTAATAAATTAAGATTAAATTATTATAAATAATATTAATGAATAATATTAATAAATATGTGCTGATTTTAATTGAAAGTACCTTATGAAGTATCAGGAATAAAAGAAACATAATCACATTCCATTTTCTGGAAGGTTTACCAAATTCTATTTTTAAAAAATTTGCCATAGTCTGAAATGCTTAGAAACAAGAGCATAATGCCTAATAATGAGGTTTTTGTTATTATTCTTTGAGCACCAATATACTTTGAAAGGGGATGCTGAGTCTACATGACTCACATGACTTCGGAATGAGTTCTGGAATTGGAATCTAAGGCATGAATTCAGACTTTCCTTTAACTTCTTATTAAATATTTGTCCGTAAGGAAGGCACAACCCCATGGGCTTCAATTTCCTCATGAGTAAAATAAAAAGGTGGATCAAGATGACTTCCAGGATGGCTTTTCTTATAGTTTGAGTATTATATAATTATTCGGAGTATTTGGAGTATTATATAATTATATAATTATATTGGCACACTGCCCATTGATTGTATGTTAATCTTGAAAAAGCTCAGTCATTTTTGGAAAGAAAGGGAAGATAACTATTTGAAAGAGATTACTTATAACAAACCATTCTTTATTACCAGAAATACTTTTCCTTTTCCTCTGTTAAATTAATTGCCAATAGATCTTAAAAACATTTTTCTCTTTGAAAAACACAAGTGAATTAAAAGAAAAAAAGAAATATTAAGAACAGGTACTTGTGCTTGCAAGGAAAAAAGTACTTCTCCTGAGAAGCAATTACATTGAGAGTTTGCAAGGTCTTACGATGGTATAAAAAGTAAATAGTCTCCCCTCATATTTATTTCCTAGGATATTAGATGCCTCAGAGCAGCCATTCCAGCTGCTGAAAGTGATTATAAATAAAGGAGGAAAGTAATCACTATTTTTGTCCAGTGAAACACTTATATAGGTAAAATGCTCCAACCCTACCATTTCCAGTTATTTAGGGTTTCTTGGAATGTTTCTGTCTTTTGTTTTTTTTTTAATCAAAATGAAGCTTGAATGAATAGTAGAAGTCAGTGTATAGGAATTATAGATAAGACTGATGTCATTTCAGTGACATATAAAATCTGTGCTAGCTTGAATAAATAATGATAGAAGTATGTGCCCAGGGATTATAGCTAAGATGACAGTTTCACTGAAATGTAAAATCAGTGCTAGCTTTTAAATACTATCATTATTTATGATGCTGTCAGCAGACAGTTTACCACTACTATCTTCCAAGTGCAAGATTCTGTGATTGTGAAATGTTTTCAAAGAACTAGTATCACATATACCTTTGAATTAGTAAAGCTAAACATTTAGTCATCAGGCACCATACTCTCAATTATATTTTGATGGACCCATGATTCTCTTGATTCAATATTCCCACTGTAGTCTTTCAAATCCAATTCATTCACAAGTCAAGACATCAGTTTCATGATGTCATTGGTCTGAAAGTGAAGGATAAACAACGATCTTTTCTTCTTTTTTCTAAAAACCTTATTTAATATTTTTTTCCCATCACATATACAATTTCAACATTCTTTTTTTTTTTTCAAATTTTGAGTTCCAAATACTCTTCTTCCTTCCTCTTCCCCCACCACATTGAGAAGGCAAGCATTTTGACATAGGTTATGTATGTATAGTCGTATAAAAGACATTTCCATATGAGTCATACAATAAAAGAAAATAGACAAAAAAGAAAGAAAAATATCTTTGTTCTGCATTCAGGCTTTAGTAGTTCCTTCTGTGGAGACAGATAGCACCTTTCATCATAAGTCCTACAGACTTGTCTCAGATCAGTATATTGTTCAGAAGAGCTAAGTTATTAATAGTAGATAATCATACAATATTGCTATTACTGTATACAATGCTCTCCTAGTTCTGCTCATTTCACTTTGAGCCACTTCATGTAAGTCTTTTCATATTTTTCTGACAGCATCCTGCTCATCATTTCTTAAAGCACAATAGTATTTCATCACAATCACACAAAATAACTTGTCTGGTCATTCCCCTGCAGCTATAAGCTGTACTAGTGCTCCTCCTGGTTCTGGGATTAAGACCCAGGACTGTGACCCAGATCCAAGCATAGGCACTATAACAGAGTCCTGCCCCTGGTGCCAGCAAAGAGACCCCTGTAAATCTTTTGACACTTTGTCTGATCTCCTTAATGTCTGTGGGCTGAGAGGTCTGGAAACACCACTGCTGCCACTTATTTAGTCACCGTGAGGCATTCTCTTGGTTTGTTGGTGCCTGGTCTGCACTGGTACAGTCTCTGCTAGACTGTACTCCTCTCTCATCCTGGAGCAACAGACCTTTCCTTCCAACTTTCTAAGTTGTCTTGGGCAGTAAAACTGTTTCACTCCATCTTTTTGTGGGTTCTGCTGCTCTAGAATTTGTTCAGAGTCATTATTTAAAAGTATTTGGAGGAGTTTGAAGGAGAGCTCAGGCAAATCCTTGCTTTACTCCACCATCTTGGCTCCACCTCCAACAATAACAATCTTAGGTGAATCTTCTTTATATGGCTTTCCATAAGTCCTTCCTAAAAAATTCAGCCATCGTACAAGGAGGCTTTCCTCCAAGTGTTAAAATACTTCATTGATTCTGATGCTGTATTCAGACTATACATTTGTTATCTCTCACCATTTTTGACCTTGGTAGCCCATGACCCTTGCCACACAGAATCAAAAAGGGAAAAAACTGTTAAAATTTGAATAAATAACTAGACAATACCATTAGGGGAAGGATGCTATTTTTGTAAGATAAAAGCAACAGACTCAAATTCTTTGGTGAGCACAAAAAGGGATAAAAAGTCAAGAAAGTCACAGATGACTAAGAATTATGTTATCTTAGATAAATTAATTTCAGTGTTAAAAAAAACATACACATTTGAATTTTATGTAGAATTTAAGATGTCCAATCCAATTCCCTATATTTCTGTAAATAAAATAAGTCCATGTTTCCAGTATTCTCATTTTAATTGCCTCAGTGAGACATAAGTAGGCTAAATTTAGAGAAAGGTCTGGCACAAAGAGAATATTCACCAATCATTTGACTCTGAGAATCATAACCATATGAGGTGGAGGCTGTTTTCTGAGTTTGTTCAATATAAAAAGAAGTGAAATTAACTAGAGCCTTAAAGCAGAGGGGGGAAATGTCAGACACTGCCTACTTAAAAATGTAGGCTTAGCTTTTGACTGTCTTAGAAGCTACTACAGGGGCAGAAAAGTATTTCATTTATGCATTCTCTTGATATATTTACCAGCTAAATCATATCTGTACTAATTTATCTTTCAACAACAACAAAATCCATATCCAGTTGAGGCCAGGCAACTATATAGAGTCTAAAGTCAGTATACAAGACTCAAGATAAAACAGTGCCCAAAGTGCTGGGGAAAAAAGGAAAGGAGAAAGCTCATTTTTCATTATATTCTTTTAAATCCCTTCCTTACAAAAGAACCAGATTATGCTAACATGAAAGGAAACATAAAAAACAGAAGAGACACATAACAAGTAATATTCTATAGACAATAAGAAAAGTAAATAGGATTTAAATTTAGATTTAAATGGGTTTGGAATAATGGAAAACACATCACTTGTTATCCAGTAATATTGAAACTAAGTGAATATTGTCTGAGAAACCAAATATTCCATGAAAGAATCTGTTAATATGATTAAAAATCAAGTATGACTTTAAAAGACCTGAGAAACTACATCTTCCCTGTAAATAAGAGTACAAATTAGAAATAAATATTCAAATGCCTTTAAATATGGAGAGAATTCTCAAAAATTCTGAAAGTGTTCTTGTACATTATACATACATAATACATATGATAGATGGCATGATACAGTAAAAATGTCATGTTTGAAGTTGGATTCAAATTTCGTATCTGCTATTTACTATTATCTGACCATGGGCCAATTGTTTTTTACTTCTCTGGGACTCAGTTTCTTCATTTGTAAAACAAAATGATCTAGTTGACCTCAAAAATTCCTTCTACCTCCAAATAATATGATCCTATACCACATTTTCATAATGGAAAATGTCTATTAGTTTAATATTTCAAATTTTGCTTATTCCTTCCAAAGCTAATTATTCTGAACAGTCACAGACAAAATGGGAGAGTTTTCTGTGATGCCTGTATGGGAAAATAGTGCTTTACTCTAGTACTGTGGTATACTGGAAAAAGTCAGGGAAAGACCTGGATTTAAATGCTAATTCTGATACCCACCATGTGACCACATGAAAATACTTTACCTTTTTGACACCAATTTCCTCATCTGTAGAACTTGTATAAGGATTATAATATTTACCTTACCTGATGTTGGCAAATTTCTAAGTACTATGTAAACCTTAGCTATTATTATTATTAATAATCAAGAACAGGTTCGTTAACTGTCCTCCCCCACAAAAAATTTTCATTCCCTCAATGCTTCTTTTCATGATGCTTCTCCAGCCTGGAACACTACACATTCACCCATCATCCCCACACACCTCCTTTTTATCTATGCAAATCCTACACTGACTGCTAGAGATTATACTGGGTAGGAGAGATAGCAAGAGAGAAACAAAGCAGATCCTGCCAGCAGTCAATTTGCATTCTCCTGAGAAGTTTGAGCCTGTACCTAGATAAATAAAAGATTGGGAGTGAAGGAGGCAAGGGAGAATCTGAGATAATATTCTTAATGAATTTGAGAAGGGAATAAGGATTATCAACTAGAGAAATCAGGAAAGGTACCTAAACTGAGCCTTGATGCAGCCTCAGAGAACAATTAGCCTTCTGAACAGTCATATCACTTTGTGAATCATTTTAAGCCAGCAGTCATTTTAATTCTCCTAGTCTTTACTATATGAAGGTACAGTTAAGCCAGATTCTTACAATCCCTTATTTGTACAATTGACTTTTTTAGACTAAACAGGATTTAGACATCCTTATGAAATTTCTTCCTGCTAATTGTGGCCATGTTCAATGCTATGCAGACTTTTTTTCAAATCCTGATTCTATCATCTTTACATAATAGCTCTCATTCCCTACTGTATCAAGTAATTTGGATAAATTTCACAAGTATGCCACTTCCAAGTTATTGATAAAAATTGTGAACACTATTGGGCCAATGCTGCACTGACTTGTGGCACACCACTGCAGATATTCCACTAGGTTAAAACATTCTTTTATCAATAATCTTCTATCTGTTTAAACAACAATGAATTTTCCTAACTGTTTCATCAGCTCATTGATATCTCCATTTTGTCAGTAAGGATAAAGGAAAGATTTTTGTCAAATATATTGTTGAAAGTTTATATGCACACACATGTGTATGTATACCCACATACATATATACAGACACAGATGTAATATGTAATGGCATCCTCCAATTTAGTAAACTTAAAAGGATTTTAATGAAGTCCTATGGAACCTTAGTGATTACCAGATTCTTTTTAAAGTACATATAAACCAATTGTTTGTTGATCAATTCTAGAATTTACTGAGGATTTGTATCAAATCCATCTGCTTCTAAGTCCCAGACTACCACTTAAAATATTGCAACAGTAGACCCACAACCCACAGAACGGCCAGAGGGGAGTAACTCACAGCGAATTCTGCACCCAGAGGCCACGGAATATTGGAGAGAGGGAGATTTCTGTTCTGGAGAGACCTGCAAACCTCTCGCGGGGGGTCCTTCGCGCTGCAGACGCGGAGCCCAGCCCTGCGGCGGCCGCGGCTCCGAGAGGTACAGATCCGAGCAGGCTTCAGAGACGGGATCTCCAGCGGCCGCACAAGCCCCCCCACCCACAGGTGACGAGAGTCGGTGAGAGAGTCTCTTTGGCGGGTCAATAGGGGAGTGGGGTGTCCCCATGGCTCGGCCTCCCCGGGAGATAGAAGCTGAGAGGCTGCTGCAGACAGGGGCTCCCCAAGCGGGCAGGAGCCTGCATCCATTGTGGAAGGTCTGTGCATAAACCCCCCGAGGGAACGGTGCCTGAGAGGAGGCCCTGCCCCGACCTGACCATCTGAACTTAATTCTCACACTGAATAGCAGCCCTGCCCCTGCCAAAAGCCCTAAGGCGGGAAGCAGCATTTGAATCCCAGTCCCCAAATGCTGGCTGGGAGGATCAGGAGGTGAGGTGGATGTGAGGAGAATATTCAGAGGTCAAGCCACTGGCTGGGAAAATGCCCAGAAAAGGGAAAAGAAATAAAACTATTGAAGGGTACTTTCTCGGAGAAAAGACACTTCCTCCCTTCCTTTCTGATGAGGAAGAACAATGCCTACCATCAGGCAAAGACACAGAAATCAAGGATTCTGTGCCCCAGCCCACCCAATGGGCTCAGGCCATGGAAGAGCTCAAAAAGAATTTTGAAAATCAAGTTAGAGAGGTGGAGGAAAAGCTGGGAAGAGAAATGAGAGACATGCAGTCAAAGCATGAACAGCAGATCAGCTCCCTGCTAAAGGAGACCCAAAAAAATGCTGAAGAAAATAACACCTTGAAAAATAGGCTAACTCAATTGGCAAAAGAGGTTCAAAAAGCCAATGAGGAGAAGAATGCTTTCAAAAGCAGAATTAGCCAAATGGAAAAGGAGATTCAAAAGCTCACTGAAGAAAATAAATCTTTCAAAACTGAAAAGGTACAGATGGACGCTAAGGACTTTATGAGAAAGACAGATATCACAGAACATAGCGAGAAGATTCGAAAAATGGAAGATAATGTGAAATATCTTATTGGAAAAACAACTGACCTGGAAAATAGAATCAGGAGAGACAATGTAAAAATTCTGGGACTACCTGAAAACCATGATCAAAAGAAGAGCCTAGACATCATCTTCCATGAAATTATCAAGGAAAACTGCCCTGAGATTCTAGAACCAGAGGGCAAAATAAATATTCAAGGAATCCACAGAACGCCGCATGAAAGAGATCCAAAAAGAGAAACTCCTAGGAACATTGTGGCCAAATTCCAGAGTTCCCAGGTCAAGGAGAAAATATTGCAAGCAGCTAGAAAGAAACAATTCAAGTATTGTGGAAATACAATCAGGATAACACAAGATCTAGCACCCTCTACATTAAGGGATCGAAGGGAATGGAATAGGATATTCCAGAACTCAAAGGAACTAGGACTAAAACCAAGAATCACCTACCCAGCAAAACTGAGTATAATACTTCAGGGGAAAAATTGTTCTTTCAATGAAATAGAGGATTTTCAAATTTTCTTGATGAAAAGACCAGAGCTGGAAAGAAAATTTGACTTTCTAACACAAGAATGAAGAGAACCATGAAAAGGTGAACAGCAAAGAGAAGTCATAAGGGACTTACTAAAGTTGAACTGTTTACATTCCTACATGGAAAGACAATATTTGTAACTCTTAAAACATTTCAGTATCTGGGTACCGGGTGGGAGTACATACACACACATGCACACACGCACACATACATAGAGACAGAGTGCACAGAGTGATTTGAAGAGGATGTGATCATATCTTAAAAAAAAAAATGAAATCAAGCAGTGAGAGAGAAATATTGGGAGGAGAAAGGGAGAAGTTGAATGGGGCAAATTATCTCTCATAAAAGAGGCAAGCAAAAGACTTATTAGTGGAGGGACAAAGAGGGGAGGCAAGAGAAAAACATGAGGTCTACTCTCATCACATTCCACGAAAGGAAAGAATAAAATGCACACTCATTTTGATAGGAAAACCTATCTCATAATACAGGAGAGTGGGGGACAGGGGCACAAGCAGGGTGGGGGGGAGGATGGAGGGAAGGGCATGGGGAGTAGAATGCAATCCGAGGTCGACACTCATGGGGAGGGAAACGATCTTAAGAGAATAGAAGTACTGGGGGACAGGATAGGATGGAGGGAAATATAGTTAGTCCCATACAACACAACTAGTATGGAAATCATTTGCAAAACTACACAGATTTGGCCTATATTGAATTGCTTGTCTTCCAAGGGGAAGGGGTGGAGAGGGAGGGAGCTAAAGAAGTTGGAACTCAAAGTGTTAGGATCAAATGTAATATTCTTACCACTGGGAAATAAGAAATACAGGTTAAGGGGTTAAGAAAGCTATCTGGCCCTACAGGACAAAAGAGAAGACAGAGACAAGGGCAGGGAGGGAGGATAGAGGAGAGAGCAGATTGGTCACAGGGGCTACTAGAATGCTTGGGTATGGGGGGGGAGGGGAGAAAAGGGGAGAAAATTTGTAACCCAAAATTTTGTGAAAATAAATGTTAAAAGTTAAATAAAAAAAATTAAAAAAAAAATATTGCAACAGTAGATACATGGTCCAGTTTTCAATAAGGAAAAGTATTGGCACCTGCAGCATAGATTGTTCTCAATTTAAGGATAGAGATGCTTAAAGATTTAGTTATTTTGCTGAGATTTTTGTCCAGCTTTAAACTGCTCTAACTTTTATGACTTCATTTTCTACCTAACTATTTTACCTGTTTTGGGGATGATTTTTTTTTTACCAGTTGAAAATCACAAATATTCTCCAGTAAGACCTGTAGCTAGTTAAATTATGCTTCAATGGAATGAATAAATTAATAGTAGCGTAAAAAACTGAAGCCTGAAAATACCCAAGCTTTGTTTAGTCTCATGTCAAAGTTAACTTTTGTATAAAGATTCAACCCATTCATCTTCTGGGATGTGTGGTTTTTAGTTAGAACACATAAGCATCCAACAACAGACAAATGTTGGAAATGACCAATACATTGGCAGACTCCACTAATTCTCTTCTCAGTCTAATAGTCTGATGTTGTTGTTTTAACTGATGACTTATCCTTGTACTCATGGAGCAAGGAGGAAGATTGTTAATATATACTAAAGCTATTTGTTGAGCCTGGTAAGTTGCCTGGTATCATCCAGTTATAAAATGATTGTAAAGTATTCATATTATGGTAAAACTGTGCAGATATCAGACACAAAATGGTGACACAGGGCTCATCCATTCTCTAAGTTTGTAAGAATACTTTTCTTACAGAGAGTTTGATTTGTGATTTAATTCATTGGTGTAGAATTCTATTTAATTAATTTTTATTAAACAAGGGACACTTGCATTTATCTTATTTATTTAAAGAGTTACATAGGTAGGAAAAGTGACAGTTGCTTACATGCTGGGGAAAATTCTCCCTTCCTGCTCCCCTTTCCAAGTAAACAGAATAATCTTTAATTAAATTTGATATCAATGCTGGAATACATTTATAAAACTTCCTCTAAAGGCACATTCCAGCGTCTCATTGAGTTATGGAGGCACACCTGGTTTCTCCATGCCTTTGAATGCCAAGTTCAAGCTCTAGACATTCCAACTAAGCTTCCAAGGGTTTGGAAATGCAGGACCAGTCACACACTGTGTGTGTGTGTGTGTCATGTGAGGACCAGACTTAACCAAACATAGGTAAACCCCTTACTACAAGGTTGGTCTGAGCAAAGCAAATCATGATCAGGATGAATCTGTGTAGAGGGAACACCCACGCAAAGGATATCATAGCTATCTAGCTGTTCTGTGTGGCCCCAGAGGGCAGAATGAGAAGAGAAGGGCAGAAGCTTTAGGCTCAGAGTAAGTTTCATAACAATTAGAGCCACTCAGAAATGATAGGGATTGCCTCATGACTAAGTTTCCCCCCAACTAGGGATCTCCAAGAGGACCACGATGCAGCATCACCGAGTATAATTTTGTTCAGATGCAGGTTGGATTAGAGGCCTCTGAGGCCCCTCTCAGATTTCAGGTCTTGGAACTCTGTGATCCTCAAAGTACCGAAGCAGCTTTGTTAAAACGCAGGAGCCCAGATGCTCTAAAGTGCCAGAGGAGAGGCAGCTGCCACATTAGAGAAAAGTGCTAGGTTCAAATTCTGCCGCGGAAAAGAATTTCTTAGTTTTGTGATCCTGGAGAAGTTATTTCCCTGCTCTGGCCTTCCATCTGTTCATTTGTAAAATGGAGATAACAAGAGCACTTTCCTCACAGGGTTTCTAGGTGGATCAAATTAGATGGGTCTTGAACTTTAGAGTGCTATATAAATATCAGATATTATTTTACTCTTGAAACAAGCTGTTTATACTCAAATATGTGCCACATTGATAGTATTTTGTTTGGTACGAATAGACATAACAACTTTTAGACCCAGGAGGGCCCTGAAGGTCATTTAATCCAGTCCTTTCATTTTGCTGCTAAAGGAAAAATGAAAGGACTTGCTGCAGCAGGCGGAGTGAGTCAGACCTTCCACCCTCGAACTTTGTATTCATTTTTATTTATTCTCTTTATATTTATTCTGGACTTTTATTTTATTCTTTTCCAGTCTAAGTTTCTGGAGAGTTAAAATTGCTTTATTCTTTATATCTCGGTCCTTAGCACCCAGGACAGTGCTTGGCACAGAGTAAATGTCTAAAGTTTCTTTATTTGTTGTATACAACAAGGCAACACCAGGGATAAGCTAGTTCTAAGTTGTATCCCAGGGTTCTTGCTGCCACTATGGATTAGAAAAACAGAACAGATATGTATATTATCTTCTACCTTCTTTTCTCATAAGAATGTTTTAGCATTGTGAAAGAATAAGAAGTCACTAACAAAGACTGATCCACAGATGTGGATCTAAGATGATCTGATATCTACAAATAATGAATATTACATGCCACATCTACTAGAATGATTTTTCCTTGTAGCTTATTATTATATAATAACTAGGATTGTAGGATATAGACCACAAAAACAACTCAGTTTTCATAGCCTGAGAGAATACTGTTGGTGAATTGATACTAGCCATAAAACGCTTTCGACAGCTTATCTAAAGGATTTGGATGAGATGATCTCTAAGTTTCCTTTCAATTGTAACCATCTTTGAATATATGAACCTGACTTAGAGAGATACAGGAGGGACCAGAGGATTCTTTACTTCTTTTGCTGCTTTATGCCTCTAGCTTAACAAACACCTTATTGTGGTAGGTTTCCATTTTCTGTGGATTTTCCCTGGTTCTCAATGCAATACTGTAAAATTAATACAGGCTACTAGTCACCTATTACAATACAGACCTGAAAAGAATGAGCGCTGCACTTAATCTCTTTTCCTGATTTCTGCAACGACTTGTAGAAAGCAAACTTTATACCAGGAGAAATCCAACATTACAGCTGTAGAGCTCAATTCTGACACTAGGAATTCTGATTTAGATACATGAAGCCAATTACAATCCAAATGCTCATACATCTGAAGATGGAAGGTACCTTAGAGATCATCTAATCTAATCCCTTTATTTTGTAGTTAAGAAAACTGAATCTTGGAGCAATGAATTAACTTGCCCAGGGTCACACTGGTAATAAGAGGAAGTACTAGGTTTTAAACTTAGGTCCAACGGCTTCATATTCAGCTTTCCAGCATACTACACTGCTGCACTGAGAGCTTTGGGGAACTGATGATAATAAGGCCACTGACGTATCCTGTACCATATGCTTAGATCAGTATTCTATTTCCTGTTCAGCAAACTTTATACCCTTTTTTTCCCCTAAATTCTACCAAAGTGCCAGGAGTGAATTATGTGTCTGAGAACTACTTATGGTGTTGTTTCTCTTATCTCAATTTCTGTGCCTACTTGATCTCACTGAGAATGTGAGTATCCAGGACAGAGACCAAGTTGAAATCTGCTAGCCTAGGTTCTGAAAACCACAACTCCATCTAGACTTGAACTTGATATAGAGTTGAAGTCAAGGCGTAGGCTTACTGCTGTTTCTCCAGATGAGTGTGTAATTGGATTAATTGGATTCTGTGAAAAGAAACAAAAATGTATATAGAAGTATGAATATTTTTTAAAAACTATATTTTGCCAGGATATTCTAAACTCAAAAATTGTTAATTTCATTAGACTGTAAAAAACAGATTATCTTCAACAAGATAATCTGAGAAAACATATTTGTAAGCTACTGTAAGATATTTAGGAGTTATTACTTAAAACAGAAAAAGGCCTTATTATTATACTGCGTTCAGTCTTCAGCACTGAATGATAAGCAAATTCATGTTTGTACGAGAAAGTGGAGGTTAAACTTTGACACTGTATTCCTAACATCTACATTTCAGAGAGAAATGAGATGTGCTCCTTTTGTACCAAAAAATAAGATGGTCAATGACTATACAGATTGTATATTTAAATAGAAAATGATTCAGATACTTTGTGGTTCAATCTTGAACTCACCATAAGTATAATATCTTTGTGAATTCCAATTATTATAGAAACAAAGAATTGTGGAATACTAGAACGCCAGAAAGGATTTTTTATAGAGAACTATGTAGTAAAATGCCCTCATTTTATAGATGAGGAAATTGATACTTAGAGAAGATGTGACTTTTCTGAGGTCAGCCTTCTCCAGTTCAAGAACAGAAATGAGTAAGTTTAAGGAAAAACTTGAAAACTGCCTTTAAAGGATGGTGGATTCAGAGATACTAGTTATCTTTTTTTTTTTTTTTGAGGCTCTAATAATTGTCACAGATCCCAAGTCAGAAGTATTATCAAGAAGAGTATTAAAAACAAAAACAAACAGAAGGTATTGTCATCTCTTCTGGTCTAGGACCATGTATACTTCCACCTACAATGATCCTGCAGTCCCAGAACTGTAGCTAGGGCTTTGTCCCAAGCTACTCAAATTCAGAGAACACAAGCAGTCCTCCAGCTAATTAGGACGCAAAGAAAATGAAACCTTCAGGAGGGAACTCAGGTCTGTATGGCATTTTCTTCATCAGAGACTCCCTCATCAAGTTTCCTTAAATAATGACACAAAAGAGGAACTGACTTCAGGTCTATGTGGGGACAACAGAATGTAACTTTGCATGAGCAAGTCTCTAACACCAACCACTACGTCCCTGCTCTGGAGTTCCTCCTTACAGCTGTTCTTTCCAAGACTGGCTTCTCCCCTGCCCTCCCTATAAGAGCTCACCCAGCAAGACTGAGTAATCTCAGAACTACTTTCCCTCCTGCACTGAGGGGTAAGGAAACTTTTCTAAGGCCTCTCTGATAGAGAAGAAGGAATATTTTACCTCATAGACTGGACTAAATGAATTCAGAAATAGCTTCTCTATATCGCCCCCTAAACCTATATAGTGACTAACTCTTCCTCTCGCTCAACTGAATTTTTCTTAATTATTATTTTTGTTTTCCCAAAATGAACTACAGAACCAATTAGAGGATAAACACTACAAAACTGTTTGCCCTAGATACGAAAATTACTAGCTACAATTCTAACCACATTTCACTAAAGACATGAATGCTTCAGGACTTGGTCAAGATAAAATAACTATGAGAAGAGAACAGATCTAGATAATGAAATATTAAGATTAGAGGAAGGGAGAAGAAAAAGGGGCAGAGAATAAGCATTTACTGAACACCTACTATGTGCCAGAAATTGAACTAAGGGCTATTTAAAATTTCTCATTTGGTCCTCACAACAACCCTGAGAGATTGGTAGTCCTATTGTCTCCATTTTATAATTGAAGAAACTGAGGCAGGTTAATCACCCAGAGTCATAAACTAGTGTCTGAAGCCATACTGAATTCAGATCTGCCTGATTGGAGGCTCAATGTTCTATCCATTCATTGTACCACCCAATTGCCTCTTGTTTAGGAGTTTTCAGTAGGAAAAGGTCAAGAAGAGGATATAATTATAATCTAAACACAATAAGTATCTGACACTTTACGGTAATATATTTGGAGAAAAAAATGATTTAAGGTCAGTTCACTGGACTTTCAATCATGGCACTCCTCCTTCCTTCCCTTCCCTCTTTGTCCCACCAATCCCCAGCATCTCCTTGTCAGTGACTTCCCTAATTTAGGAAAACCCTACATAACTCAGCAAATATAGTTTTAAACATCAGATTTTAAAGCTTACCTCTTGGCATTGTTCAATATTTGTCCAGGATATTTTGAGCCCTTATGCTAAAGAAGGAAGGGGAAGGTTAGGGAAAAATGAAAAGCCCAGAAGTAAAGATTGTAGAGGAGAAAGAGAGTCAAAAAGAGTAGCATTGATTGCAGTTATTTAATCCTACATAGGAGGAAATGGAGAGTCAGCAGGAAAGAACAGGGAAGAAACCAAATAAGAAAGACTCCTGTACTGGTCATTTGAATTGGAAAATCTTTCATGTTCATTAATAGGCCCATTAAGTCCCATGGAGCCTGTGGTGGGAGGAGTTTGCTGAATGGGTAGAGCAGAAAGAGGCAGAGTTAGAGCAGAGCTGAGAGGAAGTTAGTCTTGAGAGCAGTCAGATCACTGAGGACTCAGGCTCCAGGGTAGCGTGAGTGATTTGTGATTGTTTGTGATTTTCTTTAAGAGGGCTTGCTTGTTATAAGTGTAATGGACCTGGTTTGTGGGAAGCCTAGCAGGGGGAAGGCTTGGGTTTGGTGTTGTTCTCTGCATTATTATTGTGTGTAATATTTGTTGCTGTGATGGATTTGGGTCTGAATAAATGTTTTGGTTCTGCCTTCCATGTGGAGAGTCTGTGGTATTTTGCAGTTCTGAATTGCACTGGGATATTCATGGCTGTCCTGGGAGCTGTGAATATTGCATTGGCACTACAACTCCCTGAGTTGTTTCTTCACAAAATGCCTAAACTCAATTGCAGAGAGAATAATAAAGCCCAGAAGGGGGCATAAAGATATAAATGTGTGTATATGTGCGTGTATGTATGTGTGTGTATATACATATAACATACATATACTTTCACATACACACACACACATATACACCTTTCAAGTAAACAACAATTTGGGTACAAAATTTAAAGAGAAGGAAGGGACTGGATCCCCTATGGGAAATTGCAGAGCTCCTTTACTGACAACCAAACATTTCCCTGAAACAAAGGCCTTACTTTTAAAAATCAGTACTCTACCAATATTATTGTGTGGTTACAAGTAAATGGGCACTACTGATTTTGAAATTTTAAAAACAAATATTAATCAATGGAAAAACACATGGCAGATGTGCTTAGGCTTCTACACATAATAAATAAGGAACTGTGAAAACAAACCAGAGTAAAGGATATGATATCATCTGATTTCAGATAGGATGAAAAAGGAATATGTTCAGTTATGTGGCAAGAGTGGGGGATAACTAACTTGTCTTCTTCTTTACTCATCTCTTTGATAAGTCAAGAGAAAGTAAGGAAAGTCCCTAGCAAAAGGTGTGGATCTCCTGTAGCAATTTTTTGGAAAGACATGGCTAACAGTTTTTCAGGTTGAGCAGCCAATGGCATAGGCAGGTTGTGGAGCTATTATTGGAAGGTACATCAACATTGCTGAGAACAGAGATGCATTTGGATGTCTGAGTATTGAGTACATTTGTAAGCACTCATGGCATCTCAAAAACTAAACCAGGTTCTTTTCACTTTTACATCAGAATCGTTAGCAAAACCTAGGTATAGTCCTTGACTTTTACTGTTCGTTTACTTCTACTAATCAGCCACAGAGGACAATTTCAAAAAGAGATACATGGTAGCACATTAATGAAAATAACATCAAGGCATTCCTGTGTCTCCATGAACTTTGAATTCATTCTCTAACAAATACACATACCCTACCTAAATGGTAAGAGTAGATAAACAAAGAAAGCCCAAAGAAGGCATTCTGTCATCAAGAACACATGTGACAGAGACACCTGGATGAAGGAGCAAGTCAAGTCTTCTGGTGATATCTTTGCACAGCTCTCTATCAGAACTGTTCCCTCACGCACATCATTGTCTTTTACACACTCTATTTGCAAAGAGAAGAAGAGGTATTCAGGTGGTGGGAGACAGGACAAAAAGAAAAGTACTTCCTTAGGGAATGTGTTTTAAGAAGCTGGGACGAGGACAATGGACCCTATAACAGGACAGAAAAGGAATGGTGGGGCGGAGCCAAGATGGCGGAGTAGAAAGACGCACATACACATAGCTCCAAACCCACAACCCAGAGAACATCTGTAAATAGCAACTCACTGCAAATTCTGCAGCACCAGAGGCCACAGAACATTGGAGCGAAGGAGATTTCTGTTCAGGGGGACCTGCAAACCTCTCGCAAAAGGTCCTTTGTGCCGCAGACCGGGCGCCGCAGACTGGGAGCCAAGCAAAGCCCTGCCGCGGTAGCGGCACGGAGAGGAGAAGATCCGAGCAGGCTTCAGGGACAGGATCTCCAGAGGCCATGCGGGTCCCTCCACCCACAGGTGACGGGGGTTGGTGAGAGGGTCTCTTTGGCGGGTCGAGAGGGGAGTGTGGTGCCCCCATAACTCAGGCCCCCTCGGGAGGCAGCAGCGGAGGTGGGAGCAGACGGGGCTCCCCAAGCAGGCAGGAGTCTGGATTCATTGTTGAAGGTCTCTGCATAAACTCCCTGAAGGAACTGGGCCTGTGAGGCAGCCCTGCCCCAACCTGAGCACCTGAACTTAATCTCACACTGAATAGCAGCCCTGCCCCCGCCAAAAGCCCTGAGGCTGGGAAGCAGCATTTAAATCTCAGACCCCAAACGCTGGCTGGGAGGATCTGGAGGCAAAGTGGGTGTGAAGAGAATATTCAGAAGTCAAGTCACTGGCTGGGAAAATGCCCAGAAAAGGGAAAAGAAATAAGACTATAGAAGGTTACTTTCTTGGTGAACAAGCATTTCCTCCCTTCCTTTCTGATGAGGAAGAACAATGCTTACCATCAGGCAAAGACACAGAAGTCAAGGCTTCTATATCCCAGCCCACTCAATGGGCTCAGGCCATGGAAGAGCTCAAAAAGGATTTTGAAAATCAAGTTAGAGAGGTGGAGGAAAAGCTGGGAAGAGAAATGAGAGACATGCAGTCAAAGCATGAATAGCAGATCAGCTCCCAGCTAAAGGAGACCCAAAAAAAATGCTGAAGAAAATAACACTTGAAAAATAGGCTAACTGAATTGGCAAAAGAGCTTCAAAAAGCCAATGAGGAGAAAAATGATTTCAAAAGCAGAATTAGCCAAATGGAAAAGGAGATTCAAAAGCTCACTGAAGAAAATAGTTCTTTCAAAATTAGAATGGAACAGATGGAGGCTAAGGACTTTATGAGAAACCAAGAAATCACAAAACAAAACCAAAAGAATGAAAAAATGGAAGATAAGGTGAAATATCTCATTGGAAAAACAACTGACCTGGAAAATAGATCCAGGAGAGACAATTTAAAAATTATGGGACTACCTGAAAGCCATGATCAAAAAAAGAGCCTAGACATCATCTTCCATGAAATTGTGAAGGAAAACTGCCCTGAGATTCTAGAACCAGAGGGCAAAATAAATATTCAAGGAATCCACAGAACACCACCTGAAAGAGATCCAAAAAGAGAAACTCCTAGGAACATTGTGGCCAAATTCTAGAGTTCCCAGGTCAAGGAGAAAATGTTGCAAGCAGCTAGAAAGAAACAATTCAAGTACTGTGGAAATACAATCAGGATAACACAAGATCTAGCAGCTTCTACATTAAGGGATTGAAGGATATTCCAGAAGTCAAAGGAACTAGGACTAAAACCAAAAATCACCTACCCAGCAAAACTGAGTATAATACTTCAGGGGAATAATTGGTCTTTCAATGAAATAGAGGACTTTAAAGCATTCTTGATGAAAAGACCAGAGCTGAAAAGAAAATTTGACTTTCAAACACAAGAATGAAGAGAAGCATGAATAGGTGAACAGCAAAGAGAAGTCATAAGGGACTTACTAAAGTTGAACTGTTTACATTCCTACATGGAAAGACAATATTTGTAACTCTTGAAACTTTTCAGTATCTGGTAGTTGGTGGGATTACACACACACACATGCACACACGCACACACATAGAGACAGAGTGCACAGAGTGAATTGAAGAGGATGGGATCATATCTTTAAAAAATGAAATCAAGCAGTGAGAGAGAATTATATTGGGAAGAGAAAGGGAGAAATTGAATGGGGCAAATTATCTCTCATAAAAGAGGCAAGAAAAAGACTTATTAGTGGAAGGATAAAGAGAGGAGGTGAGAGAAAAACATGAAGCTTACTCTCATCACATTCCACTAAAGGAAGGATTGAAATGCACAATCATTTTGGTATGAAAACCTATCTTACAATACAGGAAAGTGGGGGATAAGGGGATAAGCAGGGAGGGGGGGATGATGGAAGGGAGGACATGGGGAGGAGGGAGCAATTTGAGGTCGACACTCATGGGGAGGGACAGAATCAAAAGAGAATAGAAGCAATGGGGGACAGGATAGGATGGAGGGAAATATAGTTAGTCTTATACAACACAACTATTATGGAAGTCATTTGCAAAACTACACAGATTTGGCCTATATTGAATTGCTTGCCTTCCAAAGGGAAGGGGTGGGGAGGGAGGGAGGTAAAGAAATTGGAACTCAAAGTGTTAGGAACAACTGTCGAGTAATGTTCTTGCCACTAGGAAATAAGAAATACAGGTAAAGGGGTATAGAAAGTTATCTGGCCCTACAGGACAAAAGAGAAGATGGAGACAAGGGCAGAGAGGGATGATAGAAGAGAGAGCAGATTGGTCATAGGGGCAATTAGAATGCTTGGTGTTTGGGGGGGGGGGGACAAAAGGGGAGAAAATTTGTAACCCAAAATTTTGTTAAAATGAATGTTAAAAGTTAAATAATTAAATTAAAAAAAAAGGAATGGTAAAAGATGTAAGAGGGGAAACCAGAAAAGCATGTTATTTCTGAACTGAAGAGGAAAAAAATACCCAGAAGGAAGAAATCGTTAATATTACCAAGAAGTAGAGACAGGGCAAGGAAAGTGAGGATGGACAAAAAAAAGCAAGAAACGGAATAGGGGCATTGAATTTGACAGTAGAGCAGTTTTTTAATTCCCTTTAAGAAAGCACTTTTCCTAGAGTATGGTGACCAAAGCTAAATTCTGAGAGTTAAGGATAAAAATCATTAAAGAAAGTTATGAGCGACCTTAGAGTTAGCAGATAACAGCAGGGAAAATGCAATCTGTGGGTAGTAGTATAATGAACATTTTAAGGTATGAGAAGGATTAAGTAGGGATAGAAACAAAGGAATGGGCTGGTGATGACAACAGGGAACAAAAATGCCAGCCCCTCCTATTTGTTCTTGTCATGTCAAAAAGAGAACAGTCTCCCCATGAAGGGGGTGGCCAGCTATGCCATCATCTTTTTTTGTATATAGTTAGGTTTTTAAATATAAGTAATATAAGAAAGTAAATGGAATAATCTTTGACCAGCTTCTGGATGTGGAAGTTTGGTGAGAAGAAAGCCAGGGTCTAAAATGCAGAGAGAAATGGGCCAAGAAAAGAGCCAATCTATCTACAGTGGGCCTGTAGAAAAAGAGAACTAGCTCAATCGGGATGAAAATTTAAAGAGAAGGCAACAGGAACACATCTTATATCTAACGTGAGTGAGACTAACTCCCTGGAATTGAAAGACAAATATGACAAGAGATAAACTGAATTGTCATGTAAGGAAGAGCCAAGGTTCAGTTGCTCTGGCTTAGAAAATGGAGGAAAAAATGTTTATGAGTATTAAAATTGTAACATTGTCCCCAAATCTCCCTTTCCTCCTATTACTAATTTGTATAAACTATTTGCTTCATTGCTAGAAACCCACAGACATATTAAATTGTTAAACAACCATTTTATGATTTTAAATTCCTCTAGTTCTCTATATTGTCATGTCTGATTTCCTTTGTATGAAGAAGACCTAAATGTCCTACAGTTTTGCTTCCTGAATAGGATAAGGGTAGGATAAATAAAAGACTTGCCAAATAATACCTGAGAATGCTTACCTTTCCTTTGCAGGTGTTCACATATGGTCCTATTTAAGATGCTATGAGAAAGTAATATTAGTAGGACCTGGTAAAATAATTGAATACTATTAGAATTCCAGTGCTAAGGGAAAAGGATAGTAGTTAAAGGGATTTCATGTACTTTGTACTCCTTACTTCAATTCTAAAGAAGATTCATAATTTAATCAATGTGGGTACTCCCTCTTCCAACTAAGAGTACATCCCCTCCACACCTTAGAAGTCTTTATGAAAATGCAATACTTGGTGGTCAGGTGCTGAGCATTCCGTTGCCTGGCCCTCTCAGAATTGTAGCTAGGTCCTAGAATGACTGACATACAGTCTACCTCTGGCTTCATATTCAGATCCTTTCTGGGTTGGTAAGACCTGTCATAGCTTGTCTGTTGTCATAGCCCTCCAGAACACAGGGTGACTCCACAATAAGGCCACAAAGTAGGACTTTAGCAGAAGGCTCCATGTATAAACTAGTGTCTCATGACTTCTGGATCTGTCTTACGGTTTTTCTCTTATTCCCTGCCATCATCCTTAGGGATTTCAATATTCATTGTAGGCAAGAACACACTTTGACCCAAAATATAATGGAGAAGAGATTCTATAAGAGGATTTTACTATATTTGAAAATATAGAATGCCAAAAATTTCATCAGCTTTTTGGGAATAGAAATGCTATATTCATTTACTCAAACTGACCCAGATTAAACCTTTCATATATTTGTCTTATATGCTACAAAGGAAAATTTCTTGAATATATTTTTAAATATTCAGAGACTTTGGAAAATGTATAATCTACTCTTTTAGCAAAATATCCTTAGGGTAAGAATATGGATAGCCTACTTTCTTATGCCAAGCACAATTTACCCAAACTCTAGGCTAAGTTAAATATTGTTTCTTCTCCTATAGAGAAAAAAAAAATGAAAATTTATTTGGTTTTCTCCTTGAATTTGAAAAAAAAAAACTAATAGGATTTTTACTTTTTTAGCTTACTTGCTATGTAAGATTGGAAAGAGAGCTGATAATGTATCTGACCCTGATTTTTATTTTCTAACAAGGTTTAAGGTGTTACAGAAAGTTTACCACTAGGAATTTTAGGAAACAGGCAGCTAAAAGATTTTAAATTTTAGTTGCCATATCAAAATAAGAAATGTTTACTTAGGGTCCATTTTATGTATGGCAGTGTGCTACATATATACAAAAATAATTGGATACTACTCTTGATGCCTGGAGATTGCAACAAAATTGCTATTATATATAAGGATTTTAGGATCTATCTCTTGAAACCAGTTTAGAATTACAGATCTCTGTGCAAAACAAAATATCACAGGAAATACAACTATATTGCTTGTCATCAAATATTTAAGATAACTTTAATTTTAATCTTTAATCCATCCCTCTCATATTGTTTCCAAAGGCAGTCTACAATCTATCTGTTAGGGATAAGGGGTTGAACTTGAGAAAAAAGTCAGAGACTGAATTTAGAGAAGATAAATTGGGAAGAAAATGAGGAAAATCTTAAGAAAATCTCCAGATCCAGATTCACTTCAAACTTTTGTGACAGATTTCAGTAGAAAGAGTAAGAACAGGATATATTGTCATAATCTTAAGAGGCCTAAAAGGGAAGGTATTTGCCAAGGCCAGATAAGTAAACAGTTATGTAAAACAAACTGGTAAAGTGAACTGGTAAAAAATAAATTAATAAAATAAATTAGAGGTTAGTACTACAGAGAAAGGAAATAGGATATGGCTGTCAGGTTGCTAAGCCAAAGGAATGGAAGTTGGACATAACTGTTAGGTTAAAAATAAGGCTGTTAAGATCTTTATGAAATGCTCAAATTTATGTATAAACACTCAAAAAAAAATTCAAAAACAAGGCTGAAAATCTCATGAAGTATAGAGAGCAATGTAAATTCTTCAGTGATACATTGTGTGTGCAGTGTTTCTATTTCTGCCATTGTCAAGCAACTGCTGTCAATGACTGTAGGAGAGAGTCTGTGTTTTGAAGGATGCCAAGGATTCTGCTGGGTAGAGCTGAGGAGGGCAAGTATTTCTAGGCATAGGGGACATCATCTACATAGAAATGATAAGTGAATTTATGGGATGAGAGAAGCGGGGAGAAGGAGTAGGAGAAGAAAGGGGAGGAAGGGAGAAGAGAAAAAAAGAGGAGGGAAAGAAAAAGATGGGAGGAAATAGAGGAATAGAGAAATAGGGCTTAAGACAGATAGATCCCTACGGTATACCCTAGGGATGCAAATTGGAGGAGTGGAGAGGACATGGAGGATGATACAACAAAGAAAACTAAGAAGGATCAAATAAGTAAGAAAATAAGAAAATCGAGAAAACAAGTTTTATGAAAACCTAGGGAAAAGAAAGAGTACCTAGAAGGAAACAGTATTCCACAGTGTCAAACTACAGATAAGGAGAGAAGGGTGAAGACTAAGACAATATATCATATTTAGAAGTTTGGAGATCATTAGTATCTGTGAACAGAAGAGTTTCTGTTGAGTGGTAGAGTGGGAAGTCTAATGTGATAACAAAGGGTAGAATAGTAAGTGAAAAATGAGAAAGTGCAAGAAAAATTAGAGATGATGTTCTGGAAGTCTGGAATTAAAAGATTAAAGGAATTGTTTGGTTAAGTAAAGGGAAGGTTTGGGTTTTTTTTTTTTAAGGATAAAAGGAGATCTAGACATGTTTATAAGCAATAGACAAGAAGTTAGCAGATAAAAAGAAACTGAAAATTATAGAGGGGATAACTGAAGGGATTCATGGAGGATGTAGGACAGAACTGGATCAAAGGAACATTTAGTGGGATTGGCCTTGGTAAAGAAAGACCATTTCATTCTTTGAGACTGAAGCAACCAAAGGGAGATTAAGTAACGATGATGACAGATGGAGTATGGGGTATAGGGTGTGTTCAGGGAAGACTAGTACCTCTGGTGTGAAGTCTACCAAGAGTTTTTCAGGGAAACTTTCCACCTTTGGCATCCACCTATTCCACCTGTCACCTGTGGCTCTAAGAAGCTGTAGCATGTCCAGTGGCCACACCCTGATATACCATTTAGGCAGATGGGCTAAATCAGGTTGAAGGTAACCAAGAGGTCAAACCCCATTGGTGAGTTAGGGAGATGTATGCCCCAAGCATGTGAAGTCTACCCCTGATGGAATGAGCAGATGAGAACAATCTGCTCCAATGGCCATGTAGGCAGCTGAAGCAGGTGCTGTGGAGTGCTTAGAACTTGGTTAGAGACCAAGAGATGCCAAGGTTATTCACTGCATCTTTGGCCATCACCAGTTAGTTGTCTTGATTCTGTCCTACCACTGGCTATGATTACTCTGGAGGAGAGAGTGAGGCTGATGACTTCCTGCAACTTTGTCTCACTTAAATACAATTTATGTACATATCAAAAGGCCAACCAACCAACCAATGAGGGGACGGATAGATGCCCTCTGTTTTTCCACAAAAGTAGGAGTCAAAATCCATTGCTGAAAGAGTAAGGTAGAATATGGCACAGGTAGCTTATAGGGAGAAGAAAAAATTCTGAATAAATATTGGGAGTAAATTGAGGTAAAGGAAAATGATTACCTTGTACCAAAGATGACCAAGATGAGATCAACTAACATAAATTTATAGTAGACCTAGTCAGCACAGTGAGAGTAAAGAAGGCAGGCAATGGAACTAACGGGTTTTGGAAAAGCATATACATGGTGACATTCTTGTCAGTTCTATCAAAAGGCAAAGGATTCAAGGATACATACGTTGTAAAGTTGATCTCATTAACCACAGCATCAAGAATTTGAAGGGAAGAAAGTGAAGCCAGTATAGATCCAATGTAAGAGCAGAGAAGGGTAGAGTAACTTGACAGCTACAGTGAAGAACATGATTAGGTTTAGGAGAGGTGAGGCTCAGGGCAAGATGTAAAGACAGGATGTTCAAATCAATGAGTAGAATTTCAGAGTTGTAGTTTTAGAGGTAGAATCCTTGTAGAGGATGATAATAGCAAAGGTCTGACCATCCATGAGTGACTAAGGTGGATTAAAGGTGCAGCTGACAGAGTGGAAAGGTTGAATTTGGAGAAGGATATGTTTGGAACAATGTGAACTTATATACTGAAATCAGGGCAAGGTTTGGAACACAGAGGAAAAATGTGAGCCTGTTATTGTATCCATGGAGAAAGAAGAAAAATGTCCTATATGTAACTTCAGCACATAACTGCAAAATGATTTCCAAACTTGATATATTTTGATGAAATGAACCACAGAAAAAGGAGATATTTTGAAGAGATTCATAAATGGGAGGGACAATGAGGAAAAAGGAATAGACCAACCCTTATTCTTTGGTGAAGTATGCTAAGGCAGGAAGCCTGGAAAAGCTTATGGGGCTAGAGAGGATCTAGACAAGTTTCCATGACTTCAAGGAGATAGAAAGAGTATATAAAAAGTCTAATATGAAGAGCAGTTTGTTAACAATATGAAAGAGGTTCTTGAGGGATAGAACCTGAAGAAGTAAGGCTGAGGTGGATGAGGATATGAGGGAAGAGGGAGAGAAGTAGTGGAGAATGAGGTTTTTTTTTTTTGCTTAGGCAACCTTCAATTCCATGACTTGAAAAGGAAAAGGAGTTTATTAGCTATTCATTACCCAGAAGATTGTTATAAAATACTAAGTCAATAAAAGTAGGTCTGCCCCCAACTCCCAACTCCAGACTACCACTCCACAGGTGGAGTGGGGAGGGGACTAAATAGTCCCCTGGTTCTAGACAGTGAGAGGTCTATTATATGGGCCATGGATGGTTATGAGGAGGTAGCTCCAACTCATCCTCTCTAGCCAGGGTCCTTTCTCCAATGATGACTGGATTATCATGAACAACCAAGAGGAAGGAGAAAAAAATTATTTTAATACTTATGTAAACCCCTTCCCCCAATCTGTTCTCCCTTCTATCATACCCCTCACTTCTCTTATCCCTTTTTCCTCTGTTTTCTTGTAGGGGCAAGATAGATTTCTATACCCCATTGCTACGGCTTATTTCCCAGTTGCATGTAGAAACAAATTTTAACATTCGTTTTTAAAACTTTGAGTTCCAACGTCTCTCCCTTCCACCCTCAAGCAATTTGATATAGGTTACACATGTGTAGTCATACAAAACACTTCCACAACAGTCATGTTGTAAAAGACTAACTATATTTCTGTGCAACCTATCCTGACCCCCATTTATTCTACTCACTCTTTTGATCCTATCCCTCCTCAAAAGTGTTTACTTCTAATTACCCCCTCCTCTCATTTGGCATCCCTTCTAAAATCCCCCCCACTTAACCCTGCTTCCCTGTAGGGTAAGACAGATTTTCATAAGAAAATGAGTGTGCATATTATTCCCTCTTTAAAACTTATATAAACTTATTAAAACTTATGTTAAAAAATACTTATGTATTATATAAAAAATACTTATTCAGATGCCTGTGCATTTTAAAAGGAACTACTTAAGAATTCATGCAATTACATACCCAAGCGCTCACACATCTGCCGCAAGTGGTGATTTTGAAATCTCCATAGAGATCTTTGATGGCACCAGTTGTAAAAAAACCTTCCACCATCAGCAAAATTCCATACACAAAGAAGGCAGCTGCTACACCGTAGATCACATACTTGAAAATGTCAATCCTATATGGGAAAAAGTCAAAGTTATTTATCTTAATAATGTCATTAAAAAACCTAAAAATTCAAAACCAATATTCTGAGGATCCATTGTAATGAAAACCCATGTGATACATATGTTCCAGAATGGAAGATGGAAAGAGGTCTTGATCATTTCAACTAATACTACTAAATCCAGCTTTGTGTGAAACTTCCATTTAAAAAATTAATTATCTATCTATCTATCTATTTATAGTTTACAACATTCAGGTCCATAAGCTTTTGAGTTCCAAATTTTCTCCCTCCTCTACCCTTCCCCCACCCAAGACGGCATGTACAGGCTCTACATTTACATTCACATTAAACACATTTTCACATTACTCATGTTGCAAAGAATTATAACCAAAGGGATGAACTGCAAGAAAGAAGAAACAAAACTAAACTAAAAGAGAGAAAGCAAATAGGGAATCTTCTTTTTCTGGTTGTGGATAGCATTTTCCATCATGAGTCTTTTGGAGTTGTCTTAGAACATTGCATTGTTGAGAAGAGCAAAGTCTATCAAAGTCAGTCATCACAAAAGTGGCAATAGCTGTGTACCATGTTCTCCTGGTTCTTCTCCCCTCACTCAGCATCAGTTCATATAAGTCTTTCCAGATTTTTTTTGAAGTTGACCTGCTCATCATTTTTTCCTTAGGTTTATTTTTAACTATTAATTAATTAATTGTTAGCTTTCAACATTCACTTCCACAAGATTGAGTTCCAAATTTTCTCCCCATCTCTCCCCTTGGCCCACCCCAAGACAGCATGCATTCTGATTCCCCTTCCCCCAATCTGTCCTCCCTCCTATCATGCCCCTCACTTCTCTTATTCCCTTCTTCTCTGTTTTCTTGAGGGGCAAGATAGATTTCTATACCCCATTGCTATGTCTTACTTTCCAGTTGAATGTAGAAGCAATTTTTAACACTCATTTATAAAACTTTGAGTTCCAACTCCTCTCCCTTTCTCCCTCCTCATGCACCCTCATTGACAAGGCAAGCAATTCAATATAGGTTACACATGTGTAGACATACACAACACTTCCATAACAGTCATATTGTAAAAGACCAACTATATTTCCATCCAACCTATTCTGCCCCCCCATTTATTCTATTCACTCATTTGACACTGTCCCTCCTCAAAAGTGTTCACTTCTACTTATACCTTCCTCCTATTGCCCTCTCTTCTATCATCTCTCCCCACTTAACCCCTCCCTCCCTGCTTTCCTGTAGTGTAAGACAGATTTTCATACGAAATTGAGTGTGTATGTAATTACCTTCTTAAGCCAAATGTGATGAGTAAGGTTCTTTCCCTCTCACTTCCCCCCTCTTCTCCTCCTTTGAAAAAGCTTCTTCTTGCCTCTTTTATGTGATATAATTTATCCCATTCTATTTCTCCCTTTCTCCTTCCAATATATTCCTTTTTGACCCCATAATTTTATTTTTTTAGATATAATTCCATCATATTCAACTCACCCTATACCCTCGGTTCATATATCAAATAGTCTATGATTAAATTTATAATCCCTCCAACTACTCTAATACTGAGAAAAGTCTCAAGACTTACAAATATTATCTTCTCATATAGGAATGTAAACAGTTCAACTTTATGAAGTCCCTTATGATTTCCCTTTCCTATTTACCTCTTCATGCTTCTCTTGCTTCTTGTGTTTGAAAGTAAAATTTTCTATTCATTTCTGGTCTCTTCATCAAGAATGCTTGAAAGTCATCTATGTTATTGAATGACCATTTCTTTCCCCTGAAGTATTATACTCAGTTTTGGTGGGTAGGTGATTCACGGTTTTAATCCTAGCTTCTTTGACCTCTGGAATATCATATTCCAAGCCCTCCAATCCCTTAAGGTAGAAGCTGCTAGATCTTGTGTTATCCTGATTGTGTTTCCACAATACTTGAATTGTTTCTTTCTGGCTGCTTACAACATTTTCTCCTTGACCTGGGCACTCTGGAATTTGGCCACAACAGTCCTACGAGTTTTCCTTTTGAGATCTCTTTCAGGAGGCAATCAGTGGATTCTTTCAATATCTAATTATATATATTATATCTTCCAATTCACTGGTTCTAGAGTATCAGGGAAGTTTTCCTGGACAGTTTCTTGGAAGATCATGATCATGGCTTTCAGGCAGTCCAATAATTTTAAAATTTTCTCTCCTGGATCTATTTTCCAAGTCAGCTGCTTTTTCCAATGAGATATCTCACATTGTCTGCTATTTTTCATTCCTTCAGTTCTGTTTTATAATTTCTTGGTTTTTTTCATAAAGTTATTAGCTCTCATCTGCTCCATTCTAATCTTTATGAATTATTTTTTTCAGTGAACTTTTGGACCTCCTTTTCCATCTGGCCAATTCTGCTTTTTAAGGCATTCTTATCTTCACTGGATTTTCGGATCTTTTTTGTCATTTGGGTTAAGCTATTTTTAAGATATTATTTTCTTCATCATTTTTTAGCAAGCAGTTGACTCAGTTTTCATTATTTTCTTGTATAACTCTCATTTCTGTTGCCAATTTTTCCTCTATTTCTCTTACCTGATTTTCAAAATCCTTTTGCCTAAGACTAATTCATATTTTTCTTGGAGGCTTTGTACATAAGAGCTTTGACTTTGTTGTCTTCTTCTGTTTGTATATTTGGACCTTCCTTGTCACCAAAGTAAGATTCTATAGTCTGATTCTTTTTCTGGTTTTTGCTCATTTGCCCAGCCACTTACTTGACTTTTGAGCTCTTTGTCAAGGTAGTTCTCTGCTTCCAGTAGGGGTAGGAGGGTGTACTGTCAGTCGCTTAATCCCCCCCAATATGTGGGCCTACAGATCCAGAAACAGCCACTGCCTTTGCATCTGCTGTTGCTGTGGCTGCCGCAGGCTCCTAAACCCCCTTCACTGGCCTGGGGCTGGGATCAGACCACTCTACTTTCTCACACAGGTCGCACAGGTTTTTTTCCACTGACCTTCCAATTTGTCCTCTGTGTTTTTGGCGTTGTGAAGTCGAGAAATCACCACAGGTGCCAGAGATTCAGTCCCACCAAGGCCTGCTCAGGTCTTGTCTGTGCCAGTGCAGTGCATAGAATTTCTAGGCTGCTTTGTGCTGGAGATTTGCTTCTCTCTGTCATTCTGTGGGTTCTGTACTTCCAGAATTTTTTAGAGTAATTTTTCACAAGTATTTGGCTGGGTTTGAGGGGATAGCTCTAGAAGTCAATGCTTTTACTCTGCCATCTTGGCTCTGCTCCCTGAAACTTCCAATTTTGAAAAAAAAATAGGAAATGTAAGCCATATATGAGAATGGGGACTTGCACTGTCCTAGCAAAGGACTGTTTTTAGCCTAACTAGTTCCAAAATGGAATAAAGAATTATTACATTACATAATAACCATGCATGATGCAGAAGAACAATAATATGAATATTATTTTATATATAAATTGTTGTGATTAAGAATAATATGTGTCAAAATTTGAATGGCTAATTGTACTTATAATGCTTTCTGTCTTCACTTTATGTACATAAACATATATCTACATATATATTTGTGTGTGTGTTTTACACACCCCATAACTGATCTAGTGGAATAGTGCTAAATGTTCATAAATTAGTTTTGATAGTAAATGTAAATTAAATTCTAGTTCATGAATATTCCATTTGTTCTTTCCTATTTCATCACTAGCCAACATTTAGTCTTTTAGATATATAATTACAAAAGTTAGGAATGTAAATTTCCTAGATATTTTTGTACTAAATAGGTTAACAGATTATAGGATCATAGATCCAGAGGTGGAAGGGACCTCAGAGACCATCTCATCCAAATGACTCATTTTATAGATGAACAAACTCAGGCCCAGGGATGTTGTGACTTGTCCATGGTTACACAGTGAGCAGTGGAGGTCATGTTCAAATCCAGACACTGATGCCTGGCTTAGTACTTTTTTTTTTACCATACAATGTCATCTTCAGTGTCTAGCTTGATTGCTTTTTTTATTGATGGTTATTCAGTACTTTAAACAGGAAGACTTTTTTCTAGCCTCCATTTCCAAAACCCTATAGGGGTTCTTGCACGGTTCCTAAAATAAACTGTGCTATAAAATAACAATTTGGATCTATCTAACAGGCACAAGTGCTTCACTCTACACAGTTATCCTTCTCTCTCTTTCTATCTACATACATAATATATGTATATATGCATAAATACACACATGCTGTGTATCTGAATATACATATTATGTACAGCACATATACATACATTTAATGTACATGTGCAATAGGAATCAAACATTGCACACATACAACATCATATATGCAATACTGCTTTCTTTAAATATGTGATCAATCTTTATTCCATTTAACAATCAAATGATAAGATTAAATTTGTTAAAATCGATAGATGTATTACAGGGTAGAGTCAGAGTTTGAACTCCATTGTCGTCAGGGAAGGTGTCAGGTTGAGGAAGTGATATCCAGCATCAACAACAAATCAGAGCCAGGTGTCAAAAATGCCCATCTAGGGGAGGGCAAAAAAACACTCCTGCCGAGGTGATCTGGTAGGATTCAGCCATACAGGTAATAGGAGTCAAAACTATAAACTGTAACAATGAGTCATGAATAACAGAAGTCCAAGGGTTAAGACAGCTAAACAAGGAACAGACAGCAACAGATTGACAATCCTGGCTAGACCTCATTCTTAAATGGGAAACACTGATCAAAGGTTGGGGCTCACATGTTAGCACTCAGAATTATATTGACATAAACATAAAGACTAAAGAGGAGCTACTGTCTGTCTTCAAGGAGGCAAACAGCAAATCCATGAATTAGAGCTCTTTTTGCAGCTACAATGTCAAAGCTTATCTTTTAAATGTGGCATTTCTCCATCAAGTCTATGTTTCCAATCCGTGTTACTTATTTTTAGAATTGCTGGTATATTCACTGTTAAGAATTATGTGATCTGACCTGTGGCTAAATCACACTCAATTAGCACATGTTTAGTGTTGATTACACCTCTATTTAGTTATATTAAATATTTTTACATGCTGATTGCTGTTACTTTGCACTTTCCTTCTCAGCATATTCATAAGCTTAAAAAATACTAATAAAATGAAAGTTCTTGAAAATATCAGAATGATATATCATTTCATTGCAGATCTAATAAATAAGTATCCTTTACAACAGTATATATGTATATACATAATGTATATATATTATGTATACTGTATATATACATATACATGTGTATATATATAATGTATATATGTATATACATATATATAATGTCCTATATTTAATTGCAAAGTGTATAACTACACAGATTGCTTTAGAAGGCAAGATTTTTTTAAACTCAGTTTGAGATGGTTTTGAATCCAAAGACCAGTTCTAATTCTTCCACTTACTGTGTAAACTTTTACAAATTTTATAAAAAATAGGAATACTTAGACTGCCTACTTCATAGAGCTGTTGTGAACAAAGAACTTTGTTAACCAAATGTGAGCCACATTCCGACCATTATTCCTTCCTACTACTAATCTTAGTTGGTTCTTTAAAAGCACCTATTTCAATTCAGGTTCTCCAATTTACTGCTGAAAAATAAGCCCTTGATTTAAACTGAAGAATTATTTAGAGTTGAAGTCTCCAGAATTGATAGTAACCATTGGGAAGTGGTTATAAGAGCCTATTTTAGGCCTTAGAGAAACAGGAACAGGTACTAGTCAGAACTTACTGCCACGTATGTAAAAGTCTTAGAAATCATTACTGTGATAAAATATTTTCATCCTCCCAATTTGAAGATGGTGCAGTGAGAAAAATATGTCTATGTCTCAGAAGTCAAAGAACCTGTGTTCAAATTCTGCTTCTGACATATACAACCTCTGTGACCATGAACAATTACTTAGCCTCCCTGGGTCTCAGTTTCCATATCAATAAAATGAGGGTGTGAGACAAGATGTCTTTTAAGGTTTCTTCCAGTTCTAGGAGTGTGTTCCTATGATGTCACAGACCCCTGTTTTGTTTTGTTTTTTTAAGGTTGTATTGAATTTTTATTTATTTTAAATATTTCATAATTACATTGTATTTTTTTTCCAAATTTATTAATTTGTTTTCAGTTTTCAACATTTACTTCCGTAAGTTTTAAATTTTCTTCCTCACCATCCCCAAGATGGCATGCAATCTTCTATGATCTCTACACATACATTTCTATTAAACAGAATGTTGCATAGGCATGCTGCACAGAAGAATTTTAATGAATGGAAGAAACTAGCAGAAAAACAAAACAAAACATAAGGAAACATAACAAAAAAGAAAATGGCCTGCTTAATTTTGCATTCTGACTCCATAGTTCTTTCTCTGGATGTGGATGGCATTTTGCATCATGAGTCCTTTGGAAATGTTTTAGGTCCTTGCATTTCTGAGAAGCGCTAAGTCTACTAAAGTCATTCCTTGTACACTGTGGCTGTTACTATGTATAATGTTTTCCTGGTTAGCGCACTTCATTCAGCATCAGTTCATAAAAGTCTTTCTAGGTTTTCCCAAAGTCTACCTGCTCATCATTTGTTACAGTATATTAGTATTCCATTATATTCATATACCACAACTTAATTCGGTCATTCCCAATTGATGGACATCCTCTCAATTTTCAGTCCATGACCACCACAAAAAGAGCTGCTATAAATATTTTTATACATGTGGGTCCTTTTCCCATCTTTATGATCTCTTTGAGATACAGATATAGAAGTGATATTGCTGGGTCAAAGGGTATATATATTTTTATACCCCTTTGGGCATAGTTCCTAATTGCTCTTCAGAATGGTTGAATCAGCTCACAGGTCCACCAACAATGAATTAGTGTTCCAATTTCCCCACATCTTCTCCAACATTTATCATTTTCCTGTCTTGTCATGTTAGGCAATCTGATACGTGTGATGTGGTACCTCAGAGTTGTTTTGATTTGCACCTCTCTAATCAAGAGTTGTTTAGAGCATTTTTTCTTATGACTACAGATAGTTTTGATTTCTTCATCTGAAAACTGCTTGTTCATATCCTTTGACCATTTATCAGTTGGGTAATGACTTGTAGTCTTGTAAATCTGACTCAGTTTATATATTTTAAAAATGAGCCCTTTATCAGAGACAGTAGTTATAAAAATTTCTTCCCAGTCTTCTGCTTCCCTCCTAATCTTGGTGGTATTAGCTTTGTTTGTGCAAACCTTTTTCAATTTAACATGAGCAAAACTATGCATTTTGTATTTCATAATGTTTTCTATCTCTCATTTCATCACAAATTCCTCCATTCTCAATAAATCTGACAGAAAAATTATTCCTTGCTCCTTGAATTTGTTTATAATATCAGTCTTTATTCACAAGTTGTGTATCCATTTGGATTTTATTTTGGTATATGGTGTCAGATGTTAGTCTATGCCCAGTTTTTGTCACACTATTTTCCAGTTTTCTTAGCAGTTTTTGTCAAACAGTGAGCTCTTATCCCAGAAGATGGGGTCCCTTGGGTTTACCAAATAGTAGATTGCTATAATCATTGACTACTGTGTCTTGTGTACCTAACCTATTCCACTTATCTACTCTCTACTTGTTAGCCAGTACCAAGTAGTTTTGATGATAGTTACTTTATAATGCAATTTAAGCTCTGGTATGGCTAGACCACCTTCCCTAGAATTTTGTTTTCATTAATTCCCTTGATATTCTGGACCTTTTGTTCTGCCAGATGAATTTTGATATTATTTTTTCTAACTCTATAAAATAAATTTATAGATTGGTATGGCACTAAATAAGTAAAAAAAATAGGTAGAATTGTCATTTTTATTGTATTAGTTTAGGCTACCCATGAGTAAGTGATGTTTTTCCAATTATTTAGATCTGACTTTATTTGTGTGAAAATTGTTTTGTAATTGTGTTCATATAATCCCTGTATTTATTTTGGTGGGTAGACTCCCAAATATTTTATAATGTCTACAATAACTTTAAATGGAATTTCTCAATCTCTTGTTGTTGAACTTTGTTAGTAATGTATAAAAATGCAATTGATTCATGTGGGTTTATTTTATATCCTGATACTTTGCTAAAATTGTTTATTATTTCAAGTAGTTTTTTGCTTGATTCTCTAAGTATATCATATCATCTGCAAAGCGTGATAAGTTAATTTCTTCTTTGCCTCTTCTAATTCCTTCTATTTCTTTTTCTTCCCTTATTGCTAAAGCTAACATTTCTAGCATTTCTAACATATTGAATAACAGTGGTGATAATGGACATATATATCCCTGTTTCACCCCCAATCTTACTGGACATGAATATAGCTTGTCCTCATTACATATAATGCCTCCTAATGGTTTTAGGTAGATACTACTTATCATTTTAAAGAAAGTTTCATTTATTCTCAAACTCTCTAGTGTTTTCAATAGGAATAGGTGTTGTTTTTTCTGCATCTATTGAGATAATCATAAGGTTTCTGTTAGTTTCTTTGTTGATATAATTAATTATGCTGACAGTTTTCCTACTATTGAACCAGTCCTGCATTCCTGGTAAAATCCTGATCAAAGTGTATTATTCTCATGATAAGTAGCTCTAATCTTTTTGCTCATATCTTATTTAAAATTTTTGTATCTATATTCATCAGGAAAATTAGTATATAATTTTCTTTCTCTGTTTTGATTCTTCCTGGTTTAGGTATCAGCATCATATTTTTATCATAAAAAGAATTTGGTAGGACTATTTCTTTGTTTATCTTCTCAAATAGTCTGTGTAGTATAGAAATTAATTGTTCTTTAAATGTTTGATAAAATTTGCTTGTAAATCCATCTGGCCCTGTAGATTTTTTCCTAGGGAGTTCATGGATAGCTTATTCAATTTCTTTTTCTGAGATGGGGTTATTTAGGTATTTTACTTCATCTTCTGTTAATCTGGGCAATTTATATTTTTGTAACTGTTCATAAATTTCACTAAGGTGGTCAAATTTACGGGCATACAACTGGGCAACATAATTCCTAAATATTGTTCTAGTTTCTACTTCATTGTTGGTGAATTTACCTTTTTTATTTTTGATACTCATAATTTGGCTCTCTTTTTTTCTAATCAAATTAACCAAAGGTTTATCGATTTTGTTTTTTGTTTTCATAAAACCAGCTCTTAGTTTCATTTATTAGTTAGTTTTCTTAATTTCAATTTTATTAATCTCTCATTTGGTTTTCAGTATTTCTAGTTTGGTATTTAATTGGAGATTTTCAATTTGTTCTTTTTCTAGCTTTTTCAGTTGTATGCCCAAATTTATTGATCTCCTCTTTCTCTATTTTATTCATGTAAGCATTCAGAGATATAAAATTTCCACTAAGAATGCTTTCACTGCATCCCATAGATTTTGGTAAGTTGTCTCATTATTGTAATTCTCTTGAATGAAGTTATTAATTGTTTGTATGATTTGTTGCCTGACCCATTCATTCTTTAGGATTAGATTATTTTGTTTCCAATTAATTTTTAGCCTATCTTTCCAAAGGCCTTTATTACATAAAATTTTTATTACATCAGGATCTGAAAAGGATCCATTGAATATTTCTGCCTTACTCTACTGAATTGCTAGGACATAAAAACTTCACAATCCAGTGCAAAAAGTTGGAAATATTAAATGCATCAGAGACCTATTCTTATCAGCATCATCTTGGGTTATCTTTCCTTTTGTCGTAATGGGTCCACAAACATTAATTCACATTCTATAACTCAGTCTCCTCAGAAGTAAAGTTCAATTTGTGAGGCAGTTGAATGGGGTAAGGTATGAAGTCTGTGACTATGGTACAGTGTAAAGCTAACAACTCTAAAGAGAATTAAATCCACATATCTGGCCCTATTAATGCTGTATGATAACCAATAAACTAATGGACCAATAACAACCCTTTAGTAAATATTGATAGCCTACGTGAAAGCCCCAAATGATGAATCTAAGAACCTGCAGAATGGCATTGTCTCCCAAACCAAAAGACTTTCTTCTAGGCCAGCCCCCAAAGCCATCACAGAGGGGAGAAATCATTGTGGAGATATCCACCTTTCTTACCAGCATAAACAACAACTGCCAATCAACTGCCACCAATAGAAGGATAGGCACAAGAGCCCTAGGAGCAGCAGAACCCCATCCCCAGATCAGTGGTTCTACTTTTAGCCTAGCTTTTGCTAAGAATGATCTACTGTGGAGATGAGGCCAGTCATTCCCACCCCAGGACAGATTAGTCAGCCTAACTAAAGCATCCAGGCATCCAAATGAAAAACAGGTAGCAGTATGTTCCAGACAAGTAAAACCACCACCACTGTCTTGACAACCATCTCCCCTAGGTCTGTCATGGAGACAACCCAGGAATTAACCCAGAAATCCTAGGAAAAGCAATGCTTTCAAACTCTGTGGAGATGCAGCCTAGCAGCTGCTCCTGCAGGTGCCATATCCACAGCTACCAAAAGACCCCCCAAAACAAAGTTCTTGTCACCAAAATCCTTGGCATCATCAAGTCATTCAGCCTCAGAAACTGGAATGATTTTTTCAGGGGAAATGACATTAAAGTAGCATTTCCATCTGTTTTGCCTCTGCACTCTACAGACTAGGAGAACTTTCCATCTAACTTGCAACTGAAACCTTTCATGTGATATTACTTCCTTTAGAATGTGAGTTCTTTGAAAGCAGGGAAGTCTCTTACTTTTCTCTTTGTATCTTTAGCACTTAGAACAGTGTTTTGCACACAGTAGTGCTCAATAAATGCTTTATTCATTCATAGCTATATGCATAACTGCATATATATATATGATATACACATATGTATATCACATATATGTATATATACATATATATAAGATAGGAGATTGTGGCAAATAGTGCATTTTTTAGTGTGAACAATGTTAAACATAATTTTTTTTCCTAGGAGGATCTTAACAATTAATACGGTTTGCAAGGTCTCACTATTCAAATTGGCCACAAATTTCTCTTACAGTTCCAGCCTAATTTGCAAAACACTACATTTTCACTTACAAGGCTATTTTTTATTTCTCATAATTAATTATTCTGTAATGAATAGTTTCATAAATTTGAAGATGATTTCATACATCATCTAGAGAGATGATATAAAACTAGATCTAAAAAGGATATTTTATTTTTATTTTTGGCAGAGGCTACCAGTACCTTGAAGCTCAAACATGCTGTGTTCTTGGCAGAGCAAAAAAGATTGCGATGACAACAGGCATGTGAATTTCACTTGGAAGGAGAATGTGGTACATGACCTAGAATCTCCTTTTCACATAGATTACAGCTATTCTGCCCCCATCACACATTTTTTTGGTTGGAGGTGTAACAAGAGGAAGAAAATAGAGAAGCCATCTAAGTTTGCATTTCTCATTCACCAAGAACCAGCACAGTCAGAGCTGGGGACCATCAGTTAATCAATTATGACAATGTTTGGGTTTTATGTCACATTGGCTTTATATCTGTATGTATTCCAAGTCAGCAGTTATCTATGCTCAGACCACTTTGCTAAACATTGGATGACAAAAAGTTTAAAGAAAATGCAATCCCAGATTTTGTGGAGTTAATAATCCATTAGGGTTTTATGACTTGAATATAGAAAAATAAAAGTCAAAATCAATGTAGTAAGTAATGTCTGAGGATAGAAAGGCCATATTAACTCCAGGAGGTGGAAAAGGGAATAAAGGAAGCCTTCATGGAGGAGGTGACACCTGATCATAGACTTTGGACTGGAAGCAATCTTAGAGGGCACTTAGTCTATCTCTTTTTACAGATGAGGAACTGATGGCTAAGGAACTTAATTGACCTTTGCATTAGATGGCAGGTTATGGGGTAGATAGGAATTCAACAGGTAAAAAAAGGGAAGGAGGAAATAACTGGCATGGAGATACTGTTGTTTAAGGAATGAAGGAAGTAAAGTATAGGCAGACGTAGGGAACCTGTGGCTTTAAGGCCACATGTGACCTTTTAGGTCCTTGGGTGCAACCTTTGGACCTAGTCCAAAGTTTTACAGAACAAATTCTTTTATTAAGGGAAAGTTTGTTGTTCTTCGAAGTTTGAATTCAGTTAAAGGGCTGCACTTAAGGACCGAGAGGGCCACAGCTTCCCCACCCCTGATATAGGGCATGTTAAGAAAGCAGAGAGTAGTCAAGCTTGACTAGTTTTGAGTATAAGGGAGAAGACACAAGGATAAACCTGGAAAGGGAAACTAACAGCAGAAAGTAACAGCAGACAATGGAAAGCAGTAGGGGTTGCCAAAGATTTTTGAGCAGAGGAGAAATCAAAACAGTCCTAATAAAGTATTCATGTAGGGATAGCAAGTAAATGTCTAATGTCAAATCACTATGAAATGTAAACCAAGTATTCTTGACCTCTCCCTGAATAAATTACAGCTCTTATGACCCTCCCCTCTAACACCATCCTAAGCAAAGCATGCTTTGGATATGCTGAGAATACGTTACAAATCAGTATTAGTCAAGGTGGTAAACTATCTGACTTGGTGCCATGAGAGTATAAAACTCATTCAGCATTCACTCATGAAAGGTTTCTTGGATGTTTATGACAGATAGACAGACAGACTGTAGTGGGGAGGACACAGACATATAAGATACAGCTTTTTAAGAAGGGTCATCCGATCTGGACCCAAATAACTGTAATAGACAATGGATTATGATAATACAGGAGAAAAGTACAAAATCATGTGAGATATCTTTTTTTCCTACTTGGCTAAATGTCAGTGAGGATCTCTGGTGGGGGGAAAGAAAGGCTGCATCAGCAGCCTATTTTCTTAGCCCCAGTCAACAGACTATCATGAATACATGCCCTTCCTCCTGCATCTATCCTTATTGTGTCCATTCTTTGCTATTTGAAGTAAGGGAGTATTAAACGTGGAATGGACTGGGCTTTGACCTGGTAAACTTTGAGAAATCAGGAGGACATCATGAACTGGAGTCCATGGTAGAATTTGCAAAACTAGATAGACATACTAGCTTTAGAGTTTTCAAAATGTTTGACAGATCTCACTTAAGCATTGTAACAATGTGTGAGCTAAGTAACATAGGTTACTATACTCATTTTACAGGTGAGCATGCTAATGATCAGTGAGGTTTAAGTGTCATGGCTAGCAAGCATTAGAAGTGGGATTCAGAGCTACCTATTCTGATTCCAAGATCAATATTCTATAGGGTACTCTGTACTATACCTGCCCTTTCCTGAAGGTAGTAAGAATTGCATGTTTTAAGCTCAGAAGAGAAGTCAGGACTAGAAACAGATTTGAGAGGCATTTACACAACTGTTAGTTGAATTTGCAAATGAAATATAGCAAAGGAAGAGAAAGCAAAAGAGAAAGGCTAGGGATAGACCCTTAATAGGTGATGAAACAGTAGGGAGTTCCAAACCCTTTTCCAAAAAAAACAGAACAGACAGCCCAGTACCGGACTATTAAGGGTAGTGGTGATGATGGTGAAGATGGTGATGATACAAATCTGTCAGGAAAGCCATGAACAGGCTAGTTTTAAAGAATTTTCTGTTTGATAGGGGTGAGGGAATGGATGCTAAATTCACTATAACTTCAAAGTCAAAGGGTCAGTGTTTTCAACTATCTGATTTTGTGACTTCCAAGACTAGGCTAGGGTATGATTATAAGAAAGGACCCCAGTCTAGCCCCTCCATAGGGGCTCTAGGACTGTCTTTTGCAAATCACCCTATTTTTCTCTTATTCACTTCCTCCATAAGACTGGGATGCAATTGGGGTTAGGGGTAAGCAGGGAGAATGTGTTGCATGAAGCTCTGAAGAGATACTTTTGGCTTTTCAAGTATGGACTAAGGGAAATGGGCAGAAATGGATGAAGAAGATGGCCAAAAAACCTAGACTCTTTTGGGGATAAATCTGTGCTAAAATATTAATAAAACACTTGATAACCTAAAAGATGTTGGGAGAGCAGAGGAAAAAAACTACTTTTGTCTAATGTACTGGAGAAATTGTTCAGTCGTTTTTGACTGTAAAAACCTAAATCCTGCCATCCTTTATATGCCAAGGGCAATGAGACACAGTGTGAGCCAGCAAGTTGGTCATGCCAGTTTAACATGTCTGAATTGTTTAAACTAGTAAAGCCAATATACCATGTCAAATACTTAAGATAATGTGGTAGAATGACAATAAACTTTATTGTGTAGCAATTTACATAACATTTTTAAGTGAAAAATGTGTTGCTCTAAGAGGACAGCCAGATTGAAACAAAATGTAAAAAGTCATGAAAGAGACAATTCAAATGTCAAAAGAAGGAAAGAAAAATATTAATCTTTCTGACTAAGAAACGAGTGTTCTCTGCTCCTTGCAACCTGGGCTTGTAGGGGGCAGAGCTGGGCGTAGTTGCCAAGAGCAAAGGTTATATACATCTACTCAGGTAAGTGCAAGAGGTGGTTGAACTTAGATGATCCAATGTCCTTTCCAGTTCTTAAATCAATGACGCTAAGAATCTGCCCCTCCACACACAAATTAGGCAGAATTTCTAGGCTTCCACATTGGTGTTTCCTTTTTCCTGGAAAGTTCTATCTTTCCACAGAACTTCAAATGTTTAATGGTTGCAACTTAATTAAAAATATGTGTATACACATATACATGTATAAATGGATCTATGTATGTACAATGATGTTTCATCAGTGTTTAAAAGTGCAAACATTTCTATTGCTTTCAACTAATAAAGTGAATCTACTTTTCTCATTTCAAACTTCTTTGCGAGTTGTTATGAACGAATGTCATGTAAAACCAGCCTACGTGGCATTCTGTTCATTTTTCCTGAGGATAAAACTGGAAGCAACAATAATTAGATGCCTCGCTGAGGACCATGCTAGAAAGCTGATGGCAGAGCTGGTGTGTGAATTCTACTGAACTCCTGGAGAGAGTCAAAATTTTAAAAATAATACATGATGTCACTGTAAGTGGTAATAGACATAACCATGAAGGCCACAAAGTACTATTGTTTGGCAATTTCTCATCTTATATTTCAAGCCTGGCATTTGAGTTAATAGCTGTGTCCATGAAGATATCAGTCAGTCACCATCCAATGAGCACCAATTGTGTATGGTACTTCTAATATCCTTGCATGAGACATCCTGTGAGAATTAAAAGTGGCAAGAGTGGGGCCTCATCAATTTTTGCCTGGACTACTCCAGTGACCTCCTGAAGATTCTCTCTGCTCCTGGGCTCTTCCTTCTCTAATCCATTCTCACAAGCTATTCTCCATGCCTGGAATATATATTCTTCTCATGTACCATCTCAGAATTCTTGTCTTTCCTGAAGCCTCAGCTCAGATGAACCGAGACCAAGAGAGAGGGAGAGAGAGGGGGGTAGAGAGAGAGAGAGAGAGAGAGAGAGAGAGAGAGAGAGAGAGAGAGAGAGAGAGAGAGAGAGAGAGAGAGAGAGAGAGAGAGAGTGTCTGTGTCTGGGGAATGTGTATATAGAGAGACAGACATATATTTCCATGGTTGGTTAAAAAGCAGAGAAAAAATTAAAAATAAACTTCTGCTTGTCATACTCATTATCAACTCATTATTAGCAGGTAAGTGGATTTTCCAGCTGTATGTTCCAAAGTTTCTGAATTTCTAAAAAGCCCAGTGCCCTTTTCCATCCTGAGTACTTAAAAATGATGATAATAATAATTATAACGCAGCAAATTGGAACATACAGCAAAGCTCCCTTATGATATTTAGACCTACCCAAGAGTATTTTCACAATTCTAAAGAAAGTGTTTTTTACCTAATTATCATACATGGCCTTCAGTGAAGTACTACTCAGACACAGCACGTCTTTATAATATGGAAGTGACCATGGTTGTTCATTAACTATTCCAAAGGAACATAAACTCTGCTAGAAAGATTTTATAAAAGCCTGCTGTCCAATGACCAGATTGGTCAAGTTGGATAAGTTCTTCACCATGTGGAATTGAGGTTAAGAGGTCATTACGTTATAGCCATTTTTACCTGTCATCTACTAAATTTGCATGGATACAGAAAGCACAGATGATGTATAATGCAGGTATATTACTTTCAGATAGTTAATTATTATTAAGCAGAAACCAGATGTCTACTACTGCCTATAGCATCAGCCAATTAGCAACAGATATTAATTAGATAAATTATTAATTAATATTAATATTTATATTTATATTAATTCATATTAAATAATAACTAATATTAACTATTAGTAATGAATGCAATTAACTAACTGCACTAGAGACTAGAATCAGGAGTGGGGTTAGGGAGAAGCAAATCTAACTCATAATAGGTACTCAAAAGTTAGGCTATTCTAGTGAGGGAAGTATAGTTTTCCAAGGCCCATGAATTCACTGATTATTATTCTTTGATCTTGTCCTACCAATCTTCCTGTTAATGACCTGCCATCTTGCTCCTTTCTTGACTTGGGATCAGGCGCCCTATGAGCTTGTGACTAGTTTCACTCTCTCCTCTAAGGGACACTTTAGGGTTGTGTTTTGGCCTGCTCTGGTGGAATGACAAGGCTCAGAGTCAAAGGCTTTCTGATACACCTCCACACTAGGTTCTTCCCTCTTGTCCCAAGGACCTGTCCTAGAGGGAAATAGAGGTGTCAACCTGGCAGGTTCCATCTTCAGGGTGTAACAGTAAGCACCCCAACATACATGGGGGGACCTGCTATCACAGGTTCATAGATCTGTATTCATAAAAGGAAAGGCAACTTTTGAGGGGTTAACAATCACTTTAATCAAGCACATGTATCATTCCTTTAACCAAGCACATATATCACTCACCTAGTTTTGGGGAGTCAGCACTCTGAACTTCAAAGAAAATACAGAGAAATTAAAAGTCAACAGGCATGGCTTCCTCTGCCTAAATACAACAGACAGGTCCAACTGTCTGACCATAGTTACCAGAGACATCTACCCACTCCCCTCCTCATCTGGCCAAATAATCACTTCCAGTCAGTAAGCTCCAAAATAAAACCACACCTCAGAGTCTTTATATACTTTTTAGAGCCAGAGGGCATAACACCCCTTGAGAACCAGTGCCTCATTAACAAAAGGCTTGGACCTTCCTACAAATTTTCCCAGGCCCAAAAATGGGTGGGAAAGATACTCCTTAATCACATTATTCAGAGACATTATACTTCTTATTATACTAAAACTGCAAAAGATCCTATTTTACTTGCCATTACACAGGATCAGAGGTAAAGGTCATAACAACTGCTGCAGTTTTTATCTTCTAAATGATTATGATGGGCTTTACAGGATTTTTGCTTGAACATTTTCACAGATGAAGAAACTGAGATTCAGGAGAAACTAAATTATTTCTCAGGTACATTTTTCTTACTGATTTTCTTTCCTACAGTTAACAAAATACTAAAAGAGAGTTCTTTGAGAATGAAATGGTCATTATAACTTTATCTGAGCTGGACTACCTTTTGTTTTACTAGTTTTAAAATTACCTTTCTCTTGGGGATACTTGGCCAATCAAATCATTTAAAGTACTGGTGGGAAGAATCACAGAATCCTGAGTTCATAGATTTACACCTAGGCAAGACCTTTGGCATTTTATATTGGTGTGCAGGTGTGCATGTGTGTATGCATATTTGTGTGTTTAAACACATCCTGAGAGCACGTAAAGAAATGTACAACATTTACTTCTATTTTCCAATATCTGAGTGGGGATGATAGCAATAGTGGCATATTTTATGCTATCATAAAAATTCTTATTCTCTTGAGACACTTTCCCCTTGATAATACAGTTTATATGCTGTCAATCAGAGCTATGACTTTTCTTTTTCTTAATCCAGCCAGTACCCTTGAGATTCTGTAATCATGATTATACAAACAGTAGGCAGTATCTCTGCATAAATCCCTGATGATTTTATGTCCATTGTCACTATGGAAAACAAAATAAAATTGTTAAAAAATCAAAAGAACTCAGCAAGATATCTACGTTGTAGGAAAAGGGGGAAATGGTACAACAAGCAGTCCCTCCACTTTTCACCTGTTTCAGATATGGTCAGACTCTTACATGGTGTTGAAATTAGGAAGGGTGAAGTAAGTACTAGGTAGCTCATTGCTGAGCCTTAGTTTTCTCATCTGTAAAATGTGGATAATGATACTTATAACAGTAATTATATATACATTTTCAGTTTGGCAAATATTTTATACAAATTATGACATCTGGACCCCTCACAACAACCCCATGAGGCAGGTGTGCTATTAATAACAGTACCATTTTACAGTTGAGGAAAATAAGGCTGAGAGAGATCAAAAGACTTGTTTAGAATCACAACATGCATGTGTGAGGTAGGATTCAAATTCAGATGTTCCTGACTCCTAAGTCCAAAACTTAACAGTTTTACTAATTCACCAGGTTCAGTACAAGAGAGAAAAGATGACATAGGATAGATTTGCAGTGAGCAACATTAGTCTCAGACATGTGGTCAAGTCATGTAACATTCCCAAGTGTCAGTTTCCTCATCCATGGCAGAGTTTGGACTTAGAAAAGCAGGATTTGGATCTCTGCTTTTTACCTATGAAATCTTGGCCAAATGTCTTCACTAATCTGGGTTTTACCTGTCAAATGAATGGGTTAGACTAGCTGAGCTCTTACCTTCATTTCCAGTTCTAAATAATAAAAGAAATATTGAAAACTATGTAAAAATAAATGTTCTACAAATGCCAACTAATAAATAAATTTTCTTTATCTGTTAGGACTTCTTACTAAAGACATGTCAGGATGCCTTAGGGCATATGCACAAAAACAAACAAGATTTAAATGAAAACCTCCTGGTAAACTGAAAATTCTACCAACTAATGAGTTCTCTTTGAGAAGAAATGTCAAAGCAACTAGATTTTATTGACAGTAAAGTGCGCGCGAGCACGTGTGCGCATGCACGCACGTGTGTGTGTGTGTATGCATCCTTGGCATAGCATCTAGTATATAGTAGGCACTTGAGTGATTATTGACTGATTGTTACTATGTAATATATAATATGTATGTGTGTACGTATGTATGTATGTATATATGCACAAACATATACACACATATTTATTTATGTTTGGGCAGCTAGGGTGGCACAGTGGATAGAATGCCCAGTCTGGAGTCTGGAAGATTCATCGTCCTAAGTTCAGATCTGGCCTTAGGCACTTATGGTATGACCCTAAGCAAGTTACATCCTCCTGGAGTCTGCCTCAGTTTCCTAAAGAAGGAAATGGCAAACTCCATTATCTTTGCCAAGTATCTCCAATATCTTTGCCAAGAAAACCCAAAACGGAATCAAAAAATGACTGAACAACAAAATGTTTATATTCACAAATAAGCCCTTAAGCCATTTCTCTCAACTCTTTATTAGTCACCATTTTACCATAAAGAAAAGACTGTTCCCCCCCTCCCGTCCCCCAGTCACACACACATAAATAGTTCTACTTCCATTCATATATACTTCTCAGGTTCCCATTTTACCTATGCCTACATTTAGGTCCATTTAAAGACTTCATGTTAAAGAATGCTGGCTGGTAAAGAACTGCCACAGGATGGTTAATTTGCCCCCTCTTCCTCACAAAATTGGAAGTGGAGAGTACAAATGAAAAAGAAAGGCTCACATTTCTATAGTACTTTCATGTAGAAATTTTTTCCTCATAACAATCCAGTAAAGTAGGTAGTACAAGTATTATCCCCATTTTACAGATGGTGAAACTCAACCTTTGAAGGCTGTAAAGTGATTTGTCCTAGGTCACATATGCAATTAGGTGCAGAACAGTCTAAAATAAAGCTGACATTAATCTAACATTTTCCTCAGAGCAGAGTTAGGCAGGTATTGAAAGTATTATTTTATATTTTATAACTAAACAAAGGAGGACTTGTATAGGTTTGGCAAGCTTCATAAAGTATCTCATAACTGGGATAAAGCAGACATACCTAGACCCAAATTCAAATCTCTTGACTCACTGTCTGGAGCTTTTTCTTCCCGATTAAAGAGAGCTGTTGAGGGGTTTGGCAGACAAACTAAAATGGCCAGATTATTACAATTTCATTTATGGCTAAAAGTGTCATGGAAAAACTAGGTTGATTTTAGGAGATGACATGACATTTTTGGTACTCAATGGAGAGAAGATTGAGATTTGTAGTTGGTCCATTACCTTGACTAGAAGAGTACAGACAGGGCAAAGGCTAGGATTTAAGAAGAGACTTTCTGGGAAGAGGTCTCCTTGAACTGCTGTAGTTAACAGATTTTTCTAAGATATTCTATAACTTACAAGATTCTAGTCAGAGCAGGAATTTCTTCTTTTCCTTGACTTTTGTCTTCTTGTCTTTAAAAAGAGTGAGATTTTTCTCACATAGGGCTTTTCACATGTGTTCCATAAGAAATATCAGGATCAAAAAAAATATATATGTGATGAGGAATAAATATTTGGTGGATGGCATAAAACTTCTCTTATGTTTTAGAACCACTTCCAAATGATAATCTTTGTCCCAAAAGCGTTACGAAGTTTTCACATATGTTGCTGCTTCACTCCAGGGCTGAGAAACATTTTTTATTTCCTATTATGTAACTTGCCTGTTAAAGATGGTGTTGACTTGAAACTTTGCTATTTTCTCTCTCTCGCTAGCTTTTAAGACACATCCTATGCTAACTTTTTAAACTTTCAGAAGAAGTAAAACAGTTGCTAAGCAGTGAAAATGTTTTTTAGGGAACAAATTTTCCAAGCAAAGTAATTTAGTAAATGTTATTTATATTACTTAAGGCTCTACATAATGTCTTTAGGGGAAGCGAGGTGGTGCAGTGGAGAGAGCACCAGTGCAGGAGTCAGGAGGACCTGAGTTCAAATCTCACCTCAGACACTTGACACTCACTAGCTGGGTGACCTTGGGCAAGTCACTTAACCTCAACTGCCTCATCCTGGGTCATCTCCAGTCATCCTGATGAATATCTGGTCACTGGATTCAGATGGCTCTGGAGGAGAAGTGAGGCTGGTGACCTGAACAGCCCTTTCTCACTCAAAACAAAGTCAAGTGCAAGTCATGTCATCATTTCTCTGATGGCATGCTCTTCTTTGGCAATGAAGGACGAACACATACATACATACGTAGATAATATATTTACCTAGAACTTCAGGCATAGAATAATACATCTTATTTTTTTTAACTGGGGACTTGTATCAAAAATATGCAATTATGTTTAAAACGTCACTTAATTAAATGTTACTTAATACAGGTCCTATTTCCTCCATTATCTATACAAGTAATAACGGGGGGAAATATTTTCTCTCCATCTTTGGTTTCCTTTCATTGCCATTGCTTTCATTAAATATAGGAGTGAGATTGGGTTCTCTGGGACCAATGGAATATAGGTTTTGATGAATTCTATACAAAGAGGAAAGACTCTGGGTACCACCCAGGAACCAACTAGGTGATGGGTCACTAAGATCACAGATGCTTATCACCAGAAGCCTGGTCATCAGGGATGACTTCTAGGGGGTTATATCAACTCATAAAGACTGTACACTAAGACATGGAGAGAATGATATAGGTGAATAGGATACCCACAAATGAAATCATATATATCTGAATTACTGAATTATTATGATAAGCATCTCAGGAATGAGATTCATTACTGATAACAAAAAAAAAAGTGAACTAAAGCTTCAAGAAAGGCTGTTGCTCAGGAAATTATCATAGATATCAAATAAAGAAAAAAAAACATGAATACTTTGACATTAACATATTCTTTCTCCCAAAAAAGGTTTTTCATAAAATTTTAAATCAGGTGTGAAACAATAGCTAAACAAACTAGATGCCCCTGTACGGCAGGTTCTGATCACATTCTGGTGAATAACATATGTCAACAGCACAAATAAATGGCTTTTCTGCAATAAAAAAGGGAGAACAAGAACCAAAATCAGTCAGGGAAAATTCAGTGGATGTCATGGAAGATGTGCTGGAAGGGAGACATTTAGTCATTCAAAGAAGAGGACATACATAAAGCTAAACAGTCCATCTTTCTTTGAAATTAAGAGTTCATAATAGATATTCAGAAAGATCATTTGAACAATCCAGATGAGTTCTCAGGAAAAAGTTAGACAAAAGTAGCTCAGGCAGAATTTTAGAGTTATCTGATAGACAAGAAATTCTTCAAGAAACATATTGATCTCTGGCAATTTAGAATCCTAGAACACTGAGAATCATCTATCATGTCAGAATTTTAGATATTATTACCTTGAAATAAAGATGAGGAAATTGAGGTCCAGACACATGAAATACCATGACTAAGGAAAGGAAATGCTGGAGAGAAGCATTTAAATATAGAAGATATTCCCAAATTAAAAGGAAGAGACAGATTGAAGGAAAATTAATGGGGAAATGAAGTATATATGTAGTTTAAAATAAATGGCATTAAAGCATGAAACTGGCAGTGTGGCATGCATGAAAGGTCAATAGATTTGGATTCAGAGGACCTGGATTTAAATCCCAGTACTCAACTTGGGACACCAAATCTCTCTGAACCAATGTCTTCATCTGCAAAATGATTTCTACAGATAAGCCCTAAAACCCCTGAACCTATGAGCAGATATTTTTTTAAATTACTGACAGTCTCTTTTAACTGTCCTTCTGAAGGATGACCACCTTCTGAATAATTGAGAATCCTCTAACTATAATCACATATGACTGCAAGGAACAAAGGAAAAGTATTAGGGCCTTCTTCAGGAAACAAGTCAGATTAATTAGGCCAGAATTAATAGGCTTACTCCAAAATTGTAAGGATAAAGTTTTAGCAATCTTATCACAGCCTTAAGAATTATATGAGCATATATATATATATATATATATATACATATATATGTATATATGTATATATACATATACATATGTACATGTACATACATACACACAGGTGTATATACTTTTAAGAAACATCCTTTCGGTAGGAATTGAAGTAGGCATGGGTTAAATTATTTAATAGACAACAATATGAGCAAAGGTATATAAAGAACCAGGAGTTGCTATAACGTACAAATTCATAAAACTCCAGTGTGGAAACAGGCATCTATGGCCATCTATTAAGCCCTCACCAGAGAAAACAGGAGCTGGAAGTCAGTATGCATATGCTAAGTAGAAAAGATGGAAAACGCAAGAGGGATAGTGCCCAGAAGGTTCTTCATATGCAAAAATCACTGTGGGTAGTACTGAAAAACTGATGACAATGTTCTCTCTCACTGCCAATAAACCAAATTGCAGAACATTTGACTAAGACACTTTTGACACTCAAGAGAAAATAAAAGAGGATGAATATGGACTAGCTTCAAATATAAGCATGTTTGTATAATCCATGTCTCAAAGTCCATTGGTATGGGACTCTCTTTTCATTGGTAGGGATAAATGCCCTGCTCTGCATGAGGGGTGGGTCAAGTTGGCAAGACCAACCAAGAGCTTAAATCTCTTAAAGCTTCATGTCTCTTCAGGTTCCTTGTAGCTTTAAGTCCTGCAGTTGCTTCAGTTGATTCTGACTTCCAACTTTGAGACAGAAGATGGAGGAGGCCAATCCTACTTCAGGTTTCTGAAAGAAAAGACTACGGGAAGATGAGAGGAGCCAGTAGTCTCCATCCTACTCCCAGCTGACTACTCTAGAGACCTCAGGGAGTTTACTCTTGCATGAAATGTAGAAATCTCTCTCAGCAGAGCAGAGTTACCTTTCTCCCAAAGGGAGAGCTCCTTTACTCTGTATTGTTTGTTACATTTTGTCAAATGTATCAGAAGTTAGACTGAACTTGAGAATTACATCTCCTAGTTCAACAATATTTGAGAAAGCAGATGGATATGTCTAGTCTCTTACCTCCTCTCTCTGAGGAGAGCAAAGTGGCCATCTCTGGCCTCAACTTCCTGCTTCCCCTCCTGGCAGGAATTAAAGTCCCTCTTGGAGAAGGGTAGGGGGAGAAGAGGCTAGAGGTATCTATTCTACCTTCCCTCAAAACATATGACACCCTGAGACTACATGAGGGAGACAGCCATCTCAACACATGGAGCCTTACCACATTTGTTTCTTTGTTTTGTCCAGATCTGTGATTTCACTGACATATGGAAATCCTGCTTGGGAGTTCCCTTCACTAATGCAGACCAGAAACCTATAAGTAACATTTATTTTTAGAAAACTAACTTACAATGTAAAGGATAAACTTAGGATAAATTTATCTCTTCCTCACTTTTGCTCTCTATACTTAGTTGGTTCCTCAAGAGTGGTAGAGAATTCAAATGGATAATATTTGTGGTTTAATTAAATGGATGGCATTTTAATATTTGATACTTCAAGAATCAAAGGAGCTAGCATTGAAATGGATCTCAGAGATCATCTACCCTTTATTAAAAAAAAAAAAAAAACTAAAGCCAAGAGAGTTTGAGCATTTGCCCAAATTCAGATAGCTAGAATGTGACAAAACCAGGATTCGAACCAGTTCCTCTGACTCTAGATTCAGTGCTTTTCTGTAATGGGATTCATTATTTCACCAGTGAGACTGCTTCTTCCACGAATGAATGCAGAGTGCAGTTCCTATAGACCTTAGGACACTGGGTCAATAAGTTATTACTACTGCCCACCCTCCAAACCACTCATACACAGTCGCCAAACCTCTTGGAATGAATCTCTTTGAATTTATGCTCATCTGTCATTTATGTAGCTTTAAAAATCAATTAGTTTATGCATACTTTCTCCTAGGATATAAGGAAAAGCTTTCTAAGACTCCTGGGGGTGAGGAAGGAAATGAGACATAAATAGTTTCAGTAAAGGGCAGTCATGTAAAAGAGGGATTCATTGGCTAGAACTACGAAAAATGAGGAATACCTGAAAACAGATCAATGCAAACTTGTAAGCAAAAAAACTTCCTAACAGTTAGAACTGCCCCAAAGTAGATGGACCATCTCAGGACACAGTGGTTTCCCCTTTAAATTTACATCTTCAAAGTACTGAATAAAACTTCTTGAGGACATGGTAGAAAGTACAATAATATGATGAGGCATAGATGGGACCAGACGGCCTCTAAGGTCTATTCCAACTCTGAGATCCTATGATTCTGTAATAGGCTAGGAGTTTCTAATCCTATCATGTGTCATCATCACCCATGACATTTTTACCATCCTTTAAGGTTTACAAAGTCCACATATATGCATGTGTATATATGTGAGCTTTACATGTAACATGCATGTGTATTTATATGTATAAGATACACTCATGTGTATACACTGGTTTTATATATATAAACACACACTCTAGGCATCTAGGTAGCACAGTGGCTAAAGAGTGGGAGACTTGGAGTGAGAAAGATCTGATTTCAAACCAGTCATGTGAGCCCAGGCAAAGTATTTCACCCTTCTGTGTCTCAGTTTCCTCACTTTAAAACTGAGATAATAATAGTAAGTGTCACAGGGTTGTTAATGGAATGAGACAATATAATGTAAAGTAATTTGGAAAACTTTAAAGTCTTATACAAATGCTAGCTATTGCTGGAAAAACTGAAAGCAAAAGGAAAAGGGGATGGCAGAGGATGAGATGGATATATAGGGCCATAGAAACAATGAATGTGTACTTGGACAGACTTTGAGAGACAGTGGAGGACAGAAAGTGTGCCATAATCTATGGGGTCACGAAGAGTTGGATACAACTAAACAACAAATTGTTACTGTTAACACTGCTGTTTTTACTTTTATCATTATCACAGTTGGTCCTCAGAATAGTCTTATTCCCAGAGTTATTGTGAAGATAAATAAGATATTTGTAAAGCACTTAATATAATGCCTGGCACTTAGTAGATGCTTAGTACAAACTTGTTTCTTTCCTCTTTTACATTTGACAAATTAAAAAAGTGAAGGTACAAAGATTATGTGACTTTCTCAAGGTCACATAGATGATTAAGTGTTGGGTTCAGTATTTGAACCCAAATCTCTGTGATATTGTAAGTGTACTCCACTCAACTGCCTGCTGTTTATTAAAATTTGAATATATTTGAATGCTCCAAGGCATCTAAAAAGTCCCTTTTAATACAGGATGCTCCCAAGTTTCCCATTTCAGATACCTGCTGCCTAACATAAATTACAAAGATGGAAGCTGTTGGTTTTACATTCTGATGTTCAGAAATTTTTGTAAGTATAAAAAAAAAAAAAAAAAAAGATGCAAGGTATAGTAGACCAGGATCAATTAATCAACCAACAAGCTTTTATTAAGCACCAGATATATGTCAGGCACTACACTAGGTACAGAGGAGACAAAATAAAAAAATTTCCTGCCCTCGAGGAGCTTATACTGTATTCCAGAAGAGACAATATAAGGACATAAAAATATAATTAAAAAGAGAGAATACGTGCAAAATAAATTAAAGATGATTAGGAGGGGCGCCCAGGATTGGGAGGGGTGCCCAGCACTGGGAGGGATTAGGAAAAGACTCCTGTGGAAAGTGGTGCTTTATCTGAGCTGTGAGGAATGTAGGGAGTCATTGGAGATAGAGGGGAGGAGAGAGTCCCTTCCAGGCATAAGGGACAGCCTCTTCTGAGACATAGGGACAGAACATAGAAGGTCCTTATGTGAGAAACATCAGGATGGCCATTTTGACTGCTCTGAGGAGCAAAAAGAAGCAAGGTTATCACGAGGCAAGAAAAGTGGGGATGCTGACATAGGGGCAGGAAGAATTATTAAACTTCCACTTCATGAAAAATGGGTAAAGAAACTTCTAGGCAAACATTTCTATTTCTTTTTCTATTAAAGTAAATTTTATGGGATGACAGAGGTTAAAAGTTACCCTGACCCTCAACTCCTTAGAATCACTTTTTAAAAAATAGCCCATCCATTTTTAAACAAATGGTTCTGTTGATGGTTGGTGGCTCTGAAAACAGCTCATCTTCCTCAAATGACCTGGAGCTGAAAAAGGCAACAAGAAAAAACATTTGAATTTCGCCAGTGAAGCGTGAGTGATGCCTTCTCCCTCCCAGTCAGGAGAGGCTGACAGTCCTTCCAAACAGGTTGACTTCCTGCATAGTGTGCTCGCACAACTTACAGGCCTTCATTAAGCTGAGAAATTTAGCAAACAAATAAGGCCACAAATCATCAAAGCAACTACAGGATAATCTTTCTACCTGGTGGAAAATCTAAGAGAGAAACTTTTATTTTTTTTTTAAGATGCAAGCAGTATCCAAAATGTTGTCTAGTTTATTTCAGAAGTAACTAGGCTATAATCCTGTAACAAACAGTGTAATGCCTTGATGTTACGGCTTCTTCACTCTCCACAAAAAAACCCCAACTTTGATTAGAATAGAAGAATGAACATCTTTCTTTGCTAGGGAAAAATATCCAGAACCAGAAGTTCAGAATAAATATAAGTTCTGACAGAATCCATGTGGACTTACTTATAATCTTACTGAGTACATAGCTGAGTGTTTCTAACTTGACCCAGATCTCAAGTTCAGTTCTTAGCTCTTCTCTCTCTATTCTTTATTCCTTGGAGATCTCTTTGAGGAAAAAACATACAGTGACTTCTGTAATTAGATATGAGCCTTGCTAGGATTCTCTTGCTCTCCTGTGAAAGCCTCAGGGTTGTATTTACAATATGAGAAAGCATATTGTAAAAGGTTGTTTGGGTATTTGATCCTTCATTAAATGTGTTAGCTTCACATGGTGCTGTGACCACAGGATAAATCCTTAATCATTGATATTGAACAATCCACTATTTAAATTAATATTGGACTTGTTTTCTTCACCATTTAACACTTTGCAATATAACATAATCACAAAATCACAGAATTTGAGAGTTGGAAAGGATGCTCAGGGGTTGTTTAGTTCAACTCATGTTTCCACTTGCTTTTCTCCCATTGTTTTGTGCCTCTTACAACATGGGGCACCCACTGATCAAATGAGATAATATGGCCATAAAGCAATTTATGTGTGCATGTGTGTATGTATATGTATGCTTGTGTGTGTGCATATATAATATATGTTAAGAAGGCATGAGTTCATATCCAAACTCAGACACTTCCTCACTGTAGGACGCTGAGCAAGTCACTTATCCCCATTTGTCTCAGTTTGCTCATCTGTAAAATGAGCTGGAGAAGGAAATGGCAAGCCACTTTAGTACCTGACCAAGAGTCAGGCATGACTGAAATGACTGAACAGTGAAAATACATATGTATATAATGTATATGTATACAGATATATCCTCAACACTTCTCCCACCCCCCAAATATCCAAAGTGTTGTCAAGGCCTGCTGATTTTTCATCACCCACACCCAGCCCTACCCCCCATACCCCTTCCCCCACACACACACCCTTCTCTCCTCTTACGCTGTCATTATCCTAGTCTCTGTCTTCATCATCTCAAGCTTGGGCTTTTACAGTACCCCGCAGGTTGTTCTCCATTGCACAAGACTTTTCCTATTTCAGTCCCAATATATATATATACATATATAAAACAGAATATGTGTATATGTGTATGCATATACATACAGGCACAGTAACCTTCATAAAGAATAGGTCTGACCATGTAATGCATAAATCCTTCCCCCAAACACACACACATACAAAAAACTCCAATGTCTCTCTTTTATCTCTAGAAACAAATATAAAATCTTCTGTTTGGGTTCAAAGCCCTTCAATTTTTTTCCTTCTTTTTTCCAGTCTTCTTACACCAATCTCACATATATATTCCATGATTCAGGGACACAGACTTCCTTGAATAACACACTATTTCTCTTAAATTTCATCTCCAAATATCAAAGCAATGCCAGGGATCACCTAGTCAAGTGTATATACAAGAAGGAATTCTTACATTGAACTTGAATTTCATGAATAGCATAGTTTTTTAACTACTCATTATCTGTTCAGAAAACTAATTTCCTCGAATAGTATTTTCCAATGATGATTTAAATTAGGAAAATGTAATATTTATAAAGTTAAAAAAAAGAAATTTTCTTTGCTTTTTAAAGTATTTTATGCTATATACTTTCTTCCTTTTAATATGACTTTTCTAACTGAAATATCAAGGAAAAATCACCCCCACAAGGATGTTGCAGAAATTAAAACTATTTAAAAATCTGTCTTATTTCTTGTCTACTCCCAGGAATCACATGTGAGTGATTTTAATTATTAGTCAAGAGCAAATATATGAAGTGTTTATATCCTCTACCCCATTTGGACCTCAAAAGAACACTCTAAGTTAGGTTTTATGAATATTTATGATGTCTGTTTTACAGATGAAGAAATTCTTGCAGTGGTTTATTAATTGGTTCACCATCACACCACTATTCCTATACTATATAAGCCTTACAATAATGTATACATGTGAATTATTATTATTAGTGATATCTTTCCTAAATCTCAAACTTCACTGTGCTATATTTTAAAAAATTTTCAAGTCAAGAAAATGGTTAAAATTTACTCTGAATTATCACAAATGCATGTAATTCATCTTAAGTCTCTAGACAGACTTATGATGACTGACAAGTTGTACTCACCTTTCATAAACTAGACAAAAGATAGTCAAATATTTTGGAACACTTCAGTATCTACGATGCATAACAGAGGGTGATAAAAACAAATGAGTCAATGTGGAGTAAAGGAAAGAATACCAGATAGAGTCAGAATCGTCTGAATGATCCCAGCTTTTTTGTGACACTGGGCAATTAATTTCACTTTTTGGTACTTGGTTTTCCTCCTTTGTACCCAGAGAACCTCAATGGTCCTTTTGGTCTAAAAAAGTGCTATGATTCTTGGATGAAAATCCACAAAGATGAAAAAGCATTGACAAATTCATTAACCTTCTCTTCATCCTTCTGCTCGTAAAGCTGACTGGTTCCTTTGCCTCAGGTTATTTGGAGAAAGAGCAGGAAGGAAAAGAGGAGGAAACATTTATATAGAGCAGTAAGTTTAACAAAATACTTTAGATATAGACTTTCATTGGTTTTTCACAAAAATTCCATGAGATAGGTACTATAACTATGCCCATTTTCTAGATATGGAAACTGATGCTGAGGGAGGTTAAGACACTTGCTCATGGTCACATAGATAAGTGTTGGAGCAGAATGAGATGCTAAGTCTCTAGATACTCATAAAGTAGAGAGCTCCAATATACACTATCCCAAAAGTCTTAGTGCAATTTTCCTCCACCCACTTATTAAGCCGCACTTCCACTAGGAAAATATTCCTTTAGTAATTTCCCTGTCCTCTGAACTCCTATAACAGTAAGAATTTGTATAGGTAGCTTAGTACAGTAGGGTCCTAGACTTCAACACCTAGTTTTGCTACTTAGTCATTTAACCTGCCTGGACCTCAGATTCATCATGAGAAAATGGAAAACAAAATACTGGCACTTCCTACCCAAAAGGCTTGTTGCTGGAAAATCCTTTTCTGAGTCTTGAAAGTGCTAAATACATATGAATATCTAGTACCATATAATAGCAAAAACATGACTTTTTTTCTTGTATGTAATTAAGGAATTTTAAATTTATATTTAAAATCAAATCAAACAAAACAGTCAACAGTAATCATTAAAGTAATTCACAGTATATAAGACAAACATTTGGTTCCTTCCCAATCAATGGTTATACTGCAGTTCAGAAATATTTAGTTGCTTGCATGGTATTTGCTGAATGATACAGCTTATAATTTTAATATTCAGAATTTAATTGTAAAAAGACAATTTAAACTTCAGTTGATTTGTAGAAAAAGGGAGGGTCAAGTTCACCTTCATTTTTATGCATTAACAGTTAAAACTGGTGATTTCTATTCAAAGAGGGAGGGGAAGACTTCCAGTAAGTTAATAAGACATTCTATAGAGCAGGAATTCTTAAACTGGGATTCATGCAATTGAATGTTTTCCTCTTTTTAGAAAATATTTTGATTACTGTATTTTAATACGACTGGTTTCCTTTGTGATATTTATTTTATTTTTTAAAATTTATTTTATGCCTTTAAAAACATTATTCAGAAAAGGGATCCATACTTTTCATCAGATTGACAAAGGGGTTAAAAACAAAAACACTAAAAACTCCTGTTAATGAGGATTCCTGGATGGACACAAACAAGAATCACACAGGACAATAAGACCCAGAGGGGTTGTGAGCTGTATCTCTAAAGTAAGTGCCCATATCACACACTGCCAAATGCATCAAAGAATTCTGGGACCTCAAAGGATCAGCCTCTTCATTATTCATAGGGTCATACCCCTAATGATAACCCAATAGCTGTAAGGGTCTTCAGGACTGTTGTAGTTAATGCCTCTCCTTTCATTTCCTTTTTTAGATTTTATTTTTAATTTATGCAATTAAACAAGCATTTCCATAACAGTACAATAAAAAGATGATTGTACATGAAACTGCAAACCTACTATGAATAACTTGCTATTCCATTCAAATATATAACAAAATTATATATAATACATATATTTTATAAAACATAATATAAACATATATATGTAAAAAATATAAAAATTATATATATATAATGTAACAAAAAAATGTAAATTTTTTGTCTTGTTTTTTTCTTCCTTCCAACCCCTGTCTGCCCTAGAGATGGCTACCATTAGACACAAATAGGTACATATGGAAGATTGTTCTATACATACTTCCATTTATCAGTTTTTTCTCTGGATATAGATATTGTCTTTCTTCTTATGTCTTTTATAGTTAATTTGGATATTTATAATAGACAAAACAACTAATTCACTCAATCATTTTCAAAACAATATTGCTGTTACTATATAGGAGACATTACCAATTAGTCACTAAGGTATTATTTTAAAGTCCCGGAGTAATAGGTCTGGAAGAATCGGAAAGTTCGGTAGCTAGGGCACGGCTGGAGGAAGACGTAGCTGCTTCTCTTCTCTCTTCAGGACAAACTTCATCCCAGGAAGTCACCTATTCTTTAGGCAGAACAAAATGGCTACTCTTAAAGAAAAACTGATTGTTCCAGTTGCAGAAGAGGAGGCAGCAGCCCCAAACAATAAGATTACTGTTGTGGGCATTGGACAAGTTGGTATGGCCTGTGCTATCAGCATACTTGCAAAGAGTCTTGCTGATGAACTTGCCCTTGTTGATGTTTTGGAAGACAAACTCAAAGGAGAAATGATGGATCTACAGCATGGGAGCTTGTTTCTTCAAACTCCTAAAATTGTGGCTGATAAAGATTACTCTGTCACTGCTGGTTCCAAGATTGTTGTAGTCACTGCTGGAGTCCGCCAGCAAGAGGGAGAGAGTCGCCTCAATCTGGTACAAAGGAATGTGAATGTCTTCAAGTTTATTATCCCCCAGATTGTAAAGTATAGCCCAGACTGTATCATAATTGTGGTTTCCAACCCAGTGGATATCCTTACATATGTCACCTGGAAACTGAGTGGCCTGCCAAAGCACCGGGTGATTGGGAGTGGATGCAATCTGGATTCTGCTAGATTCCGCTATCTTATGTCTGAAAAACTTGGCATCCATCCAAGCAGCTGCCATGGCTGGATCCTTGGAGAGCATGGAGACTCAAGTGTGGCTGTATGGAGTGGAGTGAATGTGGCAGGTGTTTCCCTCCAAGACCTGAATCCAGAAATGGGAACTGACAATGACAGTGAAAACTGGAAGGAGGTTCATAAGCTGGTGATTGAAAGTGCCTACGAGGTGATCAAACTCAAAGGATACACTAACTGGGCTATTGGACTAAGTGTTGCTGATCTAATTGAGACCATGTTAAAAAATCTCTCCAAGATTCATCCTGTATCCACTATGGTGAAGGGGATGTATGGCATCGAGAATGAAGTCTTCCTTAGCCTTCCATGCATTCTGAATGCCCGAGGACTGACCAGCGTTATCAACCAGAAGCTGAAAGATGATGAGGTAGCTCAACTCAAGAAGAGTGCAGATACCTTGTGGGACATCCAAAAAGACCTGAAAGACCTGTAATATTCTGAGGAAACTCAACATGATATTAATAGCTGTGCCTACTTAGTAATTAGCCATCTTGATGGTTAGAATTTTTCTGTTGAATTCAACTCTGGCCACAGCATCAAAGTACATGATTAAAAGGCTTGTTATATGAACCTATGAACCAATAAATATACTACTGAAGTGTGCTTTCTTCCCCAAGATGCATTCTTTTAATATTTCCAGTTACATAGCTTTTTTTCCTTTTAACATAATAGTATGCTTTAAAATAATTGAGCTATAATTCCTAGACTAAATATAAATAATCTGTCTCCAGCGTTTGGTTTTGCTTTGTTTTTTTAAAAGAAAATTGTACTTTTAATGCTATTCACTGTTCATATTTTTGCCAAACATTGCTTTGTCTTGTGGAGCTGGAATATAATTCATACTTTCCAAAAAAATGAAAATGGTGTTGAGGTGGAAACCTCCTTCATCAGAACCCAACCAAAAATAGTCTTGTTGGATTGGCCCTTTATCATGGTGTTAAGACTTAATTTCTTTTTGACTATCTTCAGAACCAAAAAGAAGTATAGAGTTGAGGCAAGGAGGAAGGAGAAATCTGTGACTCTGGGAAGGGAGGGTGGGGACAGAAGGTAAATTATTGGTTATTTGCTAAACATATCAAAATAAAAAGATGTTTGGTACCTGGCTACCTCAACCTCAAGGCAAATTGAAGATCACAAAGAAAAAACCTGCTGTATTGTGTAAGTTGCTGATTCACACAGTGAGAGCTACAAAGTTGTTGAAATTTCTGTACTTCACTTTCTTTGGTAGGAAAGGCCCCAGGCCCCCTTAGCTGGGGTTTGGGGGAGGTGGAGGAAGGACATTTGGAAATCACTGACTGGACAAGCACTGTATAGCACAAGGGACTGCCATTGGATAGCTTGCTATTTATTTAAACTAATCTTGCTCCTTGTTTGCAGAGTAATTTCTTGTTTCTTCACAGATACAGGGTCTTTTAGACCCCAAAAAGTCAGATAACTAATTTGGGGTGAAGATAAAGTGATAAGCTTTACAATAACAAAAAAAAAAAAAAAAGAATCGGAAAGTTCCAAAATTATAAGTAAAGAAATCATGATTTCATGAAATATGATTTCATTACCTATCATAATCAACATTATAATCCTCATCATCATGTTTCGCAGTTGTATGGTACTTCCCAAAGTGTTTTGAAATCAAGGTAACGTGCATATCATGTTCTAAGCACTGTGCTACACAGCCTCTGTGATAATAGTACCTTAAAGTAATGGGAAAGTATAAAAAAAGTAGATGTGGTTCTTTGTCTCTTGGAGCTTACTATATTTAAGAGAAATAAGATAAACACACATGAAAAAGATCTAACACAATGAAGGGAATTAAATAAATGTAAACAAATATGCTGAACTGGATTGCTTATATAAATGCTGTGGGGATGATGAGATGAACAGCATGATGGGATGTAGGTGAGTTTCAACAGGGAATACTTAATGGAGTAAGAGGGTTTTGGACTGGGTTGGCAGAGACACCTTAGGACAAGAAGTGAAATGCAATAAGGCAGCACCATACTGTTTAAAAAGCAAAAAGAAAGAAACCCTGACCCGGAATAGGAGTCAAGAGACCTGGGTTCTCTCCAGTAGCAGATAAGCTAACTACTTGAGTGATTCTAAGTGGCTAGGAATATTCATCATTTACTTATATAAATTTTTAAAAATAAATATACTCTATGCTAGGCACTATGCTAAGCAGTGAGTGATACAAATATTGTAATAATAAAATTAGCAATAACAATAACAGTTAACATTTATATAGTGTTTTAAGACTCACAAAACACTTTACAAATATTTTATTATTTTATTCTCTCAACCACCCTGGGAGGTTGGTATTATTATTTTCATTTTTCAGATGAGAAACAGAGACTGATAAATTTAATTCACTTTCACAGGGATACATACACACACACACACACACACACACACACACACGAACCCAGTCCTCAAGTTGCTTATAATCTAATTAAGGAGGACATGCATAAAAGGAAGATCTACCTGCTGGAGAACCATGGTAGAGATGATCAGAGCCAGAATAAGATCCAGGAAAGGAAGGAAAAATGGCTACTCTGGGCCCTTCTTTAAAATAAAGATTCTAAGAGAAACTCAATAATGGGAAAGGGAGGCCACATGCATTACTGAAAGTTATACTGACTCAATAACCTATTGTTCTAGTGCTGCTTATAAATCAGTGTTGGGGGAGGCTCTGCTAGGGAAGACATCACCCAGCCTACAGCTTTTGTATTACCTGTTATTTGACATGTACTCATATCAGTGATGTTTATACCCATAACATCACCTATGAGCAACTGGGGAGGAACTGAGATGAAATGGTCCATCCCCTTTTATTGACATGGATTTATCTGAATTGTTTAGATCTCCAGTGATTGGCCTGCCAATGTGCTGCTACTTGGACTTATATTTAATCAACTCCTTTTAATTCTCTTTGTCCAGAGTTTTGCCTTGTTAATCAGGACAAAAGCCCAAACAAAAAATTTCTTTTTAACAGTATATTATGTCAGTTGTTGCCCAAGGCAACATTTATACTTGTAAAAGGGGGGCACAGAAGAAAAAAAATGTTTTTGTAACATTTTTATCTTGCATAAGGGAGGGAGAATATGGGAAAAAAGAAAGGATAGGAAGGAGGAAAGAGAAGCAAAGGGAGAAGGGAGGGAAGGAAAACAGAAAAGAAAGATTGACTGGAAAGGGTGATATTCAACATTTTTAAAAAAACAATTAAACTTTTATTAAGTATTTGCTAAGCAAAGCTGAGGTGTTGAAATGCAGCTATTAAAACTTATGAAAGCATTCACTTGAAGGAGATGTGAACATTTTAATGAATAATTGAAACTAATAGTTTCAATATACATTTCCCAATTAGAATAAATACTACCATTATAGAAGTTTTTACATTTATATTTCTAAACCATTATTTTACCAAATCACTGGATGTCCCTGAAAAATAAGCTTCAAAGGCAAACTACAATATTGATTTAAGAGTAGTACACATTTACAAAAGAAACAGAGAAAATTGCACCAGCCAAACTCCATTGAGAATGGCCCAATCTACCCACCTACAGATGGCAGGTTGATCTGTTTTGAATCAGTGTTTACCTCTTCAAGATTTCATCCTGGTTACTCTCATCTCACCATACCCTAGCTGGAATCCAAACTCAACACTGCAAAAAAATTTAATTCTGTATTCAACAACTCCTTTGGTATTTCCATTAGTTTCTCATTCTTCCATTTGTGGCTTTTGTTTGAGGTTTGCACCAAGGAAGAACTAGACCAACTAAATTTAAAAATCAGGAATATTGATGTGAGAGCAGTGGGCATCAATAAGTTCCCAGGACTAATAAAATAAGTTGGAGCCTAATAAAATGATAGATTTTTCTTGCTGTAATGACAAAAAAGTCCTACCTGTGTAGTCAAGTGGGAAACATTATTCTAAATACTGCAGGCTCCAATGACAGTTATGACCACATGTACAGAGCTCTGAGAAATGCTCGATTGAACATATTAACCTGCTATCACACTTCCATGGCAGCAGAATCATTCAAGTAGCCTCACTTCTTTAGCCTCCCTAAAGATAAATATCCCCTTGACTCAACTGGTTATGAGTGGTTGTTTTCGTTTTTTAAATTATACTTCATAATCATCCCCAAAAGGTCAAATCTTGAAAAGCAGATTCTTTGAAACTATAATCTTATTGGTATTAATAAGAAACCACAAGAACTCATGTTCATCAAGTAGTTTACGTACGAAAGAGACAAGAGGCTCCAAAAACTCTGCCTTTAACTTTTTACTCTTATGAGACTTTATTTCAGAGTTCAGGATTCTTTGCAATCCTACCATCAAAGTGGCATAGAGAAGCATGAGAAATCACTCCTACTTTAGACAAAAGGCTACACCTTCCCAGGCTTCTAATACATTTTTCTTATACCCTACAGTCTAGCCAAATAGACCTTCTTGCTGTTTCTCACATATGACTTTCCATCTCCCATCCTGCACCTTTGCATAAGCACATCCCCCATGCCTGGAATAAGCTTCCTCATGTCTGCCTGTTGGAATCCCTGGTTTTCTTCAAAGCTCAGCTCATGAACCTTTTCCTGATTCTCCTAGTTACTATGGCTACCATTCTTTCCACCACCAAATTACTTTGCATAAATTTGGTATATGTTTGTTTATATACATATTATCATTCTTTTGACTGAGATGCTAGAGTCCTACATTTACCATTAGGTTGGGAGTAATGGTTCAGTGTCTAATCTTGGCTTGGCTTTACTGCTGAGTTGCTGTGTGGCTGGATAAATCCCTTAAGTGTTCTGTGCATAAGTTTTTAGTGACTGTTTGATGTACTGGAGAGAACATTAGATCTGGGAGTCAGAAGTCTAATTAAAGAAGTAGAGTTAATTTGAAAATAATGGTTGTTTCATTCTTGTCTCTGTATCCTCAGCACCTGACCCAGCATCTAGAATATAGCAGGGGCTTAATAGGCAAATGTTGGTTGATTGGTTGATAATGGTAATGACTATTCCAGAAGAACATAAACTCCACGAAGGTAGGGACACTCTTTTGTCCTTGTATCATTAGTATGGTGCCTTGGACATAGTAGGAATTTAATAAAAGCTTATTACACTGAATTCATTCCCTAGAAGTCATATCTATTTTATAGATTTTCAGAATTTCAGAGACCAGTTACTCCAAGCCATACTTCTCCTTGACAACCTCCCTCATAACAGGTCCCCCAACCTTTAGCTTAAATACAGTGATGGGGCATTCATTCAAAAGAAGTCCATTCCATTTCTGGGTACCCCTGTTAGGAAGCTTTTCCTCCTACTGAGCCAAAGTCTGCCTCTCTGGATTTTGTACTTTAATGTTTTACAGAATCCTTTCCTCATAACTGCCCTGTGCTATAAATAATTTAATTATTATTATTCCCATTTTACAGATGAGGAAATAGGTCAGAGAGTTTAAGTGACTTGCCCACCATGAAGCTACTAATGAGTGACAAAGCCAAGATTTACATAAGGACTTCTGGCTCCAAAATTCTGTGCCATTAAAAACTTAGGCACAGATCAGTTGAGGGATTTATCCAGAGTTACACAGCAATTCAACAGTAAAGCCAAGACAGGATTAGACAATAAACCGTGACTACCAACCTCATGTTCTACCACTGAAGTTCCCACCCCAATCAAAAGACTGAAAAGCCCTAAGAAATGAGCTCAGAAGACAGCTAGCTTTGGGGTAACATGGAACTTTGGATACAACTTATCAAGGGAATCAAAACACTAGTTAATCAGGGCTGTTCTTAGAAAACTTGATTCTCACTGATTGATGATAAAAGACAATCATTTCCTTGGGGATTAAATACACAAATATAGCATTTTCCTCTAATAATTTGATATCATGACTTGATTCAGCTTTAAACACAGGATTATTATACACATCAAATTCTTCATACACTCACATACAGTGAGTGAAAAACAACAATAAAAACAAAATGACTTACATAGTAAAGACATCAATGGTATCCCCAGCAGATCTTCCCATCTCAAAATAGGTTTGCAGAATGTTGACAGTTCCCGAGAGGGCTTCATGGCCACAGCCACAGAAGAGGGCAACACCAGCATACAGCAAGATGGTGGCAATCAGGGAGGCATAGGGAATACCCCCCAAGCACTTAATGCAGCACTCAAAACACCCTATGGAAGACCAAAAGAAAAGAGAGAGTTCATTTAAAAATCAAATTGTGAGTAGCTTCTTATTAGGGAGGAAATATATTTGCATTCACAAGTATAATCTAGTAGATTCTGGAAATCAGGCCCTGGGCATTGTGAAAACAGGATCAATGTCTGGTTCCTTACATATCAAATTCTTCACCATCAATGCAGAGAACTAATTATTGTAGAGAAGAAAAGCTTTGCTCAATTCTTGGGCCAAGCCCCATACATAGAAGATGAGATAACCATTACAAATGGCATGAAAATAAAAAAAAAATGAGATACACACATATTTAAGTTATATCATTCTGGAAATTGCCTTTGTTACCTCAGAGCCTGGTCCCATGCCTTGGATATAATAGATAGTTAATTTAATTCTTTGCTGAATTGAACTGAATTGAGATTAACTCCATTTTCTTCTCCCAATGAAGACAACCTGCTATAAATCCATGCCCTTCCTCACATCTTCCTTCAATTCAAATCCCATATGCTCCTCAAAGCTTAGCTCTGGAGTTACTTTCTCCAAGAAGTCTTCTCTGATTCCCACAGCTCTAAGTCAATAACAGTTTTTCATCTCAGTATTTTCCAGAATTCTTATGGTCTAGAGCAGGGGTTCCCAATGATTTTGGTCCCTAGATCTCTTGGTTTTCAGTAAATCTTTTTCATACTCCCTATTCAATATTAACAGAAATACATTTAAGTATTTATCACGTAAGGAATAAAATAAAGATATTAATTTCATTATAATAGTATCATTATTTACCAAATATTACTTTGTATCCCCTTAACACATTTCTCATACCTCCTAGAGGTACATTTACCCCATGATAAAGCCCCTGTTCTAGATGATGTTGTTTCAATGTTGTTTCATGTAGTTAAATTTCACCTGTTTACCTAAGTTGTAGACAAATTTAGTACAGTGACCAAATCTTCTATTTTCTTTCTGTATCCTTTATAACACAGACCACAATGAGGGGAAAAAGCAAGTGCTTAATAAATATTAATGACATTAGTTCTTGAAACTGAATGTACTACCAGAGAAATGGAATGGATCATCAGAGTTCTTTTTATTTTTTAATGGGATGTTCAAAGAAAGCATTCAAATGGATCTTAGATCTCTTCAATTTAGATGTTCTTTCCACTGATGTAGGTTGCAGTCCATCCATACCTGCCCATCATATATGACTCTTGGCTACATTCTCCAGAAATCTACCACAAAGGGTCCCCCCAACATGCTGGAGGTCTTCCTCACTTTCTCTGGAAATTTTGAGCATCCTAGTTGGGCACTCCTCCTCTCTAACTCTTATCCTTCCCCTTTTACCACATGAGTAACCTACCTTTCCTTCATAGAATCAATACTACCTGAACAAATTACCTAAGAATTGTGAATTTGAATTTCATACTCCTAGCAACATATATTAATTTATAAGCCTGAAGACCTATCACATATATTTTTTGCCCCTCTAAAAAGCATCATGGAATTACCCAAAAATCTGAATACATAGCAAATTTACTTCCCCCCAAAAACCACCAACATGTAAAATGCTAGCTGTGGAAAGGTTAGACAGTTGTTCATCAGTTCCCATCATCTCACTTTAGGGGCACAGAGTAATGAAGAGAATTTTCCAAGGCCACACGGCCAGTAAAGGTCACATTTAGCACTTGAAAGCAAATCTTCTGGCACCCAAGCCAGCTCTTTTCATTCTTTCATGCTGACCTGCTTTTGTCATATTTGACATTATACCTAGATAGATACTTGTGAGCAGCAGTGAGGTGCCTCTAATCGATGCTTAAGTTCTTGAATCTATAGCCCAAAGAATGAAATAATAGCTCTAGTTAAGAATATTTTGTAATATAGAAAATTTAGAAAAGCACAAGCAAAATTCGAATATTAGGTGAAACTCAGGCTTATTTCAGTGAGTAAGTGGAATATTTATATTTGGGATATGGACCTCCTGCCTAAGATGGAGCTGCCAGTACAAGCTACAAAAAGCTACTAAGTTCCTTAGTACCATTTCATTTAAGATGCATGATTTTTTCTAGTATGTGTATCCCAACTCTGATTACAATTCCTCCAAGTTAAAGATAACATGTAAGAAATTTTCTGTAAGTGGTATGAATGTCTCTAATTATTTTTATTTAGAAGAAAGTCTTTCCAAATTGCTCTGGCAAAAAGAAAAATGGCAAATGCCATCTGTTAAAATTTAACCAGGTTCATATTTGGACAACTAGCATACAGTCAATACTCCATTGCTGCCTTTTGGGTCTAGAATATTTCCGATTAAAATGTTTGAGGCACACAATTCTCTGATCCCAACTAAGTACAGAAAGAGAAAATAAAGTTGAACCATACTCATTTCAAACTTCTTTTTAGTCTTTTGGTGTGGTGCACTAAATCATAATCATCCCAAGTCTCCTCTTTGATTGAGGAGGGTGTTAACAACACTCTCATCTGGGAAGGCTCTCCTCATTTCTGTAATATTCCTGACAGGAGGACACAGAATTGTTGGCAGGCAGAGGAGCTGTCTGCCATCCAAAAGTAAAGATCCCCAGTTTGCAGAAGGGTAGCATCACCATAGCAACACAGCTATCCCTAAGCTTAGACCAGACTAGAAACCCCTTAGGGGCCAGACTTCAAGAGCTATGCATATCCTCAGCTTTACCACCTCTGTTCATGAGATAAAGATTTATCAAGGGATAGAATCCTTACAAATGGGAAAAAGCATAATCTGAGTAGTACCATGATAATCTATTTTTAAATGGAACTTGCCTTCAAGGTTTAACCATAAGAACTTTAAATATTAGTGTTCAAGGGAATCACTTAGGATATTGAATAGAAAAAAATGTGGAATATATACAGGAATTTTTCAAATAAAAATGTGAATTTGACAAGTAATGGATTTCAATATTACTTTTAAATGTGAAATTCTCATCCTTATTTCTAGATCATAAAGACAAATCTTACAATTTTAAAATCTAAACAACTGTGGCTTCTCAGTTAACAAGAAACTTCATGCTATAGAGATTTTGTAACTATTAGTAAATACTATTTCTGAAACATGCAAATTCATCAGGTAAGTATTTACTGACAACATACTATGTGCAAAGGACGTTTAGAGACTCAAAAACAGGATTTGTAATCTTTTGTTTTGTAGGAATTCCATTGCCATTCTATTGAAGCTTGTGCAGTCCTTCTCAGAATGGTTTTAAATTCATAAAATACAATGTATAGGGTTACAAACTAATTATACTAAAATACAGCTATCTATTTATATGTGTGTGTGTATATATATATTTAAAACTAGTCCAAGATTAAGAACACCTGTTAAACTAATCACTAACTCAAACATATAAGCATCATAAAAATGAAATAATCATAACGAAGATAGTATTTAATAAAAATTAATTAGCAACCCGATTTGATTTTTTTAATTCATTCTATTTATAAGATTTTGAAGAATGCTAACATATCCAAAATAGTTTAGAAAGCATCTTGGTTAAACTCCAATACTAGCGTTTTATCCTGGAGACAGTTATCTGAGTAATACAGAGCAAAATGACACTGTAGTGTAGATCACCAGAATAAATATCTCAAAAGCCATATCTTCCCTGAATGATGAAATAGTTTTCACAATTTTCTACTTAAATTATTTTAGGTTCCCAATCAAAAGAAAAAAAGAAAGGGGGAAAAATTCTGATGAAAAGAAGAGAGCAGAGAGACTGAAAGTCTTTCTTCAAATTGTCCTTCCAGAGAGCTGAATAAAAACTGTTTATAAAATACTATATAAAAACCATGGGAATTATGCATAATTTCTAATGTTAAATGTTATCTATATTCACAAATATATTTCTGCAAGTTTATCATATATCTGTGGACACATCCACTTCACATTAGTACAAATAAACTAAAAAGAATTTTCAAAATCTATTGACCAAAATGTATGACTTATAAGAAAATGGAAAATTATTAAATAGGACCCTGAAATCAAGAGACTCCTATATCTCATTTTCATATAGAATGAAGTAGATAGACTATATAATAAACAATAGACTCGCTATACTCTGTAGCAAACATAACCTATGGAATGAAAGGGTAAATTATAACACTAATCTAACAGAGTTTTTGTCCAGGGATAAAAGAGCATATGAACAAAGGGAACAAAGGAATTTAATTATTTAGCTTTTCAAATGATTTTGAAAGATTTTACCATTTTCTTCCAAAGGCTATTTAAAAATTTAAGTCACCATAGGAGAGTGGGGAGAGAAGACGTGAGCATTGTGTTGTTGTTGTTTGAACATGGAACTTCTTTAATAACTGGTTATAATAAAAAGTCACTGCTCTGGATGTAGAAATGAAAATAGGAAATTCATAGTTTGACAAATCAGTTCTGCAATTAATAACGTACCTGGGTATAGGTCTAGGCATCCATATAGGGTGCCACATGCAGGGAGTACATTTTGTCAGATCAATTTTTTAAATTGCACATTTTGTTTCGGTGCAGGGAAGCCCCTCTCCATGGTATCCAGTTCTGTTTTAATTTTGTAATATGCTATAGTGAAGGCTCAAAATCTCCTGTAGGCAGTATAACACGCAAGAGGAGAATTTACCTAAGGCGCCTGGATGTCTTGCTTTATAATATTATATTATATTACTAATATATTCTTACATTGTTAAATTATATTATATTTTTTTAACTTTTAAAAATATATATTAAAAGGACCGCCTATGTAATAAAATTCCCAAGCTGATGGGAACAAAAATCGATCACCAAATATTTATGGATCATGTACTTAGTTTGAGAGGCAGCAGAGTTTAAGTATAGGTAAGTTTAAGGTAATGTATTAATATTTAAAATAATCGAAACTATTTGTGTAAAATGATGGGCACTAACCAAAAAAACAAGGACTCAGGAAAGAGATCTAGAAGTTATTGTCAATTGTTCCTTTGAGGCACTGGCTCACCGCCAATGGGAGTGATG